>NC_057852.1:28828363-29131393 GCF_015237465.2 Chelonia mydas | reverse complement strand
ATTGACTTCATTAGGCTTTGTGTCAAACCCTAAATGAGATGAACCTAAACAAAGCCCCCAGATCTGAACACTGCTGAGCTTTGGGGGTCACCCCATCTCTATAACCAGACAAACCAGATTCCAGCTTTGCAGCTTGAGACAATTGATGATGACAAAATGATACTAATTAACAGGAGCACTTTCAAGTGATGGTTGTTTGCATTTCTATTTAGGTGTGCTTTGAGTTTGTAAGTATCGTTAATTGTAGCCAGAAGCGATGGACAAACTGTTCTCCTCTCCTTCCCTCGCTCATGTCCCCATATACACAAACCTTCATTTGTTTTAGGAACTAGATGCAAAGGGAACCATTTTTTTGAGCTATTGCAACACTTGAATATGTTTTCTTCCCATTCTGTGTCCCTTTCCCCTCCTGTTTTGGTTGAGACCTCAAATGCTGTATCAGCTCAGTTTTGCAGACTCAAGAAATTGAATAGGCTTTGGGTAATTGGCTGAATTTTGGATGCTTATCTGAACTGAACTTGAACTTGCACTCTAAACATTTTGGGGTTTGCCGATTGTTCGTAGGTGGGGACATCTGAAATCAATTTGCAAGATGGACATTTTCAAACATCCAATTGCAGTAAATGGAATTTACTCTAGCCTTTAATTGAGCTTTAGTTCATGGGCAGGTGGTGTTCTCCCTCCCGACACATTCCTTTGACTCATTACTGCTGTCTCATGTTGGGCCAATAATGGCTTGTGGATTTCAAAGGTAAACTTACAATTTTTGTTCTGTTCTGTAGTATGTTTTACACCCAAACACAAAGGCAGGTTCAATGCAGGTGGATAAGATAAGGAAACACAAGCTGAGAATAGAAATAGCTCACTTGACCGGTGAGCAGGGCATGATGTGCAGCCAGAACAAATGGAAGCTGGATCCTTAGGGAATATTAAATTCAGCCACCTCTGGCTGCAAACACGACACTATATAATATTAAAAATACCAAACTAGAGGATGTATTGCTTTTATACATTTTCTCACTTGAAATGACTTTGGTGTGCTTTTTTCTGGGTTTTTCTGTCTCCTATATCTGGACCAAATCCAGAGGCAAAATATCCACTGAACTCAATGAGCTTTTCCTAATTAAAGAACGAGTAAGAAGCTCAGTGTTTGACCTTCTGTTTACCTACATGCTTATCTCCAGCCTCTGCAAAATCTGTGGATACATAAGTGACAAAACTCTTTCCAGACATACTGTCTCCAACTAGACTAATGAAGGTTCTAACTGGTGACATTCTGCCGTGAAGCTATCATTACAGTTTAAAGAATGTTCAGACCACAGAGCATCAACCCACAGAGAGATGTTACTGATTTTGTACTGCAGTGAATTTCTAATTTTATGCTGAAGGAAATTTAAGACTGATCGTCTACTTTTTATAAATACCATGTTTAAAAATGTACATTGTAATTGGTTAGGAAAAAGGTATGTCAGGGTTGGGATGCTATAAAACTATGGCCGCTGCTGGAAAAATTCTCCCCTGACTAAAACTCTTGGCAAAACTGTCAAAATTCAATAGGATTGCAAGGGGTGTCATTTGACACAGAACTTGGCCCAGTGGATATGTAGGAACTGTTGCTTCCATACAACAAGTCAGGAATCTAGGCCAGGCTCTAATAAAATCCCATAATCTGCACTTGGCAAGCCCAAGACCAGGCCATGCAAGGAAACAGCTATCCCATTTTTAAACTGGGGTATTGGAATCCCTGGGCCAGATCCTGGCCTGTGATATAAGCCATGTGAATTGCTCCAGTAGTGCATAAGGCCCCCTAAAGAGGAAATGGGTCCAGTTCTCCTGTGGTGGGTTAGGTCCTTCCCAACTAGGCCTGATAGAGAGCACCTGGCCTCTGTGAAGACTCAGGCAGCAATTGTGAAAAGGGAATAGGGAAGGAGCAGTAAGGAGCTGGTGACAGTTGCCAGTCAAGAGCTCTATGAGACTCAAAAGAACAGTAGTCAAGAGCTGCTGGTGAAGTTCAGTGAGAACACTGTTGGGAGAGTGCTATGGATAGGAGTTGCTGGAGAGAACTGGCCAGAGTGGGGGAACCCTGCTAAGTAGAAGACTTGTGCAGAGAATCCTCGATAAAGGGGAAGAACCAGCTCACTCAGTGCAGGCTGAGCCCAGGAACCAGAGAGTTGATTCTGGAGGGAGGTTCCCATGAGCAGGGGTGGGACTCCAAACAAAGAGGCCCGAGGAGTGGAATGCTGCAGGGAGCCCTCTTGCAGAACAGCTGAGTGGAGGGCTGTGAGAGAAGAGCTGCAAGAAGCATGGAGAATTGCTGGAGATGTGGAGGCCCTGGAATAGGTGCATAGTAATTGGAGAAATTGTTGACTCTTGGATGTGTGGCTTGGAGATGGGCCCCAGAGTGCAGGGCTGGAGGACTGCTGCATTTTAACCTGCCTTACTTTGGGGTCGGAGAGCGGGGGTGAGAATTCTGACTTGGAGGAGCTTGCCGAATATGGGATTGTGGTAATTATTCCTGGGTTCAGGCCTAGAATTGGACTCTGAGAGGGACAATGTTCCTTTTCCAGAAGGGGGACGTGACCATTAGTCTCATCTGTGGTGAAGAAGATGGGCAACTTGTTCGGCTCCAGGGACTATAGGAGAAAACAGACAGGACTCACCTGTATCACAGCCACCCCCCCCCCCGCCACCCCAATGTGTTGACAAAGTATTTTCAAAACAACATTTAATCTCATTTTAACTTGCACTTGGATGTTCTGGTGTGTTTGCTGTAGGTTGTAGATAGCAGCACACTGCAGGTGGCTGAGAGCAAGGAGCAAATACCAGAGTGGTATTTCCTCATCACATACATGTTCTGTAGCCTTTCTGCCTTGCCATATCATTCTAATGAAATTGTGCATCTTGCCAGCATGGGAGATATACTCTAGCATTGCTATCCTACAAGATATTTAATCCTTTTAAAGAGAACATTCAGTTTGTATTAACATCTCAAGTGCACAGAGTTGAAGCTTTTTTGAAGAACACTGGTGCAATTCAAGCGTTAGGGTTAAGTTAATTGAACCATTGGTTGTCGTAATGAGTTGTTAATTCTTTCTTCTTATCATTTTTAGCAGAATATTAATATACCAAAGGGATTCGTATTTGGGCTTGACATGTATGGTTAGTGAGGCAACACTAACTAACATTCCAAAATCCTTGATTTTTAGCTGGGGAAAAGAGTGGCAGTAAGGTTAGCATCTGCTGCCTTCCTGGCCAAAGAATCTAGCTCTTTTCTATATAATAATTTATATACAATTTTATAATGTAATTACCCTCCTGGTCTGAGATGTGAATTTTTTGCTTCATAATGACTAGAAATAATCAGTCTGGCATATCCCAGGACTTCCTGGCTGCAGAATTTGCCACAGGTTCCACCCCCCAAAACAGAACATTGACTTTTATTTAAAAAATAAATAAATCTTAGCCTTTAAGGCTGCGACGATAACATTTGCAGTGTAAACAAATACAGTGATTATATGTCAATAGCTGTATATATCTCAGAGAGATTATTTCAGGCTAAGGGCATTACCCATATTCTCAGCATGATTGAACTTGGACATCTAATAATGTCAATGTTGCTCATTGTTTTGAAGCTGGCCATTTAAGCGAAAAGTTGTTGTTAGAAGCAGTGGGAAAGCTAGTTGCTAACAAGGAACTAGAAAGTCAACACCCCCTCATCCCCAAAAATGATCACATCAAACCCTTCAAGAGAAGAAGCAAAAGAGGAGATTCATCCCTTCAGCCATGCCTATAGCTTCAACTGCCCTCTGGCCCAATTACTTTCCCAGATGCCAAAAAGCTCCACATAGCCCTCTCAGAGCTGACAAAACTTTCAGCTTCCCCCTGACAGCTTCTCCTATATGCGAATACAAAATGCTGCAGCACAATGAAAATTGAACGTTCACGCAATTGAACTGAATATCTAAGTAAATGACACTGGTGATACTTTAATGATGGTAGTTATTCAGTTTCGCAGGGGATTCAATAAAAGTTAAAATTTTAAAATTTGCTTGAGGGCTGCCATGGAAATCCGAGCCTGCAGAATCCAGGGCTCCCTGCTGCACAATTTAGCTCCAGCTTGTAGCACAGCATGTGAGCCTTGGAAATATATCACTTTAGTGTTAAAAGGATGGCTGTCCAAACACCCTATTATATTAATGCAACTTCAGAGTGTCTTTTGGGGAATGGTGTTCTTTTAACAGAAGGGTGCTATAGTATATCACTGTATTTGTGTAGATGATATCGGCGGCAGAAAATATATTTGCTGAATTACTGGATTCCGTTTGAAGCTGTTGGTTGATGGGGATTCCAGTGAATATCAAGAGGAAGATTGGTATTAAAATACTTGCAGAATAATGCAGTACTAGAGGTATGCTGCCAATAATTGAAACACTACATATAGGTACCCCGATACACCCCTTTTCATAAGCATGCCAACTTAGTGATATAGTTGCACCTACTTTGTAATGTCATAGGAATTTAGAGATGAAAGTGACTTAATCTGCTAGTGTAATGCCGACAGACCCCGGCTGTAGGTGCGCAGGATTGAACCTGGGACTTCTGAAGCTAAATGCATGAGCCTCTGCTGCAAGAGCTAAAAGGCACAGGGCTGTTAGCTATGGCTGTAGCAGATTCATTAATTTCTAAGTCGTCTCGGTGCCACTACACAGGTCAGAGCACTGCACCCAAGAGGTGTGTGGGTTACACCTTATCTAGCTGTCTCTCTTTCAGCAGACAGTGGCAGTAGTGCCATGCTCTCTACCTCCTCTGTTTCTTCATTGCCCCTTAACAGCATCCTGTTCTGGATGCTGTATTGACCTACTGCCTCAACTGTTAGTGACAACCATCCCTCCTCTGCAACATCAAAGCATACGAGGAAGATACTCGTTTAGAATCTGGACCCAACTGTACCCTCTGGCTGGTGCAGATTCAAAGTAACAATGGCTAATTAAAACAAGGAGGAGTCCTTGTGGCCGAAATAAATTTGTTAGTCTCTAAAGTGCCACAAGGACTCCTTGTTGTTTTTGCTGATACAGACTAACAGGGCTACCACTCTGAAACCAATGACTAATTAGTGGATCCAGATAGTCAATATCCATGGTCAGTTAATTCCCCCAGCCATTTGCCTGCCCCCCGTTACAGATACCAGATATTTTATCCTCTGCATGCATCAATAGCTAAAGTGATAACAAATATCTCATTTTCTTTCTTTAATATTGGGATGTTCTGTACCTTCTAGTCCTTGTGGCTTTATTCTAAGCATTGTGGAAAAAGATGAACAGGGACTTAATTCAGTATGGAATTAAAGTAATTATGAAAGCAATTTCTAACATTCCCACAGAAGTTCATGTGGGAGTCAGGCTGTATCCGAGGCTCCAAACGCAAATGCTTCTGGAGAAATAGCAGCAGCAGAATGGCAAGTGTGGGTGTGGCTGGAGTGAGTGTATAGCAGATACAGGATATGCTAAAAATACATACATAGTGGGAGCAGCTGCGATGACCCCTTCCTGCATTGTACAGTTAGGCCAAGTTGAATCTTACTCGTTAGAGCTAGCCACAAACCCATGATTTTACTGCATGCTACAGCGACAGTGCATGATAGAAGATAACTACCAATTGACTCATACTCGGGTTCTCCTTTGTCCCCTTATTTTCATACACAAAATTTACTGATTTGGGGGCAGCAAAACAAGTACTGTAATAAATCTATGACCTAGGATTTCATAGTTGTCACACTGGTGTGCATCTTGACCACCTGGTATTTCAAGGCAATAGAAAGAATAGAATTAAGATCTTTGTGTTCTGAAAGAACAGGCCATCCCCTCTAATGGAGAATCACAATAAGCTGTTAGCAGTATAGAGCCCATGGCAAACAGCTAAGTGGTTCTGATTCCATCCAGTGCTGGGCAGTATTCGACAGTTCTCAATAATCATTCATTCCTTTCCCTTCACATTCTTAAAATGTTTTAGGGTAAAAACTTTGAAAAGCACCTAAGTAATTTAGGGGTCCAAGTCACATTGACTTTCACTTAAGATTTTGAAAAATCTGACCCCAGCTATCAAAAGTTGAGTGAGAGATCCCGTTTAGTGACTATATGACAACTGCATGTAAAACAACGAAGGCAGCTTTATACTTGTCTGTACATTTGGCAAACTTTTTAATTGACTAGGATAAGTGCATCAGCATACCAGTCCTATTCCATGTCGTCAACCCTGTACACTACCCCAGAAAAGCAGACTCTGTTAAGAGTAAGTACATTCTGCTTTTTTGGGAAATGTGCAGGGCTGAGTACATTGTGCTAAACAAACTAACTATAATAAAAACAACAAGGAGTCTGATGGCACCTTAAAGACTAACAGATTTATTTGAGCATTAGTTAGTCTTTAAGGTGCCACCGGACTCCGTGTTGTTTTTGTGGATACAGACTAACATGGCTACCCCTTGATACTTAACTATAATAAAAGACTCTGTTTGTTTTAAAATGTCTGTTTCTTCTTATTGGTTAAGATCTTCTAGGGCTTCCATTTTATCTCCTTAAAAATATGGTCCAGGATTAAACTTGGCAATTAAGGTCTCAACGTAATAGCAATTAAGCATAATTCAGAGTCCTATAGCCTTCTCTCAGCTATTGGGTGAGGTGAGTTGGAAGGGGATCAATATTCCCACTCTTGATTGTTGTGAGGGATAAGGGTTTTCAGTTTGTTCTCTCTCTTACTCCTCCAGATGGTGCACAGGAGGAGCCTGAGGCCTTGTCTACACACAAACTTGCACCAGTTAATCAAAACTGTATTTTAAAATTGATTTAGTTAAACCAGCCCAAGTTTGTGGGTAGATCATCCCTTAGTGACTCCTGCAATTTCTCTTCCCTCTCCCCCCTCGCATCCCCCCAAAAAGGGAGAAGGGAGGGAGATGGTCTGGAGCAGTGGCTCTCATCCTTTGCACACTACTCTACCCCTTTCAGGAGTCTGATTTATCTTTCATTCCCCCAAGTTTCATTTCACTTAAAAACTACTTGCTCACAAAATCAGACATAAAAATACAAAAGTGTCACAGCCCACTGTTACTGAAAAGTTGCTCACTTTCTCATTTTTACCATGTAATTATAAAATAAATCAATTGGAATATAAATTTTGTACGTTTTTAGTGAATAGCACATAGAGCAGTATAAACAAGTCAGTGCCTGTATGAAATTGTAGTTTGTACTGACTTCACTAGTGCTTTTTATGTAGCCTGTTGTAAAACTAGGCAAATATCTAGATGAGTTGATGTACCCCCTGGAAGACCTCTGTGTACTCCCAGGGTACGCATACCCTGGTTGAGAACCACTGTTTTGGAGGTGTAAATACTTACAGATCTTTCTAGAACTGGGAGCCTACCTTCCCAGATGATTGTGAAGTGTTGCCTTTCATTGCTAGTATAAAGCACAGGTAAGGTGTACGGCACTCTGTAATACACAAAAATAGAGAGTGACCCTGCACCACTCAGCATAGTATGAGAGACAAGGTCTATGCAGGGAACACTTTGACCAGATAGCTATACTATACCAGCAAAGTGTTCCTAGTGTAGATGCAGTTTATACTGGTAAAACTCATGCTTTTGCCAGTATAGCTTATCTCAGCTCCAGCCCCAGTGAAAAAAGCTATACTGTACCAGCAAAAGCTCATCTACATTAGGGGCTTTTGCTAACAAGGCTATGCCGGCCAGGGACCGCATATCATCACCCCCCTGACAGCTATGCTGGCTGAAGTTTGTAGTGTAGAGCTTCCCATAGACACGCCGAATTCATTGGAAATGCAGAGTGGAGATACTGTAGTAGGGATTTTTGATTGGTTTTTGCCTGACTATGCAGGGGGATCAGTGAAACTGACTATACTTTGTCAGGGCACAAATTTTGCAAACTGTACAGCTAGTGACAGAAATGCTTTTTCTTTAGTCCATTAGTTATTTTAAGTGCTATTTATGACCATGGGTAAAAATGTTTAGGCAGAAGTTTGATCTGTAAGCTGATAATTTGCCATTAACTATCTATCTTAAGCCACTGTGCCAGTAGTTATTCACTATTATTCTGTTCATTCTCCTCTATAGTATTTTGTGTAGGAACAGTTTTCTGTGCACTTTGCATATAAATAGCTTTTATGGACTGTTTGTCTGGTGCACAGGGAGTGCTACCCATGTGTTCTGGGAAGGGGAAGAAGGAGAAGTATCAACACAGTGTTTCACTTCCTGCTCCTCTTTGTTCTCTTGTAGAGAAACTGCATCAGGTTCCACTGCTTCCACCCTTTTCTTCCTTTGGTCACTCCCAGCTGTCATGGTAAGAGGCCTCCTCTTCTGTGAGGCTTAGATTCCATCTCAGCAGCACCGTTACCCTCTTTCTCCTTTCGCATTGCAGTAGCTTGGGTTCTGGTTCCGTCCTACTCATTGCCCTTCCTTCCTCCTATTCCCAGCTACTTCTACTCCCTTCGCTTCCCACGTCAAAGCAGGGAGCCGCTGCCCTACCCTCAACAGGTCATAGTAGGACTGCCCTCCTGAGACTCTCTGGCCTTGCTCGCTTACCTCAAGGCCTGAATGTCCCCCTGCTGTGGGAGTGGATGGCTCCCTCCTTCTTTGCTTCCAGAAGAAGGGTCTGCAACTCTGAGTGTGTTTAAAAACTGAGGTTTAATTTGCCCTTTGTGGGGGACAGTGTTTGAAGGGAGGGTGTCTGTTTGGCAAACTGAAATGGGGGGGGGCATTGCTTTACGCTGCTCTGCACCTAAGCCTAAAGAGACTGGCACCTCTCCTTGGCTTACACTTTTTAGCCTAGTCTGCACGAGAAAAATGGCCCTTGACAACTTGAAATGGGGCAATTAAACCTCGCCATTGTGAATCTGTTCAGCCTGTCCATATAAGCAGAGGTTTTCTGCCTTTTTCTTGCTGAGGCCCACGGCAACATGCGATAAAAACTCCACGGCCCCTCTGCGCCATGACGACTCGTTTTCTGCATAGAAAAGCCAGGGCCCGTGTTAGGGGGAAGCAAGCAGGCCAATTGCCTGGGGCCCCATGCCACAGGGGCCCCCACGAAGCTACACTGCTCAGGCTTCGGTTTCAGCCCCGGGTGGCAGGGCTCAGGCCCTTGGGCTTCAGTCTCATGTGATGGGGCTTTGGCTTTCTGCCCTGGGCCCAGTGGTGAGCTGGAGCTGGTTCCCACCGGTTCGCTAGAACCGGTTGTTAAATTTAGAAGCCCTTTTAGAACCGTTTGTTCCGCGAGGGAGAACCGGTTCTAAAAGGGCTTCTAAATTTAATCGGCCAAAAGTGGCGCCTTAGGCACTGACTCCATGGGTGCTCCAGCCCTGGAGCACCCACAGGGAAAATTTGGTGAGTGCAGAGCACCCACTGGCAGCTCCCCTCCCAGCCCCGGCCCCAGCTCACCTCTGTTCCGCCTCCGCCTCCTCTCCTGAACGCACCGCCCCGCTCTGCTTCTCCGCCCCTCCCCAGACTTCCCGCGAATCAGCTGTTCGCGCGGGAAGCTGGGGCAGGCTGAGAAGCAGGCGGCGGCTTTGCGCTCAGGCCCAGGGAGGCGGAGGTGAGCTGGGGCTGGGGCGGGGGGCGTGAGGAGGGCCGCCTGCGCCGCAGCAGGTAACCCGGGGGGGGGGGGGCAGGGGAACCGCTCCCTGCCCCAGCTCACCTCCGCCACCCTCGGGCTGAGTGTGAAGCCGCCGCCTGCTTCTCAGCCCTCCCAGGGTTCCCGCCGAACAGCTGATTCGCAGGAAGCCGGGGGGTGAGCAGAGAAGCAGAGCGGGGCGGCGCATTCAGGGGAGGAGGCGGAGCCGGAGCGGAGGTGAGCTGGGGCCAGGCGCGGGGCGGGAAGCTGCCAGTGGGTGCTCTGCACCCACCAAATTTTCCCCGTGGGTGCTCCAGGCCCGGAGCACCCAGGGAGTCGGCGCCTAAGGCGCCACTTTTGATGTGATCGGTGGGGGGAGCGGTCACTCCCCCTGCTCCCCCCCTAGCTACACTCCCCTGCCCCTTGGATCCAGAGGGACCTGCCAGATGCTTCCTGGGAGCTGCCCCAGGTAAGCAGCGCCGGGACTCCCCATCTTGCCCCCCAGCAGGTCCCTCTGGCTCTTAGGAGTGGGGTGGACACCCACTACGAGACCCTCCTGCCCGGTTCTGGGGGCAGTCAGGGGACAGAGGAGGGGGGTGGATGGGGCAGGGGTCCTGGGGAGGCGTCAAGGAACATGGTGGGTTGGATGGGGCAGGAGTCCTGGGGGTTGGGGTGGGCAACGACCCCTTCGAGGGGTGAGGAGGGAACCAGTTGTTAAGCTTTTGGCAGCTCATCACTGCTGGGCCCCAGTAAATCTAACGCTGGCCCTGCTTGGAAGATCCCTTGAAACCTGCTCGCGGCCCCCCAAGGAGCCCCGGACCCCTGGTTCAGAACTGCTACATATAACTACTCCCTCCAGTCATTGCACTGCAGCTTCCAAAACAGAAAACTTGTATGAATAAAATCACAGAAACTGCAGTAGCTCAAAGCGAGAAACAAAGAGGAATACAAGAGACAGTGCACAGAGTCATCACAGAAAGGATTTCACGAGCACTAGGGACTGTGCTGGGAAGATCACTTTCAATGGTGTCCCTGCAGCGCCAGCACTTTCTATCCACGCTAGCACTAGAGTGCCAGCGTAGGGTACGCTGGTGATAGGCAAATGCAATTTCAAACTGGCTGGTCGTATTTGTTTACCATTGCAAGCACTTTTGAATGTGTGCATGACGTGTGTTATAACTGCTGCACGTGCTTGTGGGAGAAATATAAACAAACTGGGAGGCGGTTTGTCTTTTGCCCGATGAAATTAACAAATGGCTACATTTAGTGTGACACCTTTTCAGTGTTGCTAACACCCATCATTTTATCACAAGTCTTGCAATATTTGGTGTTTCTCCAAAAGCTCCTGCCCCTGGGTTCAACACATGCAAACTTCAGCTTTTACGTTTTTTAAAAAAGTTAGTTTTTAGTCCTCATGGTTACAGAGGAAAGTGAAAGAAAAGGTGAAAATGCCAAAGGGCTCCAAACACCAGAAGACAACCCCCCTCCCGCACCTGAAGTTTATTACTTTTAAAAACTAATTAATTTTATTCTAATCTTGTGAGTTTTGAATGCCTGGGTTGGCAATAATGATCATACTTGGTTTTAAAGAGAAACTTCTAAAGTTAGGTTTAAAAATCTTGATAGTGCATTCTGTTTGGAAGGATTTGGGATACAAATCCTTTTCCCCAGAATTTCTGTGGTGCCCACTGATCTTTCTGATATGTATAGTATGGTATAACAGCGTTTACTGAAACACCACTTAACTGACACACTATGGCTACATTTCAGCATTGTCCTGCAGCATATGTAACTTTCAGGTTACTCCTGGTTAACTGAACCATCATTTCTCTAACTGTTTTCAACGTCTCAGAAATATTTTGAATAACTAGAGTTCTAATCAATGGTATATTTGTCTGTACCGCACCTAACACAATGGGGCCCTGATGTGGTTGGCTTCTAGGCATTACTGCAATCTAAATGTTAAATAATAATAAGTTACTAATGCTATGCAATCAAGATTGTAATATGAGAGCCTAGTACAGTCCAAAATGTGACTTCTCCATGACCTGTCACCCCTGTTGCTGTTTGACTTTGGCTTAATGGTGTACTTTACAGGAAGCTCAAAAGTATTATAGGGAGGGTTTATACTGAGTTGTTAGTTTTGTACCCAAAGATCAAAAACACTCTGCTCTTAAAAGTATCTGGAACTTTTGACCCTGCTGATTACTAGCAGTGAACTGCTCATGGAACTACACGACCCTCTTAATTGCAGTAAGCAACAAAAATCACATCTGATTGAAATGAACTAGTCATGTACAGCGCATTGCCTACTAGAGAGAAGGGGCTAGAAGAATTCCTTTAATGAATTCCACTCCTTGTCATTATCCTGGTTGCCCTTAAAATGTCATTCATTACATACATAGTATTGAAAAGGCTGTAGTAAAATGTGATCAATTTCCACTCCTCCCATTCAACACTCGGTGTATGTCAAAACTGCAATGTAAACCCAGGGTTAGTAGGACTTGAGTTAGCAGACCGTGGGTTTGTTAATTTAGGGCTTGAGCATCTACACTAATTTGTAACCCCAGGTTAGGAATTGTCGAACCCTGGGTCCCAACCTGGAACTCCAACATCTATACTGGGGCCAAATCCAACCAACCATATCCCAAACTTCCTTTGTTTGTGGTGCACTGTGGGAAAAATTGACTGTCACCAAACCTCACTGTCCAGAGGACAAAAAGTCAGCCCATGGGATTGTGAGAAACTTTTGGTAGATTCTCAGAGCACTGCGTCGACACTGCAAAGCTCAAACCTTGGGTCTCAGCTTGCCTCATGCTTCAACCCTCTATCCCTGCCTGCGTCCGAGCCCTGCATTTGTGTGATTTGTGTGTAGTTGGAAGGAGGGTTAGGTTTGAGCCTGAGTCTGAACCTTGGACTTACACTGCAGTGTAGACATACCCTCATTGTTTGGAATAACTGTACAGGAAAGATGAGAAATCCAAATAGAGGTGTAACTGAAGCGGCAGATTTCCATCATGGCTCCTCTTCTATCGTATCATCTGAATCACTCCTTATGTGCACATTTTCTTTCCAACAATGAACTGTCCACAATTATTATTATCTATATTATTCTATTAAACATGAGGTGTACTGCGAGGAAATTATGCTGAAAAGATTCTGTGATCTGTATTGGCTCAATGAATACCTTTTGGGTAATATCTTTAGAGATGGCTCTGCACCAGAAACAAGGCTCCAAACAACTCCAGACTTCGGGGAAATGGAGATCAGCCTTGCAATACTGATGACCCATGTATCTGAGCTTGGGTGGGTAGCCTGAGCCTCTGCCAGTGCCACAATGTCCACATGGTTATTTTTAGATCATGCCAAGCCTGCATGAGTCTGTCTATCTGGGCTGGGTGGCTCGCTGCAGTGTAGACATACATTGATCAGTGAATTTAGAGTAACCTGTGGACATGGAAAACAATTGATCACAGTCCTATTTATAACAGTGCTTAACATATTTGAAGACTTATCAAGTTTCCCTCTTCCCCCTAGATTTTTTTAACCTGTCTTTATAGGTCAGGTTTTCCAAACATTTTCATTTTTGTTGCTTTCCTCTGGACTCTCTACAATTTGTCCAATGTGGAACCCAAAACTGGACACACTACTCCAGTTGAGCTCACAGTGCTGGCAGCACAATTACCTCCTGTGTCTTATATACAATGCTCTTGTTAATACACCACAGAATATTTGCCTTTTCCGCAATTGCATCATATTGTGGACTCGTATTCAATTTGTGATTCACTATAAACCCCAGATCCCTTTCTAAAGTATTACCACCTCACCAATTATTCCCCATTCTGTAGTTGTGCATTTGATTTTTCCTTCCTAAGTTAAATAATTTGCACTAGTCCTTGTTCAATTTCATCTTCTTGATTTCAGACCAATTCTCAATTTGTCAAGGTCATTTTGAATTCTAATCCTGTTCTCCAAAGTGCTTGCAACCCCTCTCATCTTAGTGTCATCTGAAAATTTTATAAGCATACTCTCCACTTCATTATCCAAGTCATTAATGAAAATGTCAAATAATGCTGGACCCAGGACAGACCCCTGTGGGACCTCACTCGTTACATCCTCCCAGTGTGACAGTGAACCATTGATAACTGCTCTTTGAGTGTGGTCTTTTCAACCAGTTGTGCACCCACCTTATAGCGATTTCACCTAGCTCACATATCCCTACAGTTTGCTTATGAGAGTGTGCAAACTAGACTCTGTCAAAAGTTTTACTACAATCAAGGTATATCATGTTTACCGCTTCACCCCATCCACTGGGCCAGTAACACTGTAAACCAAAGAAAGTAGTTTGGTTTTGGATGATTTATTCTTGACAAATCCATGTTGGTGGTTATCCTCTCTGTGCTTACAAATTGATTGTTTAATAATTTGTTCTGGTATCTTTCCAAGTATCAAAGTTAGCCTGACTGGTCTATAATTCTGCAGGGTCTCTTTGTTTCCCTTTTTAAAGATAGGTCCTATGTTTGCCCTTCCCCAGTCCTCCATGAGTTCTCAAAGATAATTGCTAATGGATCCGGGATGGCTTCAGCTAATTCTTTAAGTACCGTAGGGTGAATTTTGTCAGGCCCTGCCGACTTGAATACATCTAATTTCTCTCAATACTCTTTAACCTGTTTGTTCCCTACTTTGGCTCGTGTTCCTTCCCCCTTGTTGTTAAGCATCTGTTCACAATTTATTTTTTTAGTGAAGATTGAAGCAAAACGGAGAGAATATTTTTAAGACAATAGGGTGGTAGGTTGAACCCCATACTGGAATTTGTGTTTACTTTATGCTTGTGAAAGTATTTTACTTTCTTATTTTATAATAAGCACATGAGGAAGAAACTTTGTTGATTTACACAACTGTTTATTTCTGCTGAGTTGTTTCACCACTGGATACAATGGTTCCTAACTATTTTTGTAGGAACCCCCTTTGGCTTGTTTTCGCAGATGGGTGTTCCCGTTCCCTTCACATCCCTCTGCATCATGTCCCAACACAGTTCTGTTGCATCTCATTTCCTCTGTTCTTTTGTCTACCTCTCCTGTCCTTCCTCTGTCCTCTTTTACCATCCTGTTATTTCCCCCCCTCTTTCTGTTCTATTTTTAGTCCTTTTGGCTCTTTCATTATTTTTTGACTCCCCATCCTAGCAGCTCTATCTTCTCTATCCTTTACTTGACAGACGTTACAAGCTGCTCAGGGACCATGCTATGAACATGCTGCCCAGGCTTGAGAATTCCATAGCCATAGGTCACATGGCTGCATTTAGTGGCAGGGGATCACAAACAAGAGAAGTTTGAGTGAGGAAGTTGCTGCCCTGTAAGCATGAGATGCTCCCACCGCTGGCTATATTAGGGATTACTGCTGACGCGGGGAGGAGAGGTAAGCATTTTCAAAGAGCTGACAGACGCTTACGTACAGCTGTAGGAGCATGCATGCTTGGGGCTATGGTGAATCTGAAGTCAAGCATGAATTCATCCCTCAGGCCAGGTCACTCATTTGCATCTGCCTCTTTTGGATATATAAAAAGTCCAGCAATGGAGTAGTCCTCTGAGGCAAGGGGCTCCCGGCTTCCCCTTGGGTCAGGGTCTCATGGTCCAGATTCTTCTGTTTTCAGGGCCTTCCCTGAACTAGATTTCCCCATACCAAGGGTTGACTTTTGTCTTTGGCACTCCCTAGGGAGTGGTACGTGAACACAGCCTCTCCACCAGGTTCCATTCAAGGGCCCAGTGGTAAGCAGCTAGGTCCTGCACCCCAAAGTGCTATACTTCTGCCTCCCTGGATCCCTTCCTACCAGCCCCTCTCTTCCCAATGGATAAAATCATTTATTAGCTGAACTCAAAGATAAAGTCCTTTGGAGAGGTGTGACTTCCTCCTTCAAGGACTTGACCAAATCCTTATAACCAGACCTCAGGAACTCCTGCCGTGCTCCTTCGCAGGAGCTCCGAATGTAAATCTCTTTACCTCCACTGTCTGCCACCTCCTGAGATGCTCTGCTCCCCTTTTAAGCGCCTTCTCCAGCCTGTGCATGTTTTTCAGGTGTGATGGGGCCAGAGCAGCTTTTTAACCCCTTCCTTTCCAGTGTGGGGTTTGTATGCCCCATCACAGATGAAATATGGGATACTGGGCTAGATAGTCCTTTGTTCTATATCAGTGTGGCCATACTTAAATTATAGTCTTAAATCAGTTTGTTACCACTGACACTATCAACACATTAGGGTTCCTATACTCAAAACATGCCAGCTCAGAACCGTGCATACATCTATTTTGTAGCTTCACATGTAAAGTCAAGCTTCCTAGATCCTCTGTCAAGACTGTTCATAAGGACCTAATTCCTTTTTGGCTTTCAGTGAGAAGTACACTATGCACAAGGCCAAACTACTGTTGTGCTAGGCAACTCACCTCACTGATGTATTTTTAACGAACACCAAAATGGTCATCATACGTCTCACTTATTCTTCTAATTGTAGGCATAAATCTAGAAACCAATGTTAATAGGGCTAGTTACCTATTTCTCTGTTTTATATAGTCTTTAAACCTGTTTGGATTTTGTATAATTGTATTCAGTTGTCCTCCTACTGAAATTTTTTAAAATAATGGTGGTGTAGCAAAGTGAAATAAATATATCTTGCCACAGTTGCATTTTGTTGACTTCAGCAAGCCTGTTTTATTCACTCATGAGAACACACCACAGCAAGCAACCAGAGAGAGTTTAGATCCACTGTTAGTTATTCAGTATTTTTAAAAAAAACATTGAGGTATGTGATGAACTGTTCTGACCGCACCCAGAAGTTCAGGAGGGAAGGAGTTAACCTGTAATTCTAATTAAACAAGAGACCACAGCTATCTGCCTTTAGTGTGGGGACCTGTAAAGTATCAAGGCAGAGCCAACTGTAGGCAAGCAATGAGTCACCCTAGAAAAGGGATGTGCCATGGGAAGTCAGGGGCTGGGCACTGACTAACTATATTTAGTCAGAGAGAAGGTGGGGTGGAGAGGAACGTGGGCAGGATGAGCTGCTCTGTACATTTGGGAGTTGGCTGAAGCAAGCAACCACTTAAATGTTACTTTAGCTAAAGAAAGCTGGGATTGCATTTGTGTTTAGCACTTAAAGTGGTGGTACACTTTTAATACTAGTGCTGATCTGCAATCAATTGCACAGTGGTATTGTCTAAATTATATACTGATGTGTAGACTTTCTTTTTTTAAATGGCCTTCCCCTGACTGCCATATCCCAAGGGCATCGTGGTAATTTAAGGGTAGTGACTACACTAAATTTTGACTTATAAAAGGGGATCAAGTTTATCATTCTCATTTAGTTTTTATAGTGGGTATATTTTAATATACTGTTTCATCTTTGGATATATCTTTGGGTATTACAATATCTTCTGATTGTAATACATTTTTAATGGTGATTATCTTGTATCACATATAGACCCTTTCCTGGAGATGGATCCCAGGGCATTTTACAAATTATAGTTTCTATATAAATTATTGGACTAATTCTACCATTAGATACAGATTGACAGACACATGCACACACTCCTATTAAGAAAGGCGTGTGTGTGTGTGTGGGCAGAATTTGGCCTTATGTACTGTCATTGAAAGGCAGTCAATTTTTTGGTGAAAAGTGATAAATGTTTCCCAAGCATATTGTAAAACTACACAACATCTTAAGGAGAGGAAAAGAAGAACGTGATATTGAATGAAAGAGGGAATTTCAGGTAGGCAGATTATATCCACCTTGGGATTTGGCCAGAATGCTGAAGTTAAGTTAATATCCTTGCTTTCCTGAAGAGTGCTGTGAGATTTTTCACTACTTAATGTTTTACATCTCATTTGAATGATGATAATTCCAGCAGCATAGTGCCAGTGTGCACCCTACTGGGAAGTTGTTCAAAGAGAAGAGTCCGGCAAATAAAAAGTTTTCTTCTGAATGCTTCCTACTGGGCTTTTCCCCAGGACTCTCATTCAATTACTTATCTGACCATAATACAAGAAGCCAAGCTTCTACACCCAGAATGGAATTCAGGAAGACAGCCCACTTAGAGTGGATCAGGATATGTCCAGGACTACATATTCAACACCCCATAGTTAGGTGCTACAATTTTAGTAGTTTAGTAGCTGTTACACAAATGTAACTATGACATTTTAAAAGAAAAGATATGAGGTCAAAGTTTGAAACACACTTCTTAATTATGCAAGCAAAATTTGCAGCGGTATCTCTTCGCAGGTCACTGAATGCACAAAATAGATACACTTGCAAAATTTGGAGGAGTATTTAAGGAGGCTATTAGAAAACACCACTCCAAAAGAGATCAAATGTTTCTTGGAATCACAAAACGCACAAAACAATTGGCAGTTTTTAAAAGATAAGGTTAATCCATAAACCATCAAAGTAAAGTATTACCAGCTGCTCAAAGAGAGCTGCTCTGCAGAAGGACTCCACTTTTCCTTCCTTGTTTGATTACTGATTATTCCTTTGACAGACATCTGTTCAGAACAGTGGTTAACTGACTAATAGTGTTTCTTTTATCAAAATATCAGCAAAAGAAAAGTCATCTATGACTCCAACATCCAACAACATTCAGTCGATTCCAGGTAAGAGTACATCCTTTCACAATCTTATTTATAATCTGTTTAGAACAGACATATTAATCAATGATGTTTCATAGATTCTTGAAGTTTAAGGCAACAACGGACCATTAGATCTTTTAATCTGACCTAATGTATAGTACAGGTTGTTAAATTTCATTCAGATACCCCTGTATTGAGTCTAATCCCTTGTGTTTGGCAAAAGCATATTATCCAGAAAAGCATCCAGTCTTGATCTGAAGACATCAATAGATGCTTCCCTTGGTAGCTTGTTCCAATGATTAATCACCCTTACTGTTTAAAAATGTGGCCTTATTTCTCATTTGAATTTTGTCTGGCTTCAGCTTCCAGCCTTTGGTTCTCCTTATGCAGTGATGAGCAGCCAAAATCTTAACAACCAGTTCCCTCCTCACCCCACAAGGGGGTCATGCCCTCCCCCCTGGACCCCTTCCCCATTCACCCCCCGTCCCCTGTCCCCTGAATGGCCCCGGAACCAGGCAGGAGGGTCTTGTGGGCCACAGTAGTGGGTGCCCACTCCGCCCCGCCCCTAAGAGCCGGAGGGACCTGCTGGGGGGCAAAGTGGGGAGTCCCGGCGGTGCTTACCTGGGACTGCTCCCAGGAAGCATCTGGTAGGTCCCTCTGGTTCCTAGGGGCAGGGTAGGGTAGCTAGGCGGGGAGCAGGGGGAGCGGCCATTCCCCCCACCGATCACATCAAAAGTGGTGCCTTATTCGCCAACTCTGTGGGTGCTCCAGGGCTGGAGCACCCATGGGGAAAATTTGGTGGGTGCAGAGCACCAACCGGCAGCTCCCCGCCCCGTGCCCAGCCCCAGCTCACCTCCGCTCCGGCTCCGCCTCCTCCCCTGAATGCGCCGCCCCGCTCTGCTTCTCCGCCCCCACCCCCCCGGGGGGGGCGGGGGGAGGCTAAGAAGCAGGTGGCGGCTTCGCACTCAGGCCCAGGGAGGCGGAGGCAAGCTGGGGCGGGGAGCGGTTCTCCTGCACGCCCCCCCGGGTTACCTGCTGCGGCGCGAGCAGCCCTCCTCACGCCCCCCCACCCCAGCTCACCTCTGTTCCACCTCCTTGGGCCTGAGCGCAAAGCCACTGCTTGCTTCTCAGCCCTCCCAGGCTTCCCGCGTGAACAGCTGATTCGCGGAAAGCCGGGAGGGGCGGAGAAGCAGAGTGGGGCGGCACGTAACTCAGGGGCGGAGGAGGAGCGGAGGTGAGCTGGGGACAGGGACGAGGGGAGCTGCCGGTGGGTGCTCTGCACCCACCAAATTTTCCCCACGGGTGCTCCAGCCCCAGAGCACCCACGAAGTCGGAGCCTAAGGCACCACTTTTGGCTGGTTGTTAAACTTAGAAGCCTTTTTAGAACCGGTTGTCCCATTAGTTGTCCCTCATGGGACAACCGGTTCTAAAAAGGCTTCTAAATTTAACAACCAGCTCCAGCAAACCACTGTGAAGCGGCTCCAGCTCACCACTGTTCTTATGCCCTTCTCTACTAGATTAAAGAGCTCTTTAGTAACTGGTATTTTCTTCCCGTGAAGGCATTTACACACTATCATCAAGTCACCACACAACTTTCTTTTTAATAAGCTCTTTAAATCTCTCACTTTAAGGCATTTTCTCCAGCCCTCGAACCATTTCTGTGGCTTTGTAATGCACCCTTTCCAATTTTTCAATCTTTTTTACTATGTGGACACCAGAACTATTTATGCTATTCCAGTATTGGTCTCACCAATGCTGTATGCAGAAGTAAATCACTTCTCTACTTACTACTCCCCTGTTTATACATCCAAGGATCGTATTCGCCCTTTTTACCATAGCATCGCACTGGAAGCTCATGCTGAGTTGCTTGACCACTATGACCCATAAATCCTTTTCTAAGTTATTGCTTTCTAGGAGACACACTCCAGTTCAGTACTCCAACAACCAAGAACATTCAGTCCACTCCAGGTAAGACTACATCCTTTTATAATCTTTTTTATAATCTGTTTAGAACAGACATATTATTGTTTAACAGTGCGATTGATCGCGCAATTAATCGCAATTAATTTTTTAATCATGCGATTAATCACGATTAATTTTTTTTAATCGCTTGACAGCCCTAATTAAAATGCATTTTATCCAAATGGACCCAGTTTATCATGTCATCCCAATAGCTCTGTATGACTGCTCTGGCCCCATCATAACACCAATCCACAAATTCTATCAGCTGTGATGATATATCTACTTTCGGATCATTGATGAAAATGTTGTATAGTATCAGGCCTAGTACTGATCCAGGTGGAACCCCGTGATAAACACACCATTTGATGATGATTCCCCATTGATAACTAATGTTTTAGATCAGTAATGTATCAGTGGGAAGGGCAGAACTGTTTCACTGAGTGACCAAGAGGAAAATGTCAAGGGAAATCAGAGAGTATTGACACAGTGATTGCATACTACATAGAGTGCTTTACCCTGCACTTTCAAAGAGGTGCACAGATATTATGCTATTTGATCCTGTTAACGTTAAGAGTAGTTGCTAGGCTACAAAGCCTGTGCACTATGTTGAAAGTTTAGTGGTTAGACTTCCCTTATTGCCTTGCAGCTCAGATGAAAGAATTTGTGCATAGCAAGGTAATGCAATGAGCTAGCACCATATGCTGCAGCTTGAACCTAGTCACAAAATGGTAAACACTTGGGGGTGCAGAGGAGGACTGTGAGGCTCAAGGGTTTGTAGAGTCTTTTATTTCTAGCCCATCAATTCAGATATGGCCAGATATCACTAATAGTAGGGGAGAGAGGGGGAACCACCTCTTAAGACCATACAATGAGTCTTGTGTTGCCATTTACAGCTGTGCCAAGTGGGCACGAAATATTACGAAATCACACTGTTATCATTTTGCATGCATTTGGCACAAATATAAATGATAAAATAAGGTGAAAAATTAAGCCCTCCTTATATTTTTAAAAGCCCCATATCTGACCCCCTCCCTCCAAGATCTCTAAGGCTGTTTCCATACTCCAGCTTGCTTGATAGTTGTCTCCATAAAGTGAAAGGATGCACTTCTGGCTATGAAAAAATTGGGGGAATAGGAACCTTTCTTCAGAAGAAGTCATTGTTTGGAGACCTTGAAAAGAAAAACCGAGATTAGCATCATCCAGAAATGTGAATTGGTGGCCATGGCTTTCTTCAAGCAGATTGTGTTAGCAAATTATTAGCAAAGTATACTTCATACCATATACTGCACACTTGACAAAGCATAGACTAGATTAATAGACAAGGGGGTATCAAACCAGAGCTTTGTTGCCCTAGTATGAAATATGGGCAAGGAAAGAATGACTCTGCTATTTTAGGCCAGCTTTGTTAATATACCATTCACATATATATAGTATGGTATAGAGCACACAGATTCCTCTGTTTTCTAATCAGCTAATACTTTACAGGTCATATCTCAGCTCTCTCACTCTGGCTTGTCTCAGAAATGCAAATGAGAGTGCAGCGTGCTGAGCAAAGGGAACAAAGCTGACTGGTCTACCCAGCAGCCAATACAGGGGGACGACATCAGAGTACAATGAATGGAGACACATAATAATAGCAAAAAGAAAAGGAGGACTTGTGGCACCTTAGAGACTAACAAATTTATTTGAGCATAAGCTTTCGTCAGCTACAGCTCACTTCATCGGATGCATGTAGCTCACGAAAGCTTATGCTCAAATAAATTGGTTAGTCTCTAAGGTGCCACAAGTACTCCTTTTCTTTTTGCGAATACAGACTAACACGGCTGCTACTCTGAAACCTGTCATAATAATAGCAGTGTGCTGCCCTATGTCTACACCATAGGGTTTTAATACATCACTACAGTATATCATAAAAAGAAAAGGAGTACTTGTGGCACCTTAGAGACTAACCAATTTAGTTAAAGAGACTCCTTTTCTTTTTGCGAATACAGACTAACACGGCTGTTCCTCCGAAACCTGTCATTATGCAAGGCACAGTATATCATGATGCAAAGCCAAATGTCAGGGTGTCACACTGTGTGATGATTTTGTGCCTCTCTGCTGATTCTATTCACTAATGAAGCTGATCTCTTCCACCTCAGACTTGATTATCATGGCCCTGATTGTCTGCCGCCCTGCACCTTGTGAAGTCATTCGCAGCCGTATGGGGTGGGTGTAAAACCCTGCCATCCTGATGTAGCACTGTTTTACACCCACGGTGCAGTCACATTGCCAGCCCCAGTGTGCAAAAATCATGACTCAAGCGAAAAAAATGGATTTAAAAATCAGAAGATTTTAAAAATATATAAATTTGGGGTTTCTTTAAATTTGACTTCTAATTTCTGAGCCTTTAGTGTGCACTTGGGTCATGTTCTCCACAACCGTTTCTCCACAACCGTGGAAGCTAGAAACTTTTTGTGATGAAAGCTGAGATTTTCACAAAATTACCTGGTTCCAGCCACTGGTGCTTTAAGAAAAGCACCATTTCTTGTGATAATCTCCCAAGAGTTGTCTTTGCACTAGTGTAGATGATGACACAAGACACATGCTGCACGCCCATGCGTTGTTGCTTGTCTCCCATTCCTTTGACCATGCTCTAAACAATAAATCATGGCCTGTTTATGAGACTAAGGCGGGCCTATACCTAAAATTTCTGCTAGTGTAATTATATGGGTTAGGAGTTTGACTAGTGTAACAATAGTTACATTTACCATTAGAGCTTATTTTGGTTGGGGAACTGGTATAAACCATACCAGCAAGAGAACACTTTTGCCAGTCTAAACTGTGCCTTCATTAGGTCTTTCAAACACAGACAAGGCCTACAGCTGAGTGTAGCTATCACTCCATTGTGAGTTAGAGCATGAACAATTGAATAGGAAGTGGTGGGCCAAGGTCATACTCTGGTAAAACTGCAGTCGCCTGAAAAATTTGGGCACCTCTGTTCTAATCCATGCAGTTTATATTCATCTTTTTTATACATCTTCAGGAAAAATTAGCAAATCAGTGGTTCACCAGTTAAATTCTCTCTATACCGCCAGGGATTACAACAGAAACCCCTATGCTTTCCATGTGATTTAGCCATGCAGCTCCCACTAATTTCAGTTTGGTGTGAATATAAGTGGTATAGCTATATCCTGCACATCTTTGGAAACATAAGGGAAAGCACTGTGATCCTAAATGTTACAAATGCTTTGTGTGCACATTATTAATTTTCATATTTTAGCACCAAACAGACCTGTAAGAAGGCTGCACTAACACAATCCTTTATATTACTTTTCAGTTTCCAGTGATTCAACCATTACTACAAACAGTAGTATAGATGTCTCAGGTAAGCTTCCAAGGTCTTCACTTTGCCTGGGATTCAGAGGTCTCTGTCACCTGCTGTGCATGTAAGACAATGAGAGAGATCCTCTACACCACAAACTTGGGCATGCATTTAAAAGATTTATTTATTTTTTGCTTTTGGAATATAAATGTCAGTAGAAAATTGTGCTGAACTCCTCCAAGCTGCATGTGCAACCTTAATTCAGTCCCATTGTGCGTATGCATTATGGTACAGTCTTTAATTGCATGATTGCATACTATTTTTTCCCACTGGATCCCTGCCTCATTTGTTGCACAGGATGGATATTGCTCAACTGATGAGCAGTTTTTCAATATTTTCTTTTATCCTCATTGATCAATGTATGGCCCCGTGCACACGATTGAAATCATGCTCTGAAGACAGAATTATTAATTTCCTTATCAGCTTTTCTCGGCAATCTGAGGGCTTATAGAATATGAGGGCTTCACAGTCATTTACTCATTTATCTTTACAACTGTTATGTGAGAGGTAGGTGTGTTGTTATTCGTATTTTACAGATGGGGAGCTGAGGCACAGAGAGATTAAGGTCAAAATATCCACTAATTTTGGGTACCCAATTTGAGCTGTCTTGGACATGACTTTTCAGAGTTCTTAACATCTTGCAGCACTTCATATGTCTGAGCACAGCTCCCACTGAATTCAGTTGCAGCTATGAGCACTCAGCACTTCTGCAAATTGGACTACAGGGTCTCGAGTTGGGCAGCCAGTAAATGAGAAACACACAATTAGTGACCACCTGTAAAAAGTTTAGTTTAAGTGATTTGCCTGCCATCACACAAGAACTCTGGCAGAGAAAGGGATAGAATCCAGTTTCCAGAGCAGCATTCAGCTGTCTTAACCATGGGACCATCCTTTCTCTTCCTGCGAATGCTTGCCTCATCCACTACACAACCTTTCAACTTCTGCAACAAATGAAGCAGGGGTCCCACGGACAACAATTTCCTTCACTACATAACTCTGGTTTGTCCCTAGCACAAGTCCAGCATATGCACTGAATGACACAGGAGTTCTGTGGAAAAAATATGATGTGATCATGCAATTAAAGACTGCATCATAATGCATATGCACAAGGGGGGGATGAATTAAGGTTGTATTGGCAACCTTAATTTTGGCATTTCCTAACTTTTGAGGGCTTAACTTTGCAATCCTAATAACGTTCTTATCTATTAACATATGTGCAAACACTGGGTCTAATTCTGTTTTCTCACCAATGTAAATCAAAAGTCATATCTCCACTGAAGCAAATAGTTACTTCTGATTTACATCAGTGTCAGTGAGAGCAGAACTGCGCTCCCCCGCCCCCCATCTAAGAAACATACTGCTTTTCACTGTAACCCATTTTAACATATTTCCTTTTCCCTTCTTACTTGGAGTCTTTCCAATGCCGGGTCCACTCCTGAAGTCTTTATTCAGTCCCTAGTCAGCTAAAACTATCAATGAGATGCATTCTCATTGAAATTTTGCCTAAGGACTTCACTATTGGACCCCCTATGAGGAAAATTTCTCAGATCATAAAATCCAGTACAGTTGGCAGTCTGTACTGGATCATAAAATCCAGTACAGTTGGCAGTCTATACTGGATCATAACTGGATCATAAAATCCAGTACAGTTGGCAGTCTGTACTGGATCATAACTGGATCATAAAATCCAGTACAGTTGGCAGTCTGTACTGGATCATAACTGGATCATAAAATCCAGTACAGTTGGCAGTCTGTGTTCCAGAGTGCTCCAGAGAGACCTAAGGTTGAAATAACAGGTGGTAACATAGCTAGCTGGAATTGAGTTACATTTGCAAAGTTATAGTCTGCAATATGCCTTGCCCTAGCCAACAGTAAATCTTTCACTTCAGTAAACATCAAGGGCCTGATTCTGATTATGAGCAGCTGCAATGAATTCTGCGGTGTTACATTAGGTGTAAAATCAGTGTGAGTCTCTCAGAATGGGCTCCTCACCCTGGATTTCCCTTTGCAAGCAGTCCTCACACACACACACGTGTAAATTCACCACAGTGTACTTCATTTATGTCTTATGTACCTTCGTGTCCCATCACCTTAAGGCTTTTTCCAAGCTTCAACATACCCCAATGGCACAGAGTGGGGGAACAAGAGGTCTCAACTCTCTAAGATCCTGAGCTTCTTTGCCCTTCTTCCAGCCTCCCTCTCTCTCATTTAACAGTCCCAGCCGATGACCTGAATCCCTTTAACTGTTTAATCATCAAGTCCTAATAAATTATCTCCCAATTTGGCCCATGTGAGCCAGTAGTAGGCTACCTCCCCTTCACCCCTTTTAAAAAAATGTTTCCTCCCTGGGCACTTTCTTTCCTCTAGGGCTGCTGTCCCTCCCACGTGCAAGATTTCTTTAAACTGGCTCTCTAACATCTTTATAGGCACCCTCTCCATTTTCCATCTGTAAAAGGTACATTCTGATGGAGGGGTAGCCTCTTGCTCTCAGTGTCTGCCCATCTGTCTTCACACCATGGGCAACCTTTTTCCGCATCAGACTTTTTGCCCACTTCTGAAGTCTCCCCATCTACAATATAACCCAGCTTACCCTGGATTTCAATAAGCTGTTGCCCTTGCTTCTGGATCTCTCCAGCCCTCAACCTCTTTGCCTTGCCTTTTGCCGTCTTCATCTAACTCATCGGCTTCTACTTCTTCCTCCTTTTCATACCCTTTACCTTCGGGTTCTCCCCCAGGAATTTGGTTCTTAGCTTGTCTCTTGTCTTATCTGTCCTGTTTCTTCCTTTGGCTTCTTGGCCTCTTTCTTGTTGTCTCACCTGCTCCAGTCCATCCCCCTATAGCCATTTGCTTCTCTGGGCATGTCTCTTCTTCCTCAAAGGAAAAGGGCTCAAAAGGGGTTGCAGTTAACACAGGTTTGGGCTATGTCCTGACCATCCACCCCACTTCCATCGAAATGTTCCCCAAATCTCCAGAGACATCCTGGCCACTGGACAGACTTTCCCTTCCCCATGAATGCACGTTAGTTTCAGTCTTTCCCCCGGCTTCATCCATTAGGGCTTCATCCCGTCTCTCCTAACCAATGAGCACCCTGTGTCAGAATCTACTAGGCCCTTGGCCCTCATTGCCCCCTCCCCCTCCCCAGCTCTCATGGAGTTGGTGGGTGTTTGTTTTGACTGCTTCCCAAAGGTTCCATCCACACACACAACTCAGCAAGGTTACAGTCCATGTTGGGGCAGTCCCTCTTCAGATGTCTTGAGCCCCAACACTGGTAACAAACAATTTGACAGATTGTGGGCAGGGTTTCCTTCCTCCCCCCTCTTACAATTGGTTGTTCCCCACTTTTCCTCCCTGAGACAGTTTATTTTACTAGGGACAACAGCCTCCATGAACTCCTCAGTGAGTTTAACGGCAGCTTCTAAAGTAGGGGGTTGGTGCCTCTGCATCAAACCCTGGTGACCTCAGGGAGATTCTGCAATCGCTGTTCCAAAATAATGGATGGCCTGATATCCCCCACTCTTTGGTCATCTGGCCTCATCCACCTAGTGGCCCAATCTGATACTTTTTGTGCAGTGCAGCTTGCTGCTTGAAACTTTTGCCTGTTTCATTCTGCCAACGGACTCATATGATCTAAAATGGCTGCCTTTATGGTATCCTAATCTGCAGCTTGTTCAGCGCCATGTAAACAGCTTGAGCTTCTCCTGAGAGAGAGGGAGCTAACTGGAAGGCCCCTACTGTCTTTTCCCAGCCTGCTCCCAAAGACACCTTCTCAAACATAAACAAAAAGCCATTGGGGTCATTCATTGGGCCTATTTTGCCCAGGCCTGTGCCTTAGTTATCACTCCCTATTGAGGGACTCAACAGCTTCTCCAGGAGCTGTTGCTGCACTTGCAATTGGCCTGCAATATATTGCTTTGTTGTTCTGCTGGCCAGGAAAACAAGAATTATCTCTCGGTGCACTGGGTCATCTGAAACTCCTGACGGGTTTTCTTTAACTCCATTTGTTGCTCACCTACCCAGCACAGGAATGTCTCCATATTGCCCAGTCTGCCGCTCCTTCTCATCATCTTCTCTCTCCAATTCTTTGCCTACACCAGAATGGGAAATCCCAGATAAACCCACAAATATCACAGGGGCACTCTTGGCAAGCAGGCCTCATATGCTGCCAAGTTGATGGGTGAAATCCAGCCCCCTTTGAAATCAATGGTAGTTTAGCCATTGTCTTCAGTGGAGCTAGGATTTCACCCCATGTATTTAGATAGGCTTTTCCTTAGTGGAGTGAGGTATTAGGGTGGTGTATTCTGGTTTGTTAGTTTTCTGTGTGGAGAGGGGAGTTCTTTCAGTATTGCTGAAGTTGTCAATTTAGATGAATTATGGTGTTTTAAAAAAGATATTAATGCAAGTGGGCCTAGAGATATTTGATAGATATGCTACATATATTGTGGGGGAAATAGGTAAAATAAAGAACTTGAATGTTTTTTCTTTCAGTTACTTCAAATGTTACCTGTGAACCAGTTTCCCAGACCAACTCTTCACAACAACCAACACAGGTCACTACATCACCATCATCAATAAGAGAAGCAAATGACAAAACTAGTAGTGGTAAGTGATAACTTTTGCTGATCAACTGCTGAACCCATTGGAGGCTGCATTTCTGAACAATAGTGTGGAACAGTAGAGAGCACAAACAACGTAGTTCTGATGGTAGAATTAGGGATTTGAGAGTCGGTGTTCTCTTAACTATTAAGTTTACTTCTCAGATACTTCGTTCCACAGTAAACCTCTCCATAATGAAGTCCTACTCCAGTGGCTCAGACACTAAAATGTTTCATTTTTATGAGAGAGATGGCTTTGAACCAATGCACTGGATTTGAACAACCTTGTAATTTGAGGAGGTGGAATGATAAGGTCTTTTGTTTGTCTGTTTTTTAAAAGAAAGTGGATAATCAAGACATGACCATGTAAAGTGATCAGAGTGGTCCCAGAATAGCATTCCCATATGTCAACAATAAAACCCAGATTTTAAACAGTTCTAGTACTGGCTCAAAACAGATCAGTGTGGCATTTATTAAGGAGCTTTGAGAGGAAAATGGAGGCAGGGTGCTGCAGAGCTACTCCTGGCCATGAGGGGGAACTCAGGCGGTGGCTGACCCTGTAACAAACAAGCAGGAATAGAATCCAGCTGCCTCTCCCACAGCTGTGTTGACTGAAAAGGGAGTTAAATTCAGTACACACTTTGTCCCTAAAGTAAATAGATGCGACTCTGAGCAGATCTATTGAGTAAGAAAGTGCCATTTTCACCATTACTTTTCAAAGCTAGTATAATACTTTGGACCCATTTCAGCAAAACACTGACGGATGCACTTTTTACATATGCTTAGGTGCTTTACCAAATAGGAAAGGACTTCACCATGTAGCTTGATTATAGCTTCACTGAATTGGGGCCTTTAAAATATTCCTTTTTTAAGTTATCATAGAACTTAAAGATGGAAATATTTATTTGGTCATGTAGTCCAGCACCCCAACAGTGCGCAATGGCTTCCCAGCGTATTCTCCAAAATGTTGTTGAGTCTAGTTTTAAATGGCATAAGTCACCAGGGCTTCTTTTTCTTTCCTTATGTCTGTGTTCTATAATCTAATGGATTTAACTGCTTCAAAGTGAGCATAGGATAATTTAGGCTAGGGAAGTGTAACAATTTCCAAACTATTACTCCCAGTCCCCACCCTTTGGGCCTGAAAATTAGTCCTCTCTTTTACTTGTCAGTTACACTTTCAAATTCTATAGGCATCAAAATTCAGGCTTTGCCTTTCTATTGAACAGTCTAATGTGTTTGGTCCTCCTTCACTGTATTTTGGCCAGCCATTCAGATGCTGTTATTGCAGAAGGCATGGCTAAAATATCCCCAGTGCAGAAGCTGTTGAAGTGTGGGAGAAAGTGTCAAAAGCCCTTTGCAAAAATCACTAATGTGGCTCCTTTTGGTTTGATAGAGGTTCCTGACTCAAGGGTATCAATGCAGCACAGCCATCTGGAACTAAAACATACCGATAGGTAGGGCTCCTGGCATGTGAGGAAATGCTGATGAGGAAAAGCATGCCTGTCTGTGCAGCTTAGTTCCAGGTGGTGGTCAGTATTGATATCCTGGAGTAGGCCAAGCTTGGAAACCTCTTTTATATTTTGAAGCAGTAGGGGAGAAAGAAAGGAGGGGGAAGTCTAGTGAGTGGTATATTCCATAAGCAAAACATACATTAATACATAGAGATGGCCCCGAGCCAGAAAAGGCCCAAAGATATAGGGCCTCAAAATCTGTGGGTATTTGAATTGAAATGGGTGCTGATATTTTAATTCAGGATCATTTCAATAGATATGATTTTCCCTGTTCACCCAACACACCCTCAGCCTGTGTGCAACTTAATGGATGGTGCTTATTATGTGATCTTCTTATAAAAAGCCCTGCCACTTGGAGCAAGAAATTAAAATGTTCAATTTAACCAATTAATTCCCATGTATAGACTACTACCAAAGAAGCAAATGTTCCCTGATTATATTTGCAGTCCTTACCCAACCTTTACTCTCTTTAAATCAATGGGAGCTTTGATTAAGGACTGTGGGACCTAGCCCCATAATCAAAGTAGGGGCTTCACTGTTAAGGCTTTGATTGGAAACAACATGAAGGGTGGCCTTTCTTGCATGCCCACTCTCGGCGGAGAAGAAACACAGCACGCTTTCTTACATCCATCCCCCTGCCCTCCAACTGCATCTGCAAATTAATAAGACAGTATATAGCTGTTCCATTGGCTATTCTGGGGTGTCTCGCTCTTGTTTTGATGCAGAATGAAAACAAATTTTGAAACCTCATAATTTTTCACAAAAGGTGATCGTGGCTTCATTACCTGCATTCCACCATCTTTATTTGCACACTGGAGGGGTGTGGCGGGGAAAAAGTTTCCTGTGTCCTCATTTCCCTCTGTGACAAGTACACAAGACAGACCAGATTTTGCCTGTAAAATGGAGACTAGTCTATTAGAATATTGGCCACTACCTTTCTTTTTCAATTACGCTTCATTCCCTCCACCACCCCGTCTTCAGTGTGTCTCAGAGGACAAATGGCAATAATTTAAGATGGCCTAATGAAATTTTAAATTTCACCTTAAAAAACCACTAGGCTGGATCAATAATAAAAATGAGGACGTTCTGCAAAAGAACGTTTATATTGCTTTTTAACTGGGGAAATCGTTTTGCCCATGCCAACCCCTGATCCCATCCACACAGCAGAGATTTGACAGCTCTCCCCATCTCTGCTACTATTTCTGTTGCTGCTGTTACCTTTCATTATAGATTTGGAAAAAGCCCTCACAAAGTCTGTGTGCTTTGTGAAAGAATGCAATAGCCTTTTTTCTCAATCTACCATATTTCTTCCCCTCCACAGGCACTCTTTCCCTCTCCCTCTGTTTATTGATATATTTGGCCACTCTCCTTTGTCTTTTATTAATATTTGAGGACAACCCCAGTAGCTTTTACTAAATCAAAACTACTGCATCAGCCCTGCAGTCCACACCCCCAAACAAGAGCTGTGTGTAAGATCCAGAGCTTGTCTCTCTCACCAGCAAAAGTTGGTCCAATAGAAGACATTACCTCACCCACCTTGTCTCTCTGGTAATTTTGTTTGTAGTGAACTACAGATGCAAAAGAGCACAATCAAGTGTGTCTATAAATAATAGAATTCTATACTTAATAGAATTTAGACCTCTGACTACCAGGGGCACAATCAAGTAGACATTTACTGTGAGATTTTCAAAGCTGCCTTGATTATTTGAACAATGATTTACCATTAATTTGAATGGGGATTGGGCATTCCAGTCCCTGCGGATTTTGATGTTGCACTATGCCCTTGTGGATAGAGCACTAGACTGGACCTCAGGAGACCTGGTTCTGCCATTGGCCTGCTGGGTAACCTTGGAGAAGTCACTTCCTTGCTCTGTGCCTCAGATACCACATCTGTTAAATGGGGGAATAATGATGCTGACTTCCTTTATAAAGTGCTTTTGAGGCGTGGTTGTAAGAGCTGGGTTTTATTCACATCTGCAATCAGCTGCATGTGCGATTGATTATAGGTGCAAAATTAGAGGCCTGAGTGAATCCTCTTTTAAAATTTGGTCCTGTGAGTGTATGTGTAAGGTGTAAGCTCCACAGAAATCACTTCGTTTTCTGCTTAAAATCTCTTACTGGAAATAGAAAGATTTTGACTGGAAACACACACTGTTTCTTTTGGCCTGAAAGATGCTTAAACAAAGTAGCCTCAATTTTTGCATGTCCATGAATTACTGAGATGGTTGACCTTACATCATTTTTTACACACAGATAATTTTGGTTTTGATGTTCTCTGCACTTCGCAATCATTTTTGACTTATTTGATGTGGTTCTAATATCAAAACTAGTTAGCCTGCTGGGAGGGAGATTAAGAGCACTATGTAGAAAAACTGAAATGTATGTGGATTGTATATAAGATAAGTGGTAATTCACCCTGAGATCAAGAGAGGATATATGTAAAATTTCAGTTCATTAAAAGAAAACGAAGGGCTATTGGACACAAGTAGTAGGCAAAACCTGATGCTCAGACAGCAGATTTACAGAAAAGCTCCAGTTTTCCCCTTGCTTTCCTGCTGATTATTTCTTTGACAAATATGTGTTGAGAACAGCGGTTAACATACTGTCGTTTATCCTACCAAAATATCAGCAGGGAAAACTGAATCACTGCCAGCGAGTTCTGTGATGGCAGCATCAGACTCCACTTCAATGATGGCTGGTAAGGCATCCCTTTAAAAATCTTATTTATAATCAACTGTTGACAACAGACCCATTAAACAACGATGTGACTGTTTTACAGCAACAACCTGCTTTCTCTGTTGTGATGCTTTGCTGTGAATTCAGCCTCCTCCTGTTAAGCATGCAGAAATCTTTTCTGCAGCTGGCGGAATAGGCACATGATGAATTACTGCAGTGATGTGTCAGTGGGAAGGGCAGATCTGGATCACTGAGTGCCCAAGAGGAACCAGCGGGGGATTCTATTACAGAACACTGGCATTGTAATAAGCGGAGAACTCAGATTTACACTGTCTCCTTCTACTTCCTACATCAAATTAAGTCTCTCATAGATCTGAGTTATGGGTTTTATCAAAACCCAAATCTCTAGCAGGCTCAGTGCTGCTCTTCCATTTATAAGCACTGGCTGTGTCTGAATGAGTCAGCCTCTTTAGGGGATTGGTACAAGAACTGCTCCATCTACTTAGGAGATCGCAATACTGTGTATTAGACACAAAGCTTAGATACTACTGAAGGCCCCAAATCAGTTGTTAATATTTAACTGTAAAGGAAATTACAAATAGAATTAAGAGAATCTCCTCATTAGGTTGCCTCTTTAGGCTCATGTTAGATCCAGTGCAGAGGGCCCGTGCACAACTTTGTGCCCACTTCAACCCTCAATATAGGGCTTAAGGGCCTGATCCAAAGCCCATTGAAGTTAATGGGATTCTTTCTAAATAACTGCAATGGGCTTTACATCAGATTTTAAGTAAGACATAAGTAGTACTGTTACCCCTTCTGACTAGGGATGTAAATATTATTTAAATAGCTAACTGTTTAAACAATAAAAATTATATCATTTAACCGGTTAGCCGATTAAAGGGAGAGGGGCTGGAGCCGCTCCGGCCGGCACACCAGGCGTTAACAGTTAGGTTGGGTTAACAGTAAGACTAATACTTACCGGTTAATCATTTTACCATTTAATATTGTACATCGCTACTTCTGACCTGAGCATCTAGCCAAAAACTCAGGGTCTAATAGGTCGTTCCAGTTCAGAGGGAAAATTGGTGACATTGAGGCCTGATCTACATTAGGAACTTACATCGGCATAGCTACATCTCTCAGGGGTGTGAAAAATCCATGCCCCTGAAAGATGTAGCTAGACTGACCTGACCCCCGGGGTAGACAGTGCTAGGTCGACAGTAGAATTCGTCCGTTGTTCTAGCTACCACCTCTCAGGGAGGTGGATTACCTATGACAATGCGAGAACCCCTCCCATCAGCGTAAGTACTGTCCACGCTGAAGTGCTACAGCGGCGCAGCTGCAGTGTTTTAGATGTAGACATACCCTCAGGTATTTCTTTGAGGCAGTTTTATTTACGAAGAATGTACCAAGTCCTGTGTCTCTGAATGCAGCACGAATCAAAGTAACAAGAAATAGTTTCTATTGCTCACAGACCCAAGCTTCTTTTCAGGCAGCACTCCTGACCCAAATAACTTCTCCCCAGGTTTCTTCCAGGGTCCCATGCCATGCTTTCAGCTGCACCTACAGTGACTTTTGTGGTCTTCCCCTGTGTGTGGGTATGTGTCTCTCTCTCCTCTGTGTTTCTGTGTGTTCTGCCTTTGCCCTTCACCCTGACCCAACACACGCACACACTTACCCAGACAATACGCAGCAAAACACCTCTGCCCACTCAGCCCAAAACTCCTGGGCAGGATGAGATCCACTTTTGTCTTGTGTGGAGGGCCTTGTGATTAACTTATCCTGACAGTACTGGTAATAGAAGGGTGTGTTCATGCCCAATCTCAAGGAGCTTTTAACTCTGTTTTACCCAGCTCATACCTTGGCCATCCCTCTGTACAGGGGTGAATTTTGCCCATGCTGAATAAATTGTATCAAAAAAGATAAATGAAGATTATGTTCTCCCACTGATCCTCCATTGTGGAATATACATGTTCCCCAGAACAATCTGTTCTCCCAGCAACTAAATACGAGTAGAGTATTTAGACTTGGGTTGCTGCCAGTAGTGAGGCAGCTCTTGGAACATGTGATCCCTGTGGGATTACAGCTGTATGTGGGGTTACCAGACAAACTGGTGGTTGATGTCAGAACAAGATGCCTGGCTGCCTCCCTCCTTGTTTCTCCCACTCACCTGATTATTCTGCACAGCTTGCTGAGTGTATTTATGGTTGAATGTCTCCGCAGATGAAGGATTACTGCAAGTCTGGCTTTCCTTTCGGTCTCTGATCAGAGGCTTTTATTAATATTATTGTAATAACTTCATATTATTGCTTCTATGATAACAGAACCATTAGTGGAACCTGCTGCAACTACCATTCTCATTATCTCCTATAATAAGCCCCTACATGTTAAGAGGGTTTTGTTTGTTTGTTTTAAGACCTCAGGTCAAAATTCAGTGTACAAGGTTACAGAGCCTGGAGCAATTAAAATAAAAATGAAAACAAAAAGAAAAGTTTGTTTAAAAATCTGTTTGCCTTTTAAGTTACGGGGATTCAGAAATGATCAGAGGTTTCAGAGGCTTTGTGTAACTCTTGCACCATAATTTTAAAAAGCTTTTTTAAAATTATTTAAATGAAAGTTTGCAAATCGTTAGTTTCTATTATAGACTAGACTTCCATATTAATTTTAAAATATGTGATCCTGTGTGCAGAATGAGCGAGGTACAGGCAGTTCAGCCTTACCTCAAAATTTCTAGGCTTTCCAGAATATAGCCTGAACCTTAAGGTGCAATTATGGCTCTTATCGGCTTGAGTCATGCTGGAGGGGGGATGCAGAATGGTGGGGCCTGGAAACCCAGGCATTATGCCTTTGGAGAGAGGCAAGGTGCACTCCTTGTTATACGCCTGCTCAACGGGTGGGGCCAGTGTTGCCTGCAGCACAGCTATTTGGATGAAATACATACATGAAGCAGGGAAGGGGCGAAGGCCCCAACCTGAAATCCCCCCCCCCCCGATGCTGCTGCCTCCCCTTGTGTTTCTTAGCTCCCTGGGCCCCTGTAGGGGTATTCTGGGAGGGGAAAGTGCTCTAGCAAACTGAGGCAGGGGGAGCATAGTTTAATTCTGTAATGTTGTACAAATGTACTTTTTGGTATCAATATTATGTTTACAAAACTGGTTTTAGAATAAGACCTAAACCTACCCCAAAAAAATGAAGGGGGGGGGAAGTAGCTCATGTGCTGTTGGGTTACAGCGACTTGCAGTCCACTTGCCCATTTAGCTAAGCGTGGCTCCAGGACCCAATCCTGCAGAGTGTGGAATACCTAAAGAAGTCACTGAGTTCTGAGCGGAGCTTGACAGTGGGATAAAATCCAGAAGGCCTTGGAATTTGGGTGCCTGAAGCTAGACATCTTAATTCATATTTAGACACCTAAATAAGTGATCAGCTTTTCAGAGGTGCTGAGCACCTGCTGCTCTCTCTGAAGTCACTGGTTACTGCTGGTGTTCAACATGAAAATCAGGCCTCAGGGGGATGTCTACACTGCAATAAAACACCCGTGTCAGCTGACTTGGGCTTGCAGGGCTGTAAAATGTCAGTGTTGACATTGAAAAAATTGGGTTTGTTTAGTCTGGGTGTTTTATTGCAGTGTACACATACCCCAGGCGTCTGGACAGAGATTCTGGAGAAGGGCTCTCTCTGGGAAGACTGGAGGAAATACAGAGACTGTACATATTTGAAGCATACACTCCCAAAGGCTGACATGGTCTAGGTACAAAATTTGCACCAGTTTAAATGTATAGGTTTTTAAAAATGGTTTGTTAAATCCCTTGTGTGGACACTCTTCCATAGGTTTATAGCTGGCTCTTATAGACTTTGCATAAGTCAGAAAGGGAGTATTGTGTTGCCATCGGGTACCTGCTGTTTTTATCCAATAGGTAACGTCTTGCCTTTTGTTAGATTAAGGTATGAACACAAAATATAAATTATCCACTCGATCGTGACAACTTAAATTCTGTTTCATTGTTGTTCAATGACCTTCAGCTCTGCTGCTTCACGGGGTGCGTCACGGGATCATTTTAGACTCACCTCAAGTGCAAATCTCATTATTATACAAGTAGCCCTGACCCTGTATCAAGCATATGAGAACTGAAATAAAGGCGAGAATAGACATTTAGTTGTACATTTAACGATCTCCGGATATTGTACTTTCTAAGCAGCAGGATAAATCCTCCCAATGGCAGAGAATGAAGCAATTGACCCTTGTAGCAGGGTGCTGGTGCAGAAGCACCTAATTAGCCCCTGCCCAGTCAGCTCCAATCCAGGGAAACCGATTGGGGCTGATGGAAAAGGCCTGATGCTGGCCTGAGGATTGGTAACACCTGCTGACCTGAGAAGCCAAGGGCTATAAAGGCTCGGAGGGAGCCAGAAGGGGGTGTGTGGCAAGGGAGACATCAGTCAGGGAGGGAGCTAGAGGCCTCCTAGCTGAAGGCTGACCCTGCCTGTGAGGGAGGTAACCCTCTAAAGCTTGTATATAGATGGACACTGGTGGTGGGACAACATTAAGTAAATAAAGACACAGGTGTTGCACAACCCTGAGGCCTCTCCGAGCCTTACTGGGGAGGGCAAACAGGCCCCAGGAAGAGGGGCGGGCCATGAACCCTGTTACAACCCTATTATTAATTTCTATCTGTAAAACTTGTATAAGATCAAACCATGTGACTGTCAGGTGTTTAGCTGTAGAATTGACACAGACTTTACCAGGAATCCAGTTTCTCTGTTCTGACCAGATTGTACTCAGCACAGGAATGGGGTAGGGGCGGAAGTGGCTCTAAGCTATTTTTCCGTTTCCCTGATCCTGGAAAAAGGGCCTGAGGCTATTTTGGCCACTGGTATGGCTTAGTGAGGCCTCAAGGCTGCTCTAAATTATGCTAGTAGTAACAACCCCTTAGGGGCTGGCTGGCAAAGGATTGCCAGAGTGGGAGGTGCTCCAGCTACACACTCTACACTAATGGGGCTGAGAGCAAGTAAGGTGTAAGGTGTAAAGTTGGGGGCGGGAGGGCGGGCAGATAGGTGGGTGTTGAGGATCAAGCATGCTGTTTGTATTGGATCAATGCTCATTTGACTGCCTTCTTTTCAGATCCGACTACCAGTGTAATAACCTCAGAACATAGCAAGGGTCATCAAACCACATCTAATGTTGATGGGTCACCTCCAACTCTGGTAACAGGAACCAACGCAATAGTCCTCAAGGCTGACGCTATAAGTAAGTGATGAGTCCCTGCATCATCAGTCACACCGTGTTCTGAAACAGAACCATTTCTCTGAAACAGCCATGCTCAGCGTGAAATGTCAATTACAGTTTGCATTACAGTTAGTATGGGTGAACTTCAAAAGATTCAGAGTTTTCCCCAGTCAATGAAATTAAAGGCTGTAATTTATAAAATGAGCTGGAAAGACTAACTTCAGCCACATACAGTTGTTCTGTGGCATTCACTGCTACAGGAGGTCATTGAGTCAAATACTGTGACTAGAATTTAAAGTGAAAAACAACTATAATGTTTATGATCACTAACAACCCTACAAACTGGTTCACTGTCAAGCTGGAAGGGCATATCAAGTGGGGTCCGACAGGGATCAGTTGTGGATCTGGTTCTGTTCAATATCTTCATCAATGATTTAGATAATGGTAGAGAGAGTACACTTATAAAGTTTGCAGATGATACCAAACTGGGAGGCATTGCATGTGCTTTGGAGGATAGGATTAAAATTCAAAACGATCTGGACAAACTGGAGAAATGGTTTCATGTAAATAGGATGAAATTCAATAAGGACAAAGTCAAAGTGTACCATTTAGGAAGGAACAATCAGCTGTACACACACATAATGGGAAATAATTGCCTAGGAAGGACTACTGCAGAAAGGGATCTGGAGGTCATAATGGAGCACAACCTAAATATGAGTCAACAGTCTAACACTGTTGTGGGGTGGGGGGGGGGGCAGGCAGGCAGGGGGAAGGGGAAAGCAAACATCATTCTGGGATGTGCAAGTATTAGCAGGAGTGTTGTAAGCAAGATATGAGAATTAATTCTTCTGCTCTACTCTGCCCTGATTAGGCCTCACTGGAATATTGTGTCCAGGTCTGGGTGCCAGATTTCAGGAAAGATGTGGACAAATTGGAGAAAGTCCAGAGAAGAGCAACAAAAATGATTAAAGATCTAGAAAACTTGACCTTTGAGGGAAGACTGAAAAAATTGGGTTTGTTTAGTCTGGAGAAGAGAAGACTGAGAGGTGACATGACAAGTTTTCAAGTACATACAAGGTTGTTACAAGGAGAAGAGAGGAAAAAATGTTCTCCTTAACCCCTGAGGATAGGACAAGAAGCAATGGGTTTAAATTGCAGCAAGGGAGGTTTAGGTTGGACATTAGGAAAAACTTCCAAACTGGCAGGATGCTTAAGCACTGGAACAAATTGCCTGGGGCGGTTCTGGAAGCTCCATCACTGGAGATTTTTAAGAGCAGGGGAGACAAATACCTGTCAGGGATGGTCTAGATAATACTTAGTCCTGCCTTGAGTGCAAGGGACTGGATTAGATGACCTCTTGAGATCCCTTCCAGTCCTACAATTCTATGATTCTGTGAAACTAAGATAATGCTATAAGATAATGCTATAACCAAAAGATGTTGTTCAGGGTATAAAATGATCATCTGTGAGGTCATGAAGACATTCATTTTCCACAACCTACAAATAGCATGGTACAACTGGCTGGTGTGGAGGTTTCATCTTTGAATCATTAGGCAGTGGCCATGGCTGAAGGTTGATGACAGACTAGATCAGGGGTGGGCAAACTACGGCCTGCAGGCCAGATCCAGCGCCTCAGGGCTTTAGATCCGGCCCGTGGGATTGCCCCCCGTGGTGCCGCAGGCCCTGCGCTGGCACCACGTCCATGGGGCCCGGGGGGAGGGGGCAAAGGCGGAGGGCTCCGTGCGTTGCCCTTGCGTTGCCCTCCCCCCCCCCCCACAGCTCCCATTGGCTGGGAACTGGGAACCTCAGCCAATGGGAGCTTTGGGAGAGGTACCTGGAGGCATGGAAAGGGCAGCGCGCGGAGCCCTGTGTTCCCCCCTCCCCCAGAGGCCGCACAGGGACGTGGTTCCGGCTGCTTCCCAGACTGGCATGGCGTGGGGCCAGGGCATGTGGCTGCCCTCCAAAACTGAAGAAGTAAACTACAGGCTATTGAGGCTATTTAGGTAGAGGACCTTTGAGAATACAATGGAGAGAGTTTAGTTACTGGTCTCTTTCACCATCTGTCAATCTTCTAACCATCTCTGAATTGATTGAGTCAGGTATTTTCAAACCAAACTGGGGTCAGTTGTGCCAAAAAAAGTGTTTTGCTCACCACCCAACAAGGATTTAGTGCCACCAATGTTGTACTTCACTTTTCAATGATGAATCTGGAAGTCTTCCCAGATTATTTATACAGAGCATCTGCCCCTCTAATTTACAGCCCCAAAGGATGAGGTTGACTAGGAACAGACAGAACAACTACAGTATCTGTTACTCCTGCCTTTCTTCCCATCTCTCTTTCTGTAAAACCACTGTGCATGACCCCACCTCCAAACACCTGTCTGTTGGCTGAATATTTAGAGAATACAAACTAAAAACATCTACTGTGTTGGCCACCTGAACATGTGGGTTTATATACCACAGCTGAGGCACCTCCAGAACAAACAGGCCAGTTGTTTGACTGGATACTTGAGATGGAAGGAAAAGAGAGAGGGTAGGAATCTCTTCACTATTCTCTGTTTTCTTGTTTCTATTTTGGCAGAATGTAGATCTCATCTGGAAAAGATGCTTCATACTTGTGCAGCTTTAATAATGGTCATGAGTTAGGTGATTTTTGTAATCCCTGGATAAGGTGTGCTGCTAAAGTGGGGAATATCCCTTTAAATAGTTTGAGTGTCCTCTAATGGCCTTCACTGGCTGTGTCTGTAGTGACCAGAGATCTGTCAAAACAGCAGTGTGCATTATTCATAGATTCCAAAGCCAGAAGGGACCATTGTGATTATCTAGTCTGACCTCCCACATAGCACAGACCAAAGAACTTCCCCCAAAATAATTCCAAGAGCATGTCTTTTAGAAAAACATCTGATCTCAATTTAAAAATTGCCAGTGAAGGAGAATCTACTACGACCCTTGATAAGTTGTTCCAATGGTTAATTACGCTCATTTTTTTAAAAAATTAATCTTACCTCCAGTCTGAATTTGTCTAGCTTCAACTTCCAGCCATTAGATCATGTTATACCTTTCTCTGATAGACTGAAGAGCTGTTAAATATTTGTTTCCCATGTAAATACTTATAGACAGTAATGAATTCACCCCTTAACTGTCTCTGTGTTAAGCTAAATAGATAGATCCTGTTGCCCAGGCAGCATGGAGGAGGAAACTGAAGCATTCAGCAGAGGTCTTTGTGATGGATCTCAAGGCTCCAACCCTTCTGCTGAACTCTATGTGTGTCAATATGAGGCCACATGATGGGATTTCTCTTTTTTTCAATTTGCTTTTTTAAAAACCTAGGAAATTACACAAAAAACTGCATAAGTACAAGGAGGCCAAAATAAGGTTGCATTTCCTGACTCCTGTGTGCTTGACTTTGCAACGTTAGTAATGTTCTTTAAAAGTAGGGTTTGTGGGAGAAGTAATATGTAGGTAGCTCTGTATGTTTATTTTGATCCCACTCTTCCCATATGATTATTACATTTGTGGTGTAGATACAAACACACAACAGCAGTCATTCTATTTTTTAGGGAGCATATTCTGGCTAATAATACTAATGTTTATAACCAATAGCACTTATGTAGTGTTTCAGACATTCGGTAAATAAATTTAACACTTGTATGATAAGTAATATCTTCATTTTATAGAGGGGCAGTGTAAGAACCAGAGGATGAGTGAACTCTTCAGGATTACACTTGGAATAATTGACCGTTATGCAGAGGGCCAGCACAGGGTATAGCATAGAAAGCACAGCACAGGGGCAAAAGTGACTTTACACACCTCCAGGATTCTGGTCTGCTCTGGGGCTGATTTAGCCCCTGGTATCATTTAGAGTAGCCAGAGGACTGCTCTGAATTATGGCAGCTTTCCCTCAAGCAGCATGTGGGCTGCTTCACCATCCAGAAGAGTTGGAGTGCAGAGCATGCGCCAGTCTCTCTTGCAGTCTACCTCTCCTTACAGATTCCCCCAGGATAAAATCAGAGAACTGCAGTCCCCAATATCACCCTGCAAGGAAAGAGCCTTAAAAAAACAGATGGGCCTTTCACTAAACACAATATTGGCTGGTTCTGTCAGACAATTGGAGGAAGAGAATTCCAGAACTGAGAGCTCACCAGAGCCCTGCCTTTGAACTCCAAACAATCCTAGTTTGAGGCTGTTAGCAAAAACATCCTAGCTCCTCTCAACTGCCAGGGTAGCACATGAGGAAAGAGGCAGTTTCTAAGGGAATCAGGCCCAACTCATGTAGGACTTTCATGGTCAAAATTAACACCTTGAATTGCACCCAGGTCAAACTGGAAGCTTCTAAAAGCTTTGGAGAACAGCTGCTATCTGGTTGTTGTTTTTCACACAAATAATTTATCAAGCCTCATATCCTGCACCAGCTGTAGCTTCTGAATATTCATTAAAGGTAGCCCCCTTTCAATAAGCCAGTTTGGAGACCACCAAGACAAGGATGATGACAATGAGGTGCACACCAGATAGAAACAGTCACAGTCAGCTAGCCCCTGGTTTGGGGAAGCCTGTGTCACACTAAAAGGTCAGCATTCCACTGCCAGTATGTAAAAGGAGAGAGTTTCAAAGAGGAGTTTGGTGCCCAACTCCCATTGACTTGCACAATTCACCTGTGAGAGGGTTTAGCACTGTGTCATAAAGAGCACTGTTGGGTGTGATGACAATCTGTGGCTCCAAATCTGAAATATTCATTAGCCTTCTTAATTTCCAAAGGTGTGATAGTCTAGACATGGCACAGCAGCCTTCTAACAAGAATCGGAATTACTGTACCGCACAATTACTGAAGTAAATGTTGCATCTGACAGTAAGCATTATGCATGACGCATTGTAAGGTCCATTTCTTCTTCATTAATGATGCACCTTACTCCTGCTGCTCTGAAGACTACTAGCCAAAATCACTAAGATAATTAATGAATATTCATTTTTAAAAGGGTTTATGACACTTGAGGGTCTGGAGTAACTCTTTACCTGTCACAATGAGGCACTTCAGTTTGTTTTAGGAAGACACTTAAGGTGTTTGCCAGTTAAATACCAGCTATCTATTGAAAGGCACTTACTCAAGTTGTAGTCTCAGAACTTTTTAGGAATATATTAGTTGCAGCAAATAGGCCCTTGGCTACAGCCAAGCGGCACATAGCACCAGTGGCTTTACACTTCTCTGATCCAGCTGATGCTGTGCAAGGTCACTTCCACCCCGCCCAGTCCCATAAAAGTAGGAGATCTGTTATTCTCACACCAGCTAGGAGTCAGTTGGCAGTTATGGAGGGGATCGGGCAAGGAAGAACAAGGGTTACAGCAATATGGTCACATGAGATGGTCAGAGGTGGACAGGAGCTCTTAGATCACTGAGAACATAATGATTAAACTTTTACTGCTCTTGCTCTTAAGCTAAGATTAAGCAATTAGAACTGTTTTCTTTCTTTAAAAAAAAAACCTGCACTGTACAGAGTGCCTAATATTATCTTCTAAAAACAAGTCTGAGGGCTAAAATTTTCTGAGGAACAGAGCAGACTGAAAGCCCCCAGCAGCTCCATACCATGCAGGAGAGATCTCTGTCTGTCCATAACATGGCTAGAAAGCAGAATCACTGGGCCCAGGAGGGGCAAGTACTGCTGTTTCTCAGAGTTTCACTGCGCAGATTGTAGGTAGCAGAAACATAGAGGAAGAAGTGGGGGACAAAAGGTGTCGGTAGGGGCTATTTGTTTTCTATTTAGATACTGTTTTTTTTCAAATGTACGTGCTTTTATTTTTTGCTCCCCCTTTTTTGCTACCGCTCCAGTGTATTCTGTTGTAATACAGACTTAACCTGAAAGACAGTGTGTATGTAACCGGGTAATTCTACAATAAGTAACCTCCACGTATTCTGAACAACTTGGCGCTAGGGATCTAAACTCTCTTAAAACAAGAGGTTGAAATTCACACCCTGTACTATGAGCGAACCCAAAGCCGATGTACTACTCAAATCCTCAAAATAGGCCTGGTCCTGGCATTCTGCATAGGGTGAATTTCGTCCTTAGAGAAATCATACCTACCCCCATGTATCTTCTGGGCCACACATGCCTTCTTTGTAGAATCTATTGGTCTGACCAGAGCTCCTTCTGCTGAGCCTGGAAAGAAGACAGAAGCTATCATGTTGAACAGAATCGAAGAGAATCACAGAGTAACCAGAGCCTTACATCTCAGCACTGCTTTGTGTTACTGCAGTGATGCACGGTGGTGTGGACCCATGATGCTGCAAAAATAGCAATGCAATACCCGGAGAGCCTACCCCAATTACTTTGTAGCTCACTCGCATGCCATTCACTGAATAAGTGGCTATCTCGCTCCTCATAAATAAGTCCTACTGATTTAGTATTTTTCCAGCTGTATCTTTCTAACCATCATGCAAAAAAGCTTTACCTCCCTTAGTGAAAAATGTTCACTGCAGCTGGGACGGCATTAAATTTAAAGCCTGTTCCCCCATCATATAACAGCATATAGCAAAACTTTTTCAAACAAACAAAGTTTCAAATTCTTTAAAGCAACACCAGCTTTTGGGGTTTAATAGTTTCTAAGGCATGCAAGCAGTTTCCTCCAAGTATCCGTTCAGTACAGTGCTGCTAATCTTAAAGCAACTGCTAACCATAGTTTTCTTTTTGTCTTTTTATAGGCCCACACAAGAAATCAACATCAACACCAAGTAAGTCTGAAAAAAGGACCTAGTCCTTACACATTCATTAAAGGGAATTGAATGCAGGGAAGGGAGAACAGAATGAAAAAGGAAGCATACATATAAAGGACACCAGGAAGCTCCAGGGAGAGAGAATGAGTTCAAAGTATAGCACTGAAATGGACAGGAGACACATATTTGTTGCTGCAAGAAGTGGTTTCCCCTGATAATTCAACTGAACATAATATTACAGCAGGAGACACTGAAAACATACAGGGTACAGGCACAAAATTAAAGATATCTAACAAGGCTAAAGAGAGATTAGGTTGCAGCGGAAAATTGATACAAGAATAAAATATTTGCCAAGATATTCTAAGATGCTTATTATAGTCACTGTTAATTCTTTTATCGTGTTTCTTTTAATTAGCCAGTACTGGCAGATCTCAGGGGACAACGGTTTTCTGTGCCAGTCCCTCAGCTGGTATTGTCCTTTCGAATGCTCTTTGGAGTTATCAGAGAGCAGGCTCTTCGGTACTGTGTTCTTTTGTCTCTTCCAGTTCTTTCTAGCACTTCCCCTCCTGCAACCAGGAGGACTAACCCTCTCCCCATACTCCAAGACTTGCATAGATCATTTTCTATGTGTTTAAACATCTTCCAAATTCACATTCAGGATGGGGAGTACAGGTGGGTGGGCCTGGTGTGGGGGAGAATTTCAACTAATGAAACTGATAATTGAGCACAAGTTTGTATTCCTTGACCCATTTTATCCTCTTAATAGAGATTCCTTTTAACTGTTGCAGTTCTCACTGAGAGTCTCATATACATAAAATGCCATGTGATTTAGTCTACTGGTTCCTGTAAATAGTTTATTCTTCAGTCAGTCAGTCACATAAGTGGGTGTTTCTATGCATCATTTAATGAAGTGAGCTAGAAAAAAATACAAGAATGAATTAAAATCCTTAGCTTCTCACCTGAGAACACACATGCCGAGTTCTGGGGACCACATTTACTGTGACAAGCCTTTCTGTTTAATTAGTTTCTGTTACTGGATTTAAACAGTATCCACGATCAGTTGAATTTGTGCTTTCTGTTTGCTTGCCTAATTCTTGCTATAGCAAGTACAGGTAATGTAATGAATGTTTTGATAATATTCCTCTGAGAAATCTGAAGAGATAGCACTGAATTATGAAAGTTATTAGAATTATCTCAGGCTCTTTATGATGGCTTATGAATTCCATTCTTGCATTTTCACTTCCCAGCAGACAGACACCCTGGGAGAGGTAACTTGTACTTTGCAGAGATAAGGGCCTTAGACAATGATTGTCTATATTATATTATAGCTCTTAAAGGTGCCAACCAAGATCAGGGCCCCATTGTGCTAGGCACTGTACCAATACATAGTAAGCAATAATCCTTGCCACAAAGATCTTAAAATCCTAGACAAGACAGAAATAGGATGGGAAGGGAAACAGAGAGAGGAAGTGACTTTCCCAAGGTCACACAACCAGTCAGTACCAGAGCTGGGAACAGAATCCAGATATCATAACTCCCAGTCTAGTTGCTGCCAACCAGACATGTAGCATGTTAAACATTCTCATGAATGGTTTCAGAGTAACAGCCGTGTTAGTCTGTATTCGCAAAAAGAAAAGGAGTACTTGTGGCACCTTAGAGACTAACCAATTTATTTGAGCATGAGCTTTCATGAGCTACAGCTCACTTCATCGGATGAAGTGAGCTATAGCTCACGAAAGCAATTGGTTAGTCTCTAAGGTGCCACAAGTACTCATTCTCATGAATATCTGTTGTTTCTAGTTATCTGGAAAATGCAACAAACCTGTAGAGAAGCAATCCTGCCCCTTCAGCTGTAGGCAAGCTACTATTTTATAATTGAGCAGATCAGTATGTTCTGAACACAGGGTTATGGGCAACCTAAAAAGAATAGATTAAAAACTGAAGCTTCCCTCAGGACTGGCTTTGAGTTTGAAATTAGTACAGCATGGGACAGCCCATGCTCTAAGGTTTAGCTGGGTCTGACACTCAGTTTGTTACTACAATTCTATGCTATCCCTACATATTTACAGTACCAATATAAGAAAATGATAGTCTAGAGTTTAAGGCACTGGACTGGGCCTCAGGCCCTTTGAGTTAAGTTTCTGGCTCTGCCACAGATTTCCTCTGACCCTTGGAAAAGTGACTTAATCTCTATGTGTGCCTCAATTTCCACCTGTAAAATGGGGCTTTCCTTTTTCTCACTCTATTTAGATTATAAGCACTTTGGGATAAGGACTATCTATTACTGTGTGTGTGTCTGCATGTGCAGTATAATGGGACTCCATCTTGAATGGGGCCTCTAGGGGCTACCATAACATAACTAAAAAAGTAGTAACTATACTATGTGCTGTACATAACCCTACTATATACTCTGTCTGTGGCACATAACAGGCTAGTCTCCTGTGGGCTGTGTAATACTTTGGTCTACTTTTGGTTGTTGGGTTTAGTGTGAGGGTGGTGTTGGTGGCCTGTGATATACAGGAGGTCAGGTGAGTCGATCTATTGGTCCTTTCTGGCCTTCAGCTCTATGACTCTATGTGCTATTAGTTCTATTGAATCCACCTTTCTCTTTTTTTACTCCATTGTAGGAGAGCTATTTCTTATCTTGTATCTGTATGTAAATCCTACGTAAATGCTATGCTTTACCACTGTTTTATTATTGTTAGGCACCTAACGCTTTGTTTACACAGGCCATTTGCCTAGGTTGTACGCTCAGTTGCAGCAATTGCGCATGCGGTTCTAGGTGCACAATACCACGTCTTGTGTGACTCAGAACTCCTTTTTTTTTTTAAAAATGTTGTCGTGTGTGCAGTGAAATGTAAGCATGGAAGCACAGCTGTTTGCTTTTTCTTTCAAATTCTTTCAAATTCAGTGATTTTGTTTTTCTTTAATCTTTCTGCAGTGAGGTAATAAATTACTTGGGTAATTGATACCTGACTCAGATTCAGATTAGTGCCCAAAGGTAGAAAACAGTGCTTAGAACACAGATCCTGGAAAATCCCTAGAGAACTCCTCATGCTGATTAAACTAACCAACCATTTCTGTCTATAAACACAGCAGAGAGAGCATTCATCTCCCACTAAAACACTTGACTCTCAAGAAAGTGGTTAAAGTTCAGAAGTTTCAGCCTGTCGTGGTGTTGTTGGTTTCTGCCTGTGGATTCTTTTAGTCAGACTTACAGTGCATGTCCCTGATTCCTGATGAGTATTTTCTCCTAGCCCACAGCAAATTCCCCTCAGCTAGACTCCTTCCCATTGCAGAGCCCAGGTTACCAAAGCAATTTCTCAGCCCAAATGATACCTTTTCTGTTCTTTAGAACACATATGTCAGTGGGGAGGAAGGGAAGGAGCCATGCTCCTATTCCAGGACGAGTTGCATAAAATTAAATAGGGGGGTGCTATCACAAAACAAGGTTTGAATTAACCTGAGAGATAATTACTTTCTTTGTCAATAGGTCAAGGCAAATCTGGTAGCAATGACAAACAAGCGGATACTGACCAATATTCCAGTGAGTACATATGTTTCTTCGTTCTCCGTCTTTAGAATTTGCTGATAGAAACTGTTTGATTTTAGGTGAGTGATCAGCAATGAAACTAGCAGCCTTATCTCAGTCCTTCCTGGATCATGGACCCATTACTAAACCAGTTGAACTGTCTCTGTTATAAGGCTTTACTCACAGAGAAGCAGGGCTTAATGAGCACTGAGCTAACACTACTCTCGACTCAGAGCAGTGCAATTATTCCCAGGGACTGAGGGCAATGGGACATGAGTGAAAAAACCTCAACTCAGTTGCTCGTACTGAGTGATGATGTGAGGAAATGCATAACTAAATTGTTCACCTTTCACAAACCTTTCATTTAGCACTGAGAGAGCCAGTCAAGGCACAGGGTAAATGTGTGTAGTCCTAGGCTGTATTCTCCAAACTTCTTCAAGCAATTGGTATGAGGGTGCTACTCCCTTTCTTGTATATGATAAAACACATGTACATCTTGTAGGGAAGCGCTATTGCAGGTCTGGTTTCTGATCTCCTTTCTAATATTTACTCAGCTGTATACAAATTCAGTTTTCTCTAAGATCTAACCTTCGCTCCAGTACAGATATAACTATATTTTAAATCACCTCAAGAAACATTTTGGAAAGGATCAACTCCATCCTTGGTGGAGCCATAAAGATGCTACATCCCCATTTTATCCCCCTACCATGGAGGCCCTTCTGAGTGGCCGCCATCTTTTTTTATCTAGATCAGCTCTTCCTTTGGATCCAAGCAGTATCACTGCTAGTGCTTCGCCTGTCAGAAAGACTGCTACTGAATAATGCAAAGTATCCCCCCACTTCCCCAGAGTCTGAACCTATTGCTTCTTCACCACTCTTAGCCTGGAGAGAGCTGGCGGTGTTCTGGGAACTAAAGCCAGGTTTCCCAGAATCCAGACAATGCCACTGTTTAATCAGTGAGAGAGGTTGCTGTTGAATTGATGCAGTGCTCTATCAGCTTGAGGAGTGCTAGTGTATGTCTGGGAATCTCCCACGTTGCAGGGCAGAGAACCCTCCTTTAGGCCACCAGGCTAGCCTCTTAAACTTGAACCTGAAGGATGGAGCCATGAAAAATTATAATCAGAGAGAAACTGGGCCTGGCATATACATTTTCCAGAAAGTGTCTCTATTACATAAATCTGTCCTTTTACACATTCTTACTACTTGGCTGGGAAACACCTGTCAGGAAACAACAGATGGTAGGAAATAATAAAAGGAGACAAACTGCCTCCTTTTAAAAAGGGGGCTTTTTTTTTTGGTATCCCTGGTCAGAGGTATTGTGCAGAATGTTACTAGATTGTGTAACTCCTACACGCCTTTCTGTGATTACCATATTGAAAGAGAAATCATCACTTTTGTCACTGAATTTCAAATCTGCCTTGTTTTGCAGTACATGGTTTTTGTTTTTTTTTAATTGTTCCTGGAACATGGGTGCTGAAAATTTACATTGGGCTATTAACTCTCAAGGGGAACATTTTGTACTTTTCTCGTGATTAGAGTATTCCCATGTGGGGAGAAATTATAACCCTAATGGTCCAAAGACAAGTGCATGTGAATACACTCTGTCTAGTTAGGAGTCTGATATTTAAGACACAGACTCCAGAATGATGAGGGATGGTGGAGGAAGCTACTAAATCTTCCTTTGTTGCCTGAAGTCCTGGTTTTCAAAAAGGCTGCAAGCCTGACACCTAGTGAATGCATGAGGAGTAACCAATGTAACAAGATTCAAGAGAAATCAATAGCTTCAGCTGTACTGATGGAGGAGAGGCTAAGAGAAGAGATTAATTTGTTTGATATTTATATGTTTAAAGTTACGCAAGTGGAATGTGGTTGGTAAAATAATTTTCTCCACTTTTTGCAGGTATTATTTTGCCAGTTGTGATTGCCTTAATCGTAATAACCCTTTCTATATTCATTCTGGTGGCTTTGTACAGAATGTGCCAGAGGACAGCCCCAGGTATTTGTTCAACATTTTTCTGCAGCCAGGAAGTCTTCGATATATTATTAAAGGAACGCTGCAAATGTTTGTATTAAAATCTGACCTATCATACAAATGTTGTATTCAGATAGATAACTGTGCTGATTTTAAAATATTTAGTCAAAAAAGGAATTAACACTTCTTTATTAAGATCACCATGGGGTATATGTAGGGGAGGAAACAACACCTGTTGTAGAACACACAAATCCAATATGTTTAATGCTACCTCTTCTTTAGCAGTTACCTAACAAACAGCTGGGCTGACACTGTCAATGAGTATAGTCTGCAGAGAAAAATTGCTTGGAAAAGCAAAGGGCAAAATAAGTTGCATCTGTTGTTAAAATCAGCTGTGTTCATTTTAGCTCTGTTGAAAACACAAGGGGAAAAAATCAATTTTTCCTTGTTTTGGAGAGACCCCATGTTTATATTTTTCCTTGTCCACATAAAATCCAAGGGAAAACAGTATTTTCATCAATAAAGCAGTGATTTGCACAGAGCAGTCTGCCACCGTTTCCAATATTGCCCATAACATATTGAGGCTCACAGGGGGAAATAACGTTACTACATTAATTTTGCCAAATATATTGAACTTAGTGGGCTAGAGGCAAATGCAGTGCGGTACTAAGTAGGAGACACAAATGTGAATCCATAATGTGGTCTCTCTGCTTTCAAGCTGACAAGAGCTGGGAGCTCTGTGCAGGGATTTAGCTGTGAAATTCCTGGGGGCTGGAAATGTGAAGTCATAACAAGGCCTTGAAGCTACAGGCCAAGGTAAATAGCATGTTGTAATAAATTTTGCAAATGACAATGCAACCGCAAAAACAGAGAAGGGAAATGATTCCTTGCCTGGAAAATTATTGAATCTTCATTGCCAAGGAGTGAAGATTTTAGGTGGAGAGAATTTCTCTGGCTTTCCCCCTGCAAATAAACTCAATCAAAGCAAATTTATTTTAAAATTGTAATGAATATTTGTGGATATCTTTTGAAGTATTTGCCTAGCTCTAGCTCACTACCTAAACATCACACTCTTACAACCGGTGCTGTAGAAATATATCTAATTTAATTCCCCACCCACAGGACAAGAATAAAGAATGTGGAATACACAGCATGCATAATACATTATTTGGGTGTGTTCACTTCTTGTCTAGAAGGCTAGAGACTGTAACATGGGAACTTTGGAGTGTTTACAGATATGTAAAGGAAGGGAAAACTTTTTTATCTCAAATCACACCATGATGATACTGTCATCACATTGTACTCTGATTTTCTTTATTGATGCAATGCCATGAAATTAGGATCAATGTAAAAACAATGATGCATGAGAAGCCCCAAACAAAAAATTCAGGCCTCCAGCTGTCCTTGGTGTGTGGGGTCAGTGGGAGTTCCAAACGTGGCATGGCTGCAAAATTAAGCTTGCAAGATCTGGAACAAACCCATGAAAACTGGGATTATTCCATGATGGGCAGTGACTTTAATTTGGACAATCTATATAGGAAAAACCATACAGCAGTTCCCTTTAGCTTCATGGTCTTGGAGCAAGGACTTGTTGTGTGACCTCTTGTGAGTCATTTAATCCTTGTTCCTGAGTTTCGGTAAAAATGATAATTATACTTATCCACCTTTATAAATCATGTTGACCCTGCATGATAAGTGCAAGTTATCATTCCTGTTTGTTTATTGTTTTATTAATATTTGCTGCAGAGCTACAAAATCTCAAAATAGGTTTATGCTAGTCATGGCTGTGTTTGAGCCTGTTATTTAGCCCACATCTAGGCAATCAGAATAACATAAATTTGTTTCCTCTTCCAGAGAGACAAGAGAATGGAACTGAACAGTAAGTTAAACTATGCCCCTGCATTTCTTTAAGCCTAGTCGTGTGGCTCTTATGAAAGCAGCAATTTCTGCATGTTCTTAATTTTCTCCATTGAAATATAATAAACTGTTTAACACCCATAAAAATAGCAAAAAGAGGGAAACACCATTTGAGAGTACATATTTCAGGGCACAGTTGAGCCTCTTTGCTTTTTTCTGTCCATTTCCTCTTTGTTTCCTTTTCTTTCCCCTCTCCCTTCTTTTTTCTTGTTTCTCTTTTATTGGTTTTTATTTTATTTTATTTTATTTTTTTGCTCTCCTCCCCATTCGCTAACTCACTAATTCACTTCAATTCAATTAGACTGCATTGGTACAATGAGCTGTACATGTGTTGTCACAGAGTAAAATTGAGACAGATCCATCAGGCTATATGCTTCTCGGGATGGCTGGAGGGTCCGTTGCTGACTCAGTGGGGCTCAGACATGTATTCATGAAGCTGAACTGTGTTTTGAGTGAAGAAACACAAAGCTTTGGCTGGCGAGCTGCTTCTTGAACTTATAGCTCTGTATGTCGGAGCTGCTTCTGTGGCCAGGTGTATTAGAGACATTGCAGGAGCAGAAAAGGAAGCTTCCCATCTTTCATCCCACAGCAGCTTCTCCCATTAGCCCCCTCCTCTGCACACCCACTTCAAGAAATGTTGGTTTAGGCCCTACAATCAGAGTGATGCAAGAAGACCTCTGAACCCATGCAAAGCCCTACTGAAATCAGTGGGGATTCCCAACATGACAGATTCCACCAGGATGGATCCTGTTACAGGATCATACCCTTAGTACTTTCTGCACTGACAAATATGCAGAAGTCTGATGCTAACTGTCTGTTTAAATGTCTCCCAACTAAAACAGAGCCCCAACAGATAAAGAGGGTGTCAAACTTCTTTCTGTAAAGACAACTTCTCCTGAGACTGGTAAGTGGATGCTTTTCTTTGACCGTAGAGGCTGGGGAGAAGAAGAGTTTGGATGTCGATTGATTTTTACACTGCCCCTGCCCCCCAAAGAATCACAAAATGATTCCTTAGTAGCGTCCAAATAGTGACTTGAAGTAAATGCAGACTCTGTCTTTAATGAAAGTTGGGGGGAAATTACTCTTGTCTGAGGAGATTAAAGCTATGTTTATAGCCCAAACCTAGAAACAATCATAATGACAATTAGTATTATGAATTTGCTCCATGCTAGGAGCAAGTTCAGTATTCCCCTGGAATAGCCATTTCCTGTGAGCAGAATTCCGACTGACCCAATAGTGTGGACAGAAGGTATTTTCACCTGTCAGGACGCCACATATGGAATAAGGACCCAAAATGCAAGTACTCAAGGACAACGGTTGCAGAACAGCTGCCCCACTCAATAAACAGTGGTCTGCAATATTTGCAGCTTAAGCAATGCAGCATTGAGAAGCTGACTTCACTGATTCTCGTTGTCTCAGCTGAGAGAAATGCCAAATGGACGTAAAAGATCTGATCTAAAGCTCATTGAAGTCAATGGGAGTCTCTTCAATAGGCTTTAGATCAGACCTAAACATCATAGTGAAAATAAGTGTTTTTTTCAAAATTTGTTCAAATTTAATTTATGAAACATGATTTTTAAAGTTTTTGCTGTCCCTTTAAACACCAGTCATTAACAAGAGCCCAAATCAAGGAAACGTAGTAAGTCTGGATAATTGATTCTTGTGACTTCACAAGAACACTTCTTTTATTTATTTATTTATTTATTTATTTATTTATGTGGGACACTTGCATTCTTACGTAGAACAGGGTGAACTATTAACAACATATATGACAAATAATCCCCTTTTTCTGTTGGCAAATTATCTGCGAACAGACTTTAATTAAAAAGAAAAGGAGTACTTGTGGCACCTTAGAGACTAACCAGTTTATTTGAGCATGAGCTTTCGTGAGCTACAGCTCACTTCATCGGATGCATAGCATATCGTGGAAACTGCAGAAGACATTATATACACACAGAGACCATGAAACAAAACTTCCTCCCACCTCACTCCCCCGCTGGCAACAGCTTATCTAAAGTGATCCTCAAGTAGAGCCATTTCCAGCACAAATCCAGGTTTTCTCACCCTTCCCCCCCCCCCCCCCCCCCCCCACACACACATACAAACTCACTCTCCTGCTGGCAACAGCCCATCCCCCTTTGAAACCCCTCTTTATAATGCGCATGATAATCAAGGTGGGTCACCTCCAGCACTAATCCAGGTTTTCTCACCCCCCCCCACACACCCCCCTTTTTTTTTTCCCAAAAACCACACACACAAACTCATTCTCCTGCTGGCAACAGCTCATCTTACAATGTGCACAGCAATAATCCAAGTTTAACCAGAACGTCTTGGGGGGGGGTTTGCAGGAAAAAAACAAGGGGAGACAGGCTACCTTGCATAATGACTTAGCCACTCCCAGTCTCTATTCAAGCCCAAATTAATAGTATCCAATTTGCAAATGAATTCCAATTCAGCAGTTTCTCGCTGGAGTCTGGATTTGAAGTTTTTGCATCCAGCTACCTTCGAGACACCACTGACTTCCTGAGGAAACTACAATCCATTGGTGATCTTCCTGATAACACCATCCTGGCCACTATGGATGTAGAAGCCCTCTACACCAACATTCCACACAAAGATGGACTACAAGCCATCAAGAACACTATCCCCGATAATGTCACGGCTAACCTGGTGGCTGAACTTTGTGACTTTGTCCTTACCCATAACTATTTTACATTTGGGGACAATGTATACCTTCAGATCAGCGGCACTGCTATGGGTACCCGCATGGCCCCACAGTATGCCAACATTTTTATGGCTGATTTAGAACAACGCTTCCTCAGCTCTCGTCCCCTAACGCCCCTACTTTACTTGCGCTATATTGATGACATCTTCATCATCTGGACCCATGGAAAAGAAGCCCTTGAGGAATTCCACCATGATTTCAACAATTTCCATCCCACCATCAACCTCAGCCTGGTCCAGTCCACACAAGAGATCCACTTCCTGGACACTACAGTGCTAATAAACGATGGTCACATCAACACCACCCTATACCGGAAACCTACTGACCGCTATTCCTACCTACATGCCTCCAGCTTTCACCCTGACCACACCACACGATCCATCGTCTACAGCCAAGCTCTGCGATACAACCGCATTTGCTCCAACCCCTCAGACAGAGACAAACACCTACAAGATCTCTATCAAGCATTCTTACAACTACAATACCCACCTGCGGAAGTGAAGAAACAGATTGATAGAGCCAGAAGAGTTCCCAGAAGTCACCTACTACAGGACAGGCCTAACAAAGAAAATAACAGAACGCCACTAGCTGTCACCTTCAGCCCCCAACTAAAACCCCTCCAACGCATTATTAAGGATCTACAACCTATCCTGAAGGATGACCCAACACTCTCACAAATCTTGGGAGAAAGGCCAGTCCTTGCCTACAGACAGCCCCCCAACCTGAAGCAAATACTCACCAACAACCACATACCACACAACAGAACCACTAGCCCAGGAACCTATCCTTGCAACAAAGCCCGTTGCCAACTGTGCCCACATATCTATTCAGGGGACACCATCACAGGGCCTAACAACATCAGCCACACTATCAGAGGCTCGTTCACCTGCACATCCACCAATGTGATATATGCCATCATGTGCCAGCAATGCCCCTCTGCCATGTACATTGGTCAAACTGGACAGTCTCTACGTAAAAGAATAAATGGACACAAATCAGATGTCAAGAATTATAACATTCATAAACCAGTCGGAGAACACTTCAATCTCTCTGGTCACGCAATCACAGACATGAGGGTCGCTATCTTAAAGCAAAAAAACTTCAAATCCAGACTCCAGCGAGAAACTGCTGAATTGGAATTCATTTGCAAATTGGATACTATTAATTTGGGCTTGAATAGAGACTGGGAGGGACTTAGTCATTATGCAAGGTAGCCTGTCTCCCCTTGTTTTTTTCCTGCAAAACCCCCCCCAAGACGTTCTGGTTAAACTTGGATTATTGCTGTGCACATTGTAAGATGAGCTGTTGCCAGCAGGAGAATGAGTTTGTGTGTGTGGTTTTTGGGAAAAAAAAAAAAAAAGGGTGGGGGGGGGTGGGGGGGGGTGAGAAAACCTGGATTAGTGCTGGAGGTGACCCACCTTGATTATCATGCGCATTATAAAGAGGGGTTTCAAAGGGGGATGGGCTGTTGCCAGCAGGAGAGTGAGTTTGTATGTGTGTGTGGGGGGGGGGGGAAGGGTGAGAAAACCTGGATTTGTGCTGGAAATGGCTCTACTTGAGGATCACTTTAGATAAGCTGTTGCCAGCGGGGGAGTGAGGTGGGAGGAAGTTTTGTTTCATGGTCTCTGTGTGTATATAATGTCTTCTGCAGTTTCCACGATATGCTATGCATCCGATGAAGTGAGCTGTAGCTCACGAAAGCTCATGCTCAAATAAACTGGTTAGTCTCTAAGGTGCCACAAGTACTCCTTTTCTTTTTACGAATACAGACTAACACGGCTGTTACTCTGAAACCAGACTTTAATTATTTACAGATTTGTTCATTATTCACAACTCTTCAGCAAATGGTTGCTTGAAAACTACTTGCTAACGTACTTCTAGTATTTGCTGTTTATAATCTACTGTTCAAGTTATGTACGGTCAGCTGTTTCTACTCTGTGTATAACTCCCATCCCCACAAAGACCTTGGCTTTTAAGATGACCCAGGAAACGTTTCCAGGAGCGTAATCATGTGTGACCCATTATGCAGATATTTTTGTGAACAAAACTTGGCTGATTATTAGTATTTGCAGAAAGCAAATAAAGGGAGTTGCAAATACTGTCTCCAAAATTCCTGCTTTTGGTTTGAATTAATGTTTGCAATTACTTTTTGCAGTATGCGCCCAGCTCTGCTTCTATCACTCAACAGTCTCTTTTGTTACAACATACTGCTCTCATTACACATTTACATTACAAATTACTCTGTTGTGTGCTAACTTGATGTTGTTTATTGTAAATTATTTACATCTTAAAATCTGGAGGAAACAGAGGATATATATAATGTTTGTGAAAGGAATTAAACCTTCCTCATTTTAAGCATAATAAAATAATGTCCCTACAGGACTGAAGGTGGAACTAGGAGCTGCAAGAAAAAGCTGTGAAATGTAGAAGGACTGAGATAGTGATGTTTAGATCAAGACTCAGACCGTGCTAATCTGAATCCCAGTTACTGCACCAAAAAAGCAAAACCTCTCTTGAGAACAACTGTCCTCATGAGATTTCAGATTTCACTCCCTCCCCATCCCAATACAGGACCCTTCCTGACCTACATAGGCCCTTCCCCACCGCAGCTCTAGGCACTCGCCATCAGAAATCTGCAGGGAAAGAGTTCCTCAAGTCTCCACCCTTCTTCTTCCTCTTCCTGGAGTCTTTAATGGGTCCTGGTTGACTGCTTCCCCGCAGTGGCAGTTTCAAGGGGCTGCTACATAGCTGCAGTGCCCTCCCCTCAAAATCCTATGTGATCTTCTGGGGCCTGGTACCACCTCTTACATATGGCAGCAAGGAGTGGCATGGTCTGCGGTCTACTGGCTGCACTGCAAATCCCGCCACTCCCGTTGGCCTGCCTTGGAAGCTGTTGCAGTCAAAGAGATCAGGCTCCAAATGCTTTGTCTGGCTGGAGCAGTACCCATTTATCCTAGGTAGGATGCAGAGCCACGCTCCTTCACTCTCTAACTGACCCTGGCCTGCTGTTGCAAGACAAATGGAATCCAGGTCTTAGAAAACACGAAATTGAATTCCAGGGTTTGCTTGGGGTTTTTAAAATGTATTGTTTGGAAACTGAGATCATAGGTGTATTTTAAGGGGGGTTGGAGGGGTGTGTGTGTTTGTAAAATTGCAGTATTTCTTTAAAAGGCTGCATAAAGCTTCTGGTAGGTACTAGATTTCTTGGACACCTACAGGACCTGATGCTTCCCTCTCACCAATTTTAACACTGGAGTAACTCCGTTGATTTCAGTGGGTTACTCCTGTTTTGAATCAGTGTCAATGAGAAGAGAATCAGGTGCCCTGTGTTTTACAAGATGGGGCCTGAGGTCTTTTTAATCAGCTTCTAGATCACAGGTTGGCTATCTGAACACCTTCTGTGGAGAGAATGCTTAATATTTTCTTTTACTGAGGTATGCTGTACGTTTGCTATATTTGGAAGATATGAGTCATAACCACTTAGGGAACATGAATTTTCCCCCTGGTTAATGCTATTCTTATTTAATACACCTAACTCTTTTGCTGTGAAATTCTACATTTTAATAAATGTCGAAATTAAACACATATCCACAGGTATAAAGGCCATTTTTCTTCCAAGTTTCCTAAAATGATTAAATTATTTTTTTTAAATCCGAAAAAGGACCCATTCATATTACAAACCTTATGAAAATACTTCTTACTCACACAAGTCCTAGTCACCTCAAGGTATCTATTCATGTAAGTAAGATTTACTCACTTGAATATAGGTTGCAGATTTGGGCCCAAAGACAGTCATTTCATAATAGCACAAATACACAGAAACGTATGGCGTGTCAGACTAATTTAGGGAGTATACTAAAAAACAATTACATTGTGAAAAAGTTATTCTGGAGCAATGTAAATTGTCGCAGTGCACCTGTATCCCCCCTCCATGATCCAGCAGTGGCACCCACGGTTATGCTCCCAGCTCCTCAGCCATCAACTCTCTTGAGAAGAGACCCACATCTTTCTCCCTGGTGATGAAGTGTTTTACCAGGCTGCCTAAATGGCCTGCGTCTGAATTTTGCTTTCTCCTCATAGGCTATAAACAGTGTAATTGTCCACAGTTATAGGTTACCACATAGTTCTTTTTAAGCATGTAAATTCATGTGAGAGCATCACAGAGAAAACGTATTAAAACCCAATAAAAGAACGTACACACATGCTAATAGGTTTACCAGAGATCACCCCTCAGCTCCAACAATGGCTCTGGCAAGTGATCCATCTTTTGAAATCCACCAAGGGGTTTTCCTGTGGTTAAAAGTTCATAACAGCTGCTGGCTCAGAACAATCACCTCCATGAATCTGAGAGTCACCCCTTTGTATAGCTTAGGCCTTTGATCTTTAGATACCAGGAATAGGTAATCAGCAGACAAAGGTGCCCTCCTCAGGGTGTAGTTTGCAAAGGCTGAGTTTTTGCATAATAGCGCACACCACCCTCTAGAGATTTCCTGGGAAACGCACTTAACTTTGTCCCAAAATTCATTCTTGTCTGGCACATTGTTTTAAATAGTCCTTTGAAGCTCATAATCCTTCCCAGTGTTTACATTGGCCACATCTCCCCCCAGAGGAATTACATACAAACCCACAATAGCACATCAACTTTGCATTTATAATACAATGGTCTCCATAACTATTTAAGCTTAATTTAATAAGATCTCCCAAAGATATTGCAGGAAATTGCCATATCTGTCATATAAACTTTTATATGCATTCCTTTTTTTTAAACTAGATTCAGGAAAAGCAACTCAATTAAAGAGGAAAGCATAGTATAAGCAGCTTCATATTCATAAACAGTGTTGAAAGGACGTCACTTTGGCTGCCATTGACTCTATTACTATTTTATTTATTATTTATTTATTGTGGTGCATATGTAATCTGCAAAAAGTTGAGAGTCTTAATCCAGGAAAGCAGCTAAGAATGTACATGTGTGAGTAGTTCTATCAAAGTCAATGGAGCTATTCAGTTTGTTAGTTAAACACACGCTTAAATGTTTTCCTGGATCTTAATCAGCTCTCAGTGGTTTTAGATGTGTCTTGCCCTCAAGGTGTATATTCAACCAATGGTAATGCTTCTCTTGTTTCACTGATTGGGTATGTTGTCACTCAATATTCCATGGAGGTGGAGTGCTTTGGGAAGTTTACATGAATGGCTAATCTTGAGCTTGTATTTGAGGTAAGCTTTGTCAATAAGCACAGTTGGTATTTTTGGATTTATCCACACAATTTGGTGATGAGGAAGGAACAATTACTTTTTAGAAAAGCAAATGAAAGTACAAGGAAACATTCTGCCTTGACATGCAACCCTGGAAACTCACTGTCTTCAATGGAGTTGCATGGGATGTGTGTCAAGGCAGAATTTTGCATCTGGTCTTTGGCAATAGAGACCAAAGGAGACTGGCCTATTTCAGCAGTGCATTTGGATCATACTTTAAAGAAGTAATGAAGAATTTTAGAACATATGGAGGGATATCTACAATAATGCTGAAGAACTGCAGAAAATGTCTTCCAATCAAGGAGCAGGCCCAAACACATTTGTTCTGCCAATGTGGACCTTATGACATTAGGAAAACCACATAAAACTAAGTTTAGTGTTCTCATTATTTTGGAAACAAATAAGAAAAATGTGTGTGCTGAAGGATATATGTCTATAAGGTTTGGATTTCATGTGAGAGTTTAATAATACATTAGAACATCTGAGAAGTGAGATAAAGCTTAAGTGCACCCTGTGGTGAAAATCTGACATGGACAAGAACTTTGGATACTGTATATAATTTGGAAAGCCTTACATGGACCATGCAGAGAAATAACTGTGCCACTCCAGACTGGCTATGTGGCATGCCAAGGGCTCTGCTTGCTAGTAACAAGAAGTCATCACATACTGTAGCGTGCATCAGAACAATCAGCCAGGAAAATGGGTGAATATATGACCTTACATTGGGTTTTCCTGTTCTAGGACTGAGCATCCACCATGGAGTTGCATATATGACATTTCAGCTTTAGGCATGTATGTCTCCGGAGAATGCGTAATAATGCAGGATTTTCTATGACAAGTGAGAGACAAGTACAATCATCATCCAGATATAGTTGTCTAACATCTTAAAAACCCCAATATGACAACCTACCTACCTCCTTTTATAGTGGGAGCTGGGTTCTCATATACTTCATTGTAGACTGTGTATTTATTAACCTCCATAAAAGGCAACTGAAAGAAGTGGATCACAGATCAGTAAAAAGCCCTGAGGCATAGTATTTGGAGTGAGGATGTCCCATAAATATGAACTGCACATGGTAGAACTGTACTGATTACATAGATAATGGATCATAAATCATCACTTTGGAACCAAGGCTGGAGTAGCTGCACTAGCAGCTGTCTAACTCTAGCAATGGTCTTTGGTTTTATCGCACCAGTATGATATTTAATATAAAGTCTCCTGAGAATGTGGCAATGTAGAAGTTATTGCAAAGTTGCCTAGAGAAATCCAGACACCTGAATGTAATCTAATATACCAGGTGTCGTTCCTTCCAAAATAACCTGTGCTGCAGGGAGAGAGTACAGGGTAGGGTATATGACAGATAGGATTTTGGTCATGGGGAAGGTAAAGAAAGTAATCAGCCCTGCAATGAATTTGCTGGAAGTAAATAAAAAGTATGCCAGAACTGATTTGGATCAGATATTAGCTTGTCATTTCAGAATGCTGAGTGGCCTGCAGAGTCCAAAGTGGGCCACGGTAATATCTGCATGGGAAATTCCAAACATTTCCATTGTGATAGAAATGGAAATTGTAAGAGTTTTTATTGAACAAAACCAGCAAAAACAAGGCAAATGTATGGGTAGTCGACATGGTAGTCTGTACATGGCCCAGACATCTTATACTTGCCCTCCTGTGGTATTTTGGTCACCATTTCTTTTCCCCCCCTTTCCTCTTGGGCTGCTGTACTTTTTGCCAGAGGATGAACGCAACCAGAAGGAAATGAGGCAGAATGGATGTCTGTGAACAGTGATTTCCCCTCAGCTGGTTCTTATTTCCCCTTCCTGCTAGATGTTCCATGGTTCCTAAGTAGTAACCACGTTGAAGGAAAGAGGCATCTCTCTGTTCAAGGTGCTCACAGATAGCACAGTACAACATTTGAACCAGTCACGAACCCCGAACACACAGCCACACTCCCCAGTATTTCCCAGGTCCATTGTATACTTGAGCATCTCCAACCACTGCTTTTGGATATTAATAATACTAATGATCTTAGGTCTTCTAGTATCCAGTGGTTGTAATTGAACCTACCAGGTTTCCATGATATTGCCCACAGGTATGTCCCGTGCACAGTCATGTGAGCTACATATTCTGAAGATGTGAGATACCTGACAGAATGGATTTTTATTTTTATTTTGGTACTGTGGCCTGTGAATTCTTTGTGCCATTCCCCTGTTTAACATACTGTTCTCCACCATGACCTCTATGATCCATAACATGCAACTTCCCTCTCTATGATAAGGAATACCGCACGTGGTGTCTGACCATTCATTTAATCAGCGAGAGACAGAAAAAAGGAGTCTCACATACTTCACTCAACACTCCAGACATTGGAATATGTGTGCATTGTGGCACTTACGTCTGAATACCTAGCACAGCTCCCCAGAGCAAATGCCTGTGCAACCATGTTTTGGATCTGTGGTATTCCATCTGTAAGCAGAGTCAGGATGAGCTCTACCCTGACACCTGGTGGCGAGTCATGGTGGGTTGTGGAAAAGAACTTCAGATCTCATTTGCATAGGCACACCCACCCTGCCTAGATGGTCACTTTGGCTGCTGTAGGAGCCCCAGTTTCTCTGTTATTGGGGCAGGAATAAACTGTTATTATCCTGATTATGTGAGTCAAGGACAGTGGAACTGTACTTGGCCTTTTGTTATGATGGACGGACTCACCATCAACTAAGCAGCACTTGCTAGACAAGGGTCATGGGTTCCAAAACCCAGTCAATGGAGAGAGGCTGGGGACAGCTATTAATACTTGGTGGTATGGGCCCCATATGCTAATTGCACTTTCTCCTCTCTCCACTGTGGAATATCAGAGATTTTGATTCCATTAGGAGTCTAGTGACAGGCTGCTGAGCTGAATTCACTTTAGGCTAATGGTGCACCAGCACTGAGGCTCCCCTACTACAAACTGAAATCACAAAAGAGCTAAACTTACTAAGAGCTGAAATCACTGAGTGTTGTGTCAAGTAGTGGGGGAGCCTGGAGATATATTGCAGAGCAGTTTGCGAGACTGCTGGCAGAGCAGAGCGGCTGGTGGAGCAGAGCAGTTTGTCGGATGCCTGGAGCAACTCATGGGAGCGGCTGGCAGAGCAGAGCCCCATGGAGAGGTGGGGCAATCAGCTTTGGACCACGTAAGGTGCCCCTTAACTCCCCCCTCCCCCATCTCCACCCAGGTTGGGAGGTAAAACTCTACAGATAAACTTTCAAACTCTGGGGCTGCCCTGACCAGGGACAGAGACTTTTGGGTCGTTGGACTTTTGGGACTTTGGGTGATTTTGGGTTGCTGGACTCAAGAACCAAAGGGAAAGGACACGCCCCAATTTGCTTGGGGTGGGTTTTTTGCTCATGGGTTGTGTTATGAATCCTGTTGGTGGTGTTTCCCCAACATAATGCCACATTGTTTCTCTCTGTTATTAAAAGGCTTTTTGCTACACTCAGACTCTGTGCTTGTGAGAGGGGAAGTATTTCCTCTTGGAGGCGCCCCGCGGGGGTGGTATATATTTGTCCCAGGTCACTGTGTGAGGGCTCGAGCCGGTTTTGCATTGTGTTATTGGAATGGAACCCCTAAATACTGAACCCGGCCCTTGTTGCTGCCAACTCTGACGGGCAGAAGGGTCACACATCCTTTCACAATGAGGCCATACCCCCATTTTCACTCCCCTGGAGAGTCAATGATTTGTTTAAGCAATTTGTTCTGTCAAGCACATTTAACCACAAATATGTCCTGAGACACGATCCCCTCATGCTGTTGTTGGAACTTTGTCAGAGGAAGACAAGAAATTATCCCTCCATCTACAGGCCCAGAGGCCGGCTGTCTTCTGTGATGAGCACATGCACATCTGGGCGATGGGGCTTAAGGAGGTAAGGCACCTTTTCGTTGTTTTTTGAGGTTTTCAATGTCTGTTTGACCCAGTGGGGGCTCAATCCTGGGGGCCCTGTTCATGCCAAAGGGAGTTTGGCTTTGGGGAATGGTTCCACATCAGACCCCATTTTTCAGTTTGCACTAGTGGTTTCATTCTCTCTCATTTCCTTCATTTCTTCTAGTATCTACAGGGAGGAATCCAGGATCACCTGAAAGCGTAAGCCCCTCTGATGCAGGAAGTGCTTTCTATTCCCTCTCTCTCTTATGAGGAGACCTCCAATGCAGGTCAGCAGGGAGCAGACCACTGGCAAAATGAAAGCCTGGAAAGGGTACGGGCATTCCTATGTACTTGAGGTGGTGACTTTGGCTACTTAGTAAATCTTTGCGTCTGTTATTGTGAACTGTGCTTTCAATGCCTTTTTTTGTTTTTCTCCTTGAGGGTGGATAATCTTGGAGCTGCTTCATGGAAAGTCGTCCCCAGGGAGGAGAGCAAGTACTCCTTTTCTTTCTGTCTGATTTTTCTCTCACCATCTCTTTTTTTTTTTTTTGCCTCTTATTTTATAATGACCTGTCACTGTTGTTTCCTCATAGAAATTGAAGAATAAACTCCCCACATGGTCTTCCAGGCAGCGACTGTCTTTTATTTTGTTTGTACAGCACCCAACACACGATTCTGACTGAGGCCTCTGAGTGCTACTATCTAGTACAATTACACATTTTTTTGCACATCTCTGTGGCTGTGTTTTTATGAGTGTTATTTTGTTTGTGTCCGTATGTGTTTCCAAGAGTTTTTAAAGCAAAGTCTACCCCCACCACTGAGGCGAACTCTTGGGACTGCTAGGGGATCACAGCATTGTGAAATGATGTATGCACCTGAATTTTCGGGATACTTGGTTTGCCAGCTGTACCCTGAGACCTCCTTCTCTCAGAGAAATTGCCTTTTTCAGCATTTTTTCCCTGGTTGGCTATTGAGCAGTGGACAGCTACTTATCCCTTATCTTTCTATTCCAGTGTGCCCCATAATTGACATTGTTGTCTGGATAGGTACCTCTGTCCTGCTGGTTGTGAGAAGGAACTATTCATTGGTTAGGCCCAGTGTGGCCAGGAGATCAGCGTTGGGTTCAGGACAAGGGAGAGCTACCTCTGCCCTGATTTTCCCCTACTAGTTCCTGTCTCGCACTGTCTCCTATTTCCTAGTGTGTTACTGAGAACATTACTAGCTGAACAGGGCACAATCAACTGTGTAGTCATCACTGGATTTATTTTTGCACTCTCGTTTTGCTGTGGCTGCATTTTCAGTCCAGCACAGTTCTATTTTCAAGCATTATTTACACTCCCTCCCTTTTTAATTTTAGAATTATAGAGATAAACATATAGCTTCTGGTCTCCACAGATGCCTTTTGCACTTTTATGGAAAAATTAGCCTCTGTTGTTACATTTTCATCAGAGCAAGAGACACTTATACTGCAATTGCTTTATACCAAAATGATTGTTACATATGCCAGGTTTTTTGCTGTTAGGTGTTTTGGTGGAGTGACAATGGAGCACACTTGGCCTCATTCATAACATGCCCATAGAAATCTTACACAAAATACAGCTTCTTATTTTTGATGGCCTACATTGCATACTTGGGCAGAGCTCCCATTAAATTCAAAGAGCTCCTTGTGCTTGTCTCTGCAGTATAAAGGCCTCTGGATGACCTATCTGTAGGACATCTGCTGTTACTCCTCATGCTTCTCTGGTTATGTCCTGCATGTGTATTGTGCTTGGGATTATCACGGTTCAAGGCAACTGCACATGTATTCCCCCTCTGTGGCCCAGAAAGGGCACCCGCTCTGGGCTACCATCTCCCCAGACATTGTCTACCTGGGGTGGAGACACACAGCTCTCTTCCCTTCTGATGAGGGTATTTCCAGATGGCATGATCCCCCTGACTATGCTGTGGCATCCCCAGCAAAAGACAGGCTGCCAAAGCAGGCTTCTTTTGCCTTCTCTTCAGAGATTGATAACAGAGTAATTGCCAAGAGTTATAAGTTACTACACAGTTCCTTCTAAGCAAGCATGTTTATTTTAAGATATAAAGCATTGCACATAAAACATTTAAAACAATAAAAGAAACTGCATGCAGGCTAATAAGCTTACCAAGGATTATCCCAACACCAGCATGGGCTTTGGCAGATGAGCAGTCCTTCAAACCCCACACAGGGTTTCAAGTTCATAACACCCTTTGCTCAGAACAAGAACCTTCATGCCTCCTGTGGGTCACTCATGTAGCCAGTTTGCCTTGAAGAGAGCGTGAATGCTCGTCAGCCTGACAGTGGCTTTCTGCTCAAGGAGAAGCATCAGAAAAATGCAATCCTCTGTGGGTCATTGGCATTCACTTCCCTGCAAGTGTTTCCTAGGAAATGCACGTCACATGTAGTGTCCCAAAAATTCCTTTGAAGTTCCTAACGCTTCCCTGATTGCATTAATCCTGTCTTCCTCCTAAAGAAATTCTGTACAATACCACAATAGTACATGCAAGTTTGTCTTTTTAATACAATGGACTCCTAAAATACTTAATTCAATAAGGTTTAACTTAATTCCATAAATTTTGTCCAGGATATTGTTATATCTGTCCCAGGGGTAACAACATGAGCAACCTGAGTCAAATTGGAAACCCAACATCCCTGTTATAAAATTTCAAGTACCTGAATAAATGTAGAACAGAGAAATGTCTATTTCAGAACCCCAAATTCCCCTGTAGAACAAAGAGTCACAATACACTAACTAATGACACACAAGTCAGAAGCAAAACGGTGTCAAAATAAATGTTCATGAGCTGATCAGTCAGGACACTCCGTGTACGGCAGAAACTTGCAAGAACAAATTAACATGTTTGTAGGTGTTACGTATGCCATATGTTCTCCAACCCAAGTGAAAGTTTCATTCAACAAATAAAAAACTGCTTCACTAAATACAATATTTTTCCTTTCATATCATCAATTTATTTAGTACTTTGTGTACTTTTTAGTACATTAGGCGTAATAGCTGGAGACTCTTGGCTTGCTGCAGGTTAATGGTTTTATTCAATAACAACACTTAAGTTTTCATCTGTGCTATTTCTGAAAAAATGTCAACCTGACACTGAAACTTTGGACTCTGTGGAAACTTTTTTGCAGTTAGCTAGCATCAGATCTACATTTCCCATTTATTTCAAGTAAATACATTATTGAATCAAGAACTGCATTTACCTTCACATGATAATCAATTTCTGCTCTTTATCTCCTCCACCCTCATTCTGATTAAGGATGACAACTGGCTTCAGAAGGAAGGAAACTGCATATCAGATTATAGTCTGGTGCCTGAATTTCACTTGATGACTTTGATAAGAGTATCTGAATTGCTTGGCTGCAAAAACCAATTTTTCATAAGTGCCATAATAACATGCTAATCATATCAAAGACCAATGCTGAATTACAGTAGCTCCTTGTGAAGCTATCCTAATTTTAACATTATTGTTGTTTATGTGTATTACAGCAATGCTTAGAGGCACAAACCAAAATCAGGGCCATATTGTGCTAGGCCCTGTACATGTTACATGATCCTTGCTTTGAGAAGTTTACTATCCATTTTAAGACAAAACACAGCAAGTGAGCATGACCACTAATACAAGGGAATGAGAGACAGGGAGGATGCAAGTAATAGAAATAACATCTTAAGATTTTCAGTAAGGTTTTATGATTAGTTGTCAAATAAAATTTCTAGGCTAGTTTCTGTGTAATTCCATTATCCTAATACTGTACCTAAGGCCTCTTTCTTAATCTGTGCATCATTTCTTTCCATTTTTGTAGCAGTGTATGATTTATGTGCAGTTGGCTTCTCACTGCCCTCTGCCAATCTATATGAGATAATTCCTACTCCAACTGGAGAGGTGTTGCAAGTCAAGATCACAGGTAAAGTGGGGTCCCATTGCACTTACACCTGTGCAGCTGACAACACTTGTTTAAATGCATCCAAAATTTTCTGTCAATACCTCCTAATTCCCACATTTTCACCTCTTGATAACAATTCCGTCAGTAATTTTAACAGGGTAGACAATCATGAAATGAATTTTCCACAGTAATTAGCTGGCACCAGGAAAATTCATTAGTATTATTACACTATTACATATCTGTTCCAATTGAGACTGGGGCCCCATTGTGTTAGGTGCTGTACAAACATACAGTGAGAGGCAGCTCTGTGTCAGTTGTCACCGATGACCTCACACTCTTTTATACAGTCCTTCAGTATGTTCCATCTACTACACCAATGGTGGAATTTCTTAAACATGCTGCTTAGCTTTGACTAGACAATCTTGAATCAGCTAATGGAAACAAAAGCCAGCTTTTCACTGATTTTGAAGGCTGGCTATTTTGGTGTTTCTGGTGATTTGTGTGTAATGTCCTTTCTCTGAACAACAGTCCCCCAAGGTGCCCATATATTCTATCTAGACTGCTTGAGAACAGCAATGTTTTTGCTGTGTGTCCAGTACTTTCAAAATGATTCACTATATTCAGAGATTTTGGCCAAGACAACTTTCCCCTGTAAGCCACACTTAGCAACGTGCTGCACCGTTTAGTGCTAAATAATTCTGCAAGTAAATTGAAATCTCATCTGTTCTAACATGCTCATGGAAGCCAACCTTTTTGACTTGCTATAAAATACCTGGGTCAAAACATGTTTTTTTACAGTCTTGGGAACGATATCTTTCAGTTAAGGCTTTTTTTGGATTAATAAAAATCTCTTCACATTTAAATAAGAACATTCAAATTAGTTTCATCTGGGTTTTTTTCTGGTGCCTCAAGATATTCAGCAAACATCTTGGATCCAGCAGTTGTAATACTACTCCTTTTCCTGCTCTCCAATATCCCATTTGTAGGCTTGTCCAGGCACTGCACGTTTATGCTAAAATTCTCTATTGCTTCTTCGAGGCATAATCCAATCTTATTTCTGAAACAGTCCATTTATTGCCTTAGTTTCTTTTGTTCAGAGACTTCCTGTGTTCCCTTTTCTATTCTGAAATTCTATTCTATTCTGTCCTCCTCACTAAATTGTTGGGTTGGAGTAACACATATAGACTCTAATACTGTGTTTATTAAGGATATGTGATCCAAATATGCAAGTACGGATGGAGCAGGCATTGTTATGGTTTATTCTAGAATGCTACCCACAAAACTCCCCACCAGGCGATATGTTAACACAGACAACCAACTTAAAAAAAACCATGGAAGCATTGTACTGTCAGATCAAATTCTTAGTGGCTGCTCATTGATCTTGCAAAGAGGTCACTGATACCTAGCAATTTCTGAGTGGATAAGTCCTGCCGTGGGCGTCACATACATCACACTGGACTCTCTAGATAGATCATGTGTTAGGCAGGGTGCCTAGCCTAAATGTCTCTGCCAGAGGCATATTAACGCCTAGGCCTAGGGCGGCAAATTTGCAGGGGCGGCAAATTTATAATAGCAGCCAGAGGCTGCTTCCCCCGCCCCAACTCCACCCATTCCCTGCCCCCTCCCTGCCCCTATTGGTCCCCTTCCCCAAATCCCCGCCCCAGCCCCGCCTCCTCTCCTGAGCGCGCCGCGTTCCCCCCTCTTCTCCCTTCCTTTGCGAAGCTGTTTCGCGCACAAGCACTGGCAGGGAGCAGGGAGAAGCAGGACCCGGCGGTGCGCTCAGGGGAGGAGGCGGAGGTGAGCTGCGGCGGGGGGGGCCGGGAGCTGCTGGGGGGAGGGGGCGGCAATTATTTCAGGGCCCAGGGGTGGCAAAATCATTAATCCGCCACTGATCTCTGCTGTCTAGGGAGAGACTAATGGCGGAGACCTGGACCTTAAGGAAAGCAAATTCACTACTCCTGGCAGGGATGAGTCTGGATATTCAGTTTTCAAAAGCTTATGCCCAAATAAATTTGTCATCTCTAAGGTGCCACAAGTACTCCTCATTCTTTTTCCTGATACAGACTAACACGGCTACCACTCTGAAACCTGTCAGCTTTCTGAAGCAGTCATTATTGCTAGTTCTAAGAAACACATCTCATTTTAGATTCTGAGCCAAAGATCGTTCACATCAAGGGGAGCCTTTACACTGACATCAACAGCTTTGGATCAAGGCTGTAGAACTGTCATGTTGCAGTGGGGGCATTGTGATTCTTTTATAAAGTCTTCATGGTGGATAGCAGGGACGGGGAGAATACCTTTGGAAGAAGGGCTGATCAGAAAATCTTAACAAATTTGAAATTCTACAAAAAAAACTTGGCAAATTTTTTTGTGGAATTCCTCTCCTTCCCCATTTTTTTGCAACCGGGTCTATTTGTTGTCATCCTCTCCACCCCCCATCTTTCCCCAGTCCCTCTGTTTCTTCATGCTGTACAGATGACCGAAAGTGGAGCAAGGTTAAAACATGCAGGCCAAAAAGAGAAAACGGGTGGGGGAGATGGACTGTTATCACCCATAAAGATGTCAGGGAGGGTCCTTAAAAGTCTGTGGAGTTGGTTGGGACAAAACTGTATTGCATCGAGAATTGGTTGACATTTTTGGCATTTGTCTGAAAACAAAAACTGTCGCAAAATATTTTGCAATATTGTTGAAATGCTCCATTTTTCACCAAAAAACCCTGGACCTTTTTTATTAAAATATTTCCTTTTCCCTTTCCCTCCCCCCCTCAAAAAATGTGTAGAGTAAAAAGCTGCTGAACTGGTGCCTGGTATTTTTTGTTTACTAAAAACTGGGGTGGAGCGCTGGTAAGCAAGCATTTGTTGATAACCATTTCAATAACTTTTCTGATGTTTTTGATAGACATTTTGAACTTTTTAAAAAAATCAAAATAAACAAAAAAAAGGCTAAACACTTTGAAGTGAAAACAAATTCAATTTTTCTTGTAAAATTACTTTTGGATTTTTCAACCAGTTCTAATAGAATCCCAGGGGATACCAAGGTCTCTCTCAGCTGAACTCTGAAGATTGCATTGTATTGTAGGGCATATATCGCTGCCCATGGTAAGGTCACTTGAGACCATTAATTATTCATTTAAAATAAATAGCTACAATTTAGTTTTCGGTTGAATAGAACATAGTGGATTTGTTGCACCTCTGATTTGTATTGACTTGTATGTTAATACAGTATGTAATCATGATAAATATTATACATTTTTACCAGGATGTTTCAAACTTTATTGTAATTTAACTATATATACACCTCTTAATTTAGTCGTCTCTCATACACCTATAAGTGAGAAATTCCCTTTGAGAAGTGGACAGAAAGGCACTCAGTTTATGTTTCTGTGTTTCACAAAACCAGTTTTTGGTTATATGGAGCCCACCACATTTAAGTATGTGAATCCTTTTCGGCCCCACACAGATCTTGACTCCAATATTCTGCTCCTCCTACATGCATAGAACTCCCATTGATATTAGCAGAAATAACATGGGAAATAGGGTGTTCTGGAAAAACAGACATATATAGAACTTATGAGCACTTAGGCCACAATTCAGGAAAGCCTTAAGTGCATGCTTAAGTCCATCCCTGTTTTTCTAAATTGAAGCTACAGAGAATACAGAATAACCAAGTCAAGATCCACTATGTGGAGTGGAATGGAGAATGTTGCATGTCATGTAATTCTGACAGGGAAACTGGACTAATTTTGCAAAGCAGCCTGTGATGTATTCTTGCTGCACTTGTTTCTCATTATGTTTCTATGCCTAATTGATCAAAATGTACCTTCTCTTTGTTAGGTGAGCACATCTTTCAGGGAAAGAATAGAACTCACCAACCTGATGAATCCTCCTCACACCTGGGCAATAAATATGTATGTTTACTCTTTCATTCTATTTTCTGTAACTTTCATTAATATGTTATCATTAGCATGGTTCAGTTAAGCTAAAACAAAAAGCAAAGAACTGTAAGCAGAAAAAAACTAATGACTTCTGTCAGTAAGAACCTTAAGGCCATTTTGCTTAAACTTTCATGAACTAGAATCACAAATTAGCTGGGTTTTTTTCCCGTGTTGCAAAAGCAATATTAGAATTTTGCTCCACTGCTCTGGCCTGATATTTTGCCACTCATGTACTCAAAAAGTTAAGATTTCTATATGGGCTACAGCTGATATCATGTGGTAGTATTCTACTAAAATAAGAGTCAATCCTGCACTGTGCTGACATTATTCTAAGAGGTGCTATTTCCTCAATGACTTATTGAAGTCACCCTTGCAGGATGGGGCCTAATGTGTGCATTTCCTTGCTTTGACTGTTGACTATTATCTCCTATTGGATGGAGCTTTATATTTTTGTATGTGAGCCCAAACTAAACATATGTTTACCCTCTGAGTCCAGTGTCTGAAGTCAAGTGCTTAAATAAAAGCAGCCAGATCTACAGGGGTGCTAAGCGCTCAACCCCATTGGCTTCACAGGAAGTTGTGTACACTTCAGACCTCTGCATATTAGGCCATTTTTATTTAGGTGCTTCAATGTGGATTAAGGTGCTTAATTTCAGTCACCCTAAATTTGAAAATGTTGTCCCACGTTTTTGAATATAGAAAGGCAGGGGTCTCTAGAGAATCCATCCAGGTCAAAAATTGAAACCCGTCAAGGTCTCTGTGTTGTTTTTCAAATGTAAAGTCTTTTCAGGCAGTCATGTCTTTTCATCTTTTCCCCCTATGGTTGAACCCTTGCCCCTCTTTTCACAGTAACCACTTGTCATAGCTTTTATTATTATTATTATTTTATTTTATGTTATTTACTTTTTATTAAGGCAAAGTTATAACAAAATGTTAACATACTACACCACACAGTACTTGTTACTCATGATCCGATTAATATTCAAATAACCTTGCTAAAGATTCTGGCTGGCCGGCTAGGGAGATCTCCGACTCTGGGTACCCTACAAAGGGTACCCAAATTTCTAAAAACCTATCTTCTTTTTGGCATTTCTCTTGTGTATAAACTTGGTGTGAAAGCCTTTCCATGACAAGGACAGTCCATATTTTACTATACCAAAATTCCATAGGATGAGGAGTCACCGTTTACCACTAATGTGCAAAACAAAGTTTAGCTGCTTACAAGAAAAAAGAAATGTATTTGCCATGCTGTTTAAAATACAGATCCTTTACTAGAGCACTAAGTCAGCAGTCAGTGCATCTCTTAATAATTTCCTCCCCAAACTCTCCAGTTCCTGGACATGGCCACCAGATGTGCAAGTATGTTCCTCTTTTACCACAACTGCGCCAACAGAGCACCTCTCTATTAGCAAAAATATATAATATATATAATGGAGTTAAATGCCATCTATATAGTAATTTATAAAAATTTTCTTTATGAGCTACACAAATTGGAGCCATATAACCCCTTTCCTACATGGACACCCAGTCATCCAGATCAGTTTCTTTGTCCAAATTCATCTCCCATCTTTTCATCTGGGTTGTTTTCTTATCAATATTTTTTTCCAGTCAAAATTGTATACATCTTAGAAATTAAATCTTTTATTTATTTAATTTATTTTATTTGCTCCTGGGCTGGCAAACTCTTCAAATGTGGTTCAAGGTCTAGATAGAGCTGCCCTGTGTCCAGTTTTCACAATAAAACATCTGAGTTGTAAATATTGAAAATATGGGATCTTCATATTGGTATGATTTCAAATCAGGCCCCAGGAACAGTTGTGAGAATTGAGTAATCTCAGCTTATATCCACACTGAATAGTCACTTTACTTCCTAGGGATAAATACCTGATTATTAATGAAAGTAGATAAAGGAGAGGGCCGAAGCAACAGGAGTTTACTAAATTTCTCCAGAGCTGCTAAGGATGTCTGGTTGAATGGGTGATTTTTTTAATTAATTTTTGGTGACCTACATTTCTTTTTAACCCAACATTGACTAGGAATGCCTATATTTGGGCTTCTGTTTTGTTTGAGTTTTACCCAATGTTTGGATGGTCTATTGTTAACTTGATTCACGTCTTTTAATTGTGATGCATAATAATAATAAACCAAATTAGGGAAAGCGAGTTCATCCCACATTGTAGGCCTTAGAAGCTTAGAACTTACCTTTGGTTTTTTAGGTTTCCATACAAATTTTAATAGCACATTGTCATGCTGTCTAGAATGGTTCAATGACCATGAGAGATCACCTCAGGGCAGACTGTCAAAAACAGGGCAGATACCCCAACCTGGTAGTGTGCTCTACAATTGTTTCTCCACAGTATTTATTCTTTAAAATTTAAGATTTTAAGATTCCTTTACTCATTTAAATTTATATAGCTGATAATTTACGTTGATCCTTTTGGGAATATTAATTTCCTAAAAGTTCAGATTTATCATGGTTTATTTTGAAACCTGATAGCTCTCCAAATTCCAAAGTCAATTGTTCTGTAATTTCTATCTAAACTTCTGGATCCTGCAAATATAACAAGATGTCATCAGAATACAAACCTATTTTGTGTTCTAATCCAAGAAGGTGTTTTGATGCTCTTTATCAAGGGGCTGTTTCTAAACATTTATTGCAAATGGCTCCATTGCCAAAGCAACCAACATGGGAGATAACTGGCAACCCTGTTTCGTACTTACAGACAAATTAAAAGGAAGGGATTGATGACCATTAACAAAAGCAGATGTGCGAGGATGAGTATATAGGGGCAATATGCCCCTATAAAACTGATTTCCAAAATGAAACTTTACCAAAATCTGTCTGAGGTACTCCCACTCTAGCCAGTCAAAGGCTTTCTCAGTGTCCAAAAAAAGCAGTGCATGGGAAGAATTGCTCAAATGCACATTGTAGATCAAATTCAGAGTTCTTCTACTATTATCAGACAGATGCCTGTCAACAACAAACCAACATTGGTCAGGGTGCATATATTTGTACAATATAATACCCCATTTGTTTGCTAGCACCTTGGCATAAATTTTAGCATCCACTTTAATGAAAGAAATAGGTCTGTATGATATGAACTTGGTAAGGTCTTTTCCTTCTTTGGGAATGACCACAATATTTGCCTCTTTTTCAGTGAATCTGGAATGTCATTCCCCTGCAATATTATTAAACTATTAAACAAATCAGTTAAAATCAGGGCCAACAATTGCATTAGAACTCGATAATACTCCCCAGAAAACCCATTGGGACCTGCAGCTTTATTGTATTTTAAATTCTTAATTACAACTTCAACTTCCTCTGCAGCAATTTGCCTATCAAGAGCTGCCCCATCATCCTCAGAGAGCTGAGGGATTTTCATACTTCTCAAATATCTACTTATAAGTTCAGGATTTGGATGTTCCAAGTATGGAAAAGGTTAGCAAACATTTCTGAGATCTGTTTGACGCCAGTTACTAATCTCCCTTTATTTCTAATCAGAGGATGATGATTTATTCTGTTTCTTTGTTAAATTTCTGGCTAAAGCCCAATCAGCTTTATTGCCCGTTTCAAAATATTTTTGTTTAATATATGTGTTTGCTCAGCTTTTCATCTTTGTAACAGATTAATCTTCCCTCTTACTCATTTATTTTCTTATACACTCTTTTTTAGATCCTGTAGAGTTATGTTTACTTTCCAAAACAGAAAGTTCTTTAACCAATCTCTCTTCTTCAAGAGCTCTCATCTTTTTGAGGTATGATGCTATATTTGTAAGTATCCCTCTCATTACTGCCTTTCCAGCATCCCAAAAACACTTACTGATCCTTTCCTTATCATTTTTTCTATATATTGCTGAAAATTTTAAGGGGGTCATACAACAGAGTTCTATTGTATTGTCAGACCCTTTGTTTTTCCACGGAGTCCCAATCTTTTAAATTAATATATGCAGGGGGCATGATCAGACCGAGTTATAATTTCTGGATTAGGATTTTTGACCAAATTAGCCAAATCCTAGAACATTTAAATCATATAAATCCTAGTATCCATGAGTAGTAGACATCCAGTTTCTTTTCCCACCAGACATACACCTAGGTCCTCATTTTCTCAGTGATGCAACAAATTTGCACTTGCTGCTCCCACATGCTGTCTGTATACATTTCATTGATCTAAAGTGGGATTAAGTACTTTGTTAAAATCCCCCTAGAATAATATCCCCTTCCATAAACCTTCTAAAATCCCTAAAAAAAGGATCATAAAAAGAAGCTTGCCCTTGATTAGGAGTTTACTTTTTAAGGAGTGGAGCCCTTAATTTAAATTATATCTGCTCTGTGTCTATTATAATTTCATTTTTTTAAAATATCCTTAGCAAACTTGGAACTCTTCCCTCATCTCTTTTATTCATCTTTCTGATTTCTAAACAGTGAGTCCTTCAAGTCAGCCTCAGTGACTGGGGCTTCTCCACCCACATCCATAGTTTGTTTACTGGAGGGGGAGTTACTCTCTTTTGTGGCCATGTCTTTGTTTTAGGGCAGACAGATCTTTTGTACTGGAGAATTTCTTTCCTTTCAAGACACCTAGATGATCTTATCTTAAATCCTTGTTTGTGGCACTTCTCCCAAGATGGCTGCTGCCACACTTTCCCTTTGTTTGTCTGACCTTCCCCAAAGGGCCACTGCCACATTTCCTCCCCCCAGCCACAAGCGTACAATTTTAATTAACTGTTTGGTTGTTGGTTTTTAATATTGCTTTATACTTCTCTGCAAAATGAAGACTGGTCTTTTGAAGTGGGAAGGGGAAGATAAGGGCCTGAGTACGCACAACTATTTGCCTTGACTTGTGGGCTGTAAGCATTAAACATTTGAGGGGGGAGGGAATAGCAAAGATGTGCAACAAAAAGCTGCTGGTTGTTCGGGGGGGGAACACAAGAGGTTGGGGAGTGGTTCAGTAAATATGTCCTGCCACTTAAGACTCTGCTACCTTAACTAGAAGTCATAATAGCTTCCACTGGAAGCAGTAAAGAGTATCAGTTCTGAATCACTGAAAAGAAACCTGGTTGCTGTGAATGAATGAAGCTGCTAAATTAAAAGTAACATTAATATTTTCAGAGGCATTGAAGAGGCTTTTGTAGTGTACAGAGGTGTTGATCACTATTACCACACAAAGTTACAGTTTCTTTCTATAATTCCTGTATAAAATGCAAATGTATTTTATATTCATACTGCACTTTTCACCACACAGAGCTTTATATAGCAGGGCCATAATCCTGCGAGCAGATCCACATGAGTGATTTACTGGTTCTCCAAATAGGTGCAGAGGTCTAACTGCATGGGTCTGATTGCAGGAATAGGACTCAAACAATCAACAGCACTGAAACGCAGCCATTCTGGGGGGTCAGGCCAGCAGCCAATCAATGAGAAGCACACTGCACAACATTAGGATAGGTGGGAATTAGCAGGATAGGCACAGAGAGCGAAACTCAAATAAAATTTAAAAATATACTTCCCAAATGGGCAATTTTCAATTCTGGGGAATATAGAATGCATAGACTACCAAGCAACATGTACCAAAGCAAAGGCACCAAAGCCTGCATAAAGATATGGACAGCAAGTAGACAGAATCAGACAAAACGAACCTTTAACTAGAATTAGAAAGACTATGTACATTTAGATAAAAAGTGTTCAGATCAAAATGCATAAAACTTTTTCTTACATAAGAAGCGGTTTCTATCTCGAGTAGATAAAAAGAAAGCATTTAAATTACAGTACCTACTGGTGATGAAGCACCATTTCTGGGGAAGAACCCATGGTCCTGCAAAGTTCCTCCTGGGAGGAGGGAGGGTTCTCAACTCCTTTTGAAGCCAATGGGAGTTGGTGCTCAGCACATCACAGGATAAGGCCCAGAGTGAGTGTGGGTAAGAAACAACAAATGAGAAATGTACAGAAGGCTCTGTCCTGCTTGCACTGAAGGAAGTGGCAAAACTCCCATTGGCTTCCATGAGTGCAGCAGGAGCAGCTCCTATACAATGCACTCACTCAATGTTTTTACTGGTCATTTTGAGAGAAAAAAAAAATCTCATCGTACAAATGGCCAAACTTGCCCCTGTCCTTCATTCTAAGGTCTTTTGGAGAATAGCAGTAAATTCATAGGGTCAGTCTTTGTATGGGCATAGTGGGACATTTGGTCACTGTGCTCTTTTCTTATAGGCTGGGGCTCTGCTTGGTGCTCCGTTAGACTCCACCAGTGTGCCCCGATGTGGGCAAGTGATTTAAAGGAGCAAGTTTTCTTTCATGAATTTGCACATTCATTGCACCAGACAGATTTGGTGAGAAATTACTGCTCAATTGAAATCAATTAATATTTTATAAACTGAGGCAAGTCCTTGTTCTCAGGTGAGGCCTTTGATCAACTATTGCTCTGGGAGAACAAATATTGTGAATTCCTACAAATGTAAGCACTTGAGAATAAACATTCCATCTACCATTCCAAGAGTTTTCTTTTGATTTTGACACCATAATAACAACCTTGCTTCTATGCCAATCACTGATACTGACTAATCTGAATTGGGATGATAATCTTGAGATTTTTATTGTCATTTCAGATGTGAAGCAGCCTCTTTTACCACGTTATAAAGGAACTGCCCTCTGACGTTGCAGTTCCACAGAGGACATGTGCATCAGCTGCAGCTTCCTACAGAGAGGCAGGACACTTGTGTTAATTGTTCTATGATTAGATTTCCATACTCTAAATGCCTCGTGTTTTCTGCTGGACTCTTGTGTTTTCTTGATGGCTACATAACTGATGTACTGTACATATTTATTATTTCTACATATATCAAAGCAGAGAAACTTTCAGGAATGATAAAAGTATTGTAAAAATCTGGTGGTGTGACACTAATAATGATGTCTTTCTTGTACATAGAAATGTTTTCTTCCCGTACAGGAAGGAATATGTTAATATATTTTCTTGTACGCTCAATAAATAGTCTTCTTAAATCATATGTACTGGATGGCAAACTTGGGGCCTGATCTTTCAAACATTAGTATGCAAAATTATCATTACCACATGTACATCCATTGACTTCTTTGGGGCTACTCATAGTAGTAAGCACTTCACCTGGTAGTAAATGTCTGCAGGATGGGGCACTTAGAGATAATAGAGTGGTTTTGTTCTTGTTTTTTTCCATGAAGGGGGCAATTTTACCAATTACATCTTACATTAGAGTTTTTTTTAAAACACTGCACATGGTCCTTAAAATGCAAACTAATTACAAACAAATATTATAGTTTATTTTTGACTGTTCCTTGGGTAGTCACTTTGTTATATCTGCTGTAAAAATATTTCCCTGATATAATCTGCATAATATACTGAGGATTCAAAAGGCATTTACAATACTACAGGCTGCATTTGTCAAAGGAATAACAACAGTGACAGGCCTTGTTTCTCAAATTTTGAGTAATGCATGGAATTCCTATTCATTATTTATCAGCTCTGGAAATTTAATGATTCCTTCTAATGATAATTACAGAATATCTCAATTTATAGAGCACTTACGTAAATATCTAAATAGTGCTGCTCCCTCCATGTGTTCTGCTTTCCTAGATATATAAACCTTGGGAAATATAATAATTTGATCAGTCTCAATCTGTTGATTCGTTTCATTTATTTGCTGAAATATGAAAATGAGACACAGCAGTCTCAATAGTGGTCTAAACAGGATTGAGAGCCAAGAATTCTTATTCTAGTTCTTCCCGCTATGCGTTCGGGCAAGTCACTGAGCTCCTCTTTCTAGTTTTGCCTCTCTGCAAAGTGGCAACAATAACATCTACCTACCAGTCTCACTGGGCTGTTGTGCAGATTAATTAGTTAATGTTTGTACAGTACTTTGAAGATGAAAAGTGCTCTTCCAGTGGTAGGCATTATCAGCTGTGTTGTTTTCTCTTTGATGGGTCTGACCCTGTATCTAAGAGACTCAAAGGAAAACTTTTCTATGAAGCACTGTGAAAGCTGGGCACCAAATCCACGAACCAGTGTACTACAGATTGCAGCTGAACTTCTATGCTTAGATAAAGCATTCTTTGTGCTGGATCACCTGAGTGACTCGGGAGAGTTTGGTTGAGCAAAAGCATCATGATGGCTGTACTTTCAAAAGGTGAGGCTATCTAAAACATGCAACTTAAGAGTTTATATAGAGTATTATACCCAGTTCAGCACCCTGACTGCTGAGGATTCCCAATAGAAAGAAGAATCTATGCGCAAGTTTTCATGTAAATGTAAAATAGGTGTTTCGTCACACATTCTTTAGAGGGCAGTTTGAAAGAGCTGAGAAATATGAGTGTGGAAGATAAATATCAGTGATTATGCAAGATTTGTTGAGAAACTGTCATGAAGTGTCCAGATAATGTTAATCTTATAATAAAACTTTATCTGTATTAAGAGCCTCTCTTCTCTCTCTCTGCAAATACACAATATATAATCCACACCAACTACAAATACTGGACCTGATCCTGTGTTCCTGTTCCACACTGCATGAGGCAGGCCTCAGGTCCAAATGTTACCCTGTTTCTGCAGCGAGGCATTGTTGGCATTGTGGCTCCAAGGGACACCAGCGAGTTTTAGGCCTTGCAGCAAAGCATACTGGGAAAGAGGCTGGGGGTATAAGGAGCTCTCTTTCTCAGTGTAAGAGAGAGAGGGGCAGGAGCCGGGCTTGCTGTAAGTCTTGCTGCTAAAGGAGCAAGAGAGAGACTAGGAAAGGAGCAGGCGCTCTGTCTCTCTCCTGTCAAAAGGCCTGGGAAGAGGTTTCAGAAGACAGCCATGCTAATTTCACAGGCGAAGTTACCTCAAAAAGTGAGTGTTTGCAGCAAAAAAAAAGGAAAAATTCTCAGTGGGACAAGCTAGTGGTTAGACCTGCCCCCGCTTCATTTTTGAGGGGCCAAGGCTTTCTCTCTGAATGACCAGTAAGGGGCACTTGAGTTGTACGATTGACAGATGCTTGAGGAAGTGCTGTGACCCAGGGAAAGAGATTAGAAGAGTCCCTTTTGGGACTTTCTTGGGGTAACAGGGTGGCGTTTAATGGTCTAGCTGGGGGACAGACTACCCACCAAGGAGAGACACTAGGCTTTTAGCTTAACAGAAAGGTAAACAGCTACACACATAAAACACTCATGGGATCTCTAGGTGAGATGCAAAATCAAGCCTAGTGAGATGTGTTCCAGTGGATCCAGTTTGATACCTGTCAGTAAAACATGGCTGAAATAGAAACCAGGTCCGAAGGGACCATTAGATTATCTAGTCTGACCTTCTGTGTAACCAAGAGCTAGATCCAAGGCATGAATCTTGCCTGTATTTGTTCTGCATGGCAATATGAACCGAATTCAAAAATTTCAGCAGTCTGAACATAATCAGAAGGTAATTAGTGTGCATTGTTGCAATTCAAGAATAAAGGATATTTTGGGTCGGCAAGCAATTTATGTTCAGCTCCTTCAGAGATGTATTGGGTTGTGAGTCGTGATTAATAAAGCACTTGGGAGTCAAGTTTGTCAGGGGAGAAGAATGCTCAGTGTTTGTATCAGGCAGCATTCAGCTTGGGTCCAAGTGCTTATCCAATGGTGTCTACATTTCATACGGTTTGTTCCTGCCCAGACTTACAGAAGACTTGGCAGCCTCGTAAGAACTATTTTTTCTAATGTTGACTTGGAAGTTCTGGCTAATCCTGCCTTTTAGAGTTTAAGTTCATTTTTAGAAACACATTTGAACAGATCCGGCTTTAGAACGTTGATTTATTATTGTGCTGTGCCGGCTTGCTGGAAAGATGGGCCATAACTTAGTAGTGTTAAACAGTTGTATGTGGTTTACCAGATATAGGCACTGCCCTGGGTTGGAGATGATGCAGAGATACACAGCCTCAGTAGGAGCTCTGGGAGACATTATAGCCCAGATTTACAAAGGTATTTAGTAACCTAATTTGCATTGAAATCAAGTGGAGTTAGGCACCTAAATATATTTTTGGGGATCTGGCCCTGTGCTACAATGAATGGAGGGAGAAAGCCACCCTGCAAAATGTACTCCATTCAAGGCAAGTGAGAGCCCAGCCACCTCTCTGTCCCTCCTTTGCCCCGTGGTTCTAGTCTATGTCCACACTTACACTTGCCTGAATGCCAAACTGGGGTTGTTTTCAACCCCTGCATGGGGAAGGTTCCTTGCACTCTCTCTCTCTGCATTTGCACACTGATGGTAGGACACAAATCAGTCTTTAAACCTCTAATTTCATTCAGTCCATATGTGAGCACAGTCACACCTGCACCTCTGTGTAATGCCCCCTTCTTTACATAAACATACCCCTCTCATTCCCCTTAATCCTACCCTCTTCTCTTTATGCTTATTACTAGTAGCATCTCTCCCTATAAGAATCTTGCTTCCTCATCTATGATCTTGTTGTTATGGAAAGAAAAAAAAACAAGAATTCTCAAACACTCTCTCTCTCTCTTTAATAGTTTTTTATTTGTGCTGTATAGTTATGTCTGTGCTGGAGAATTACACTGTGTATTCCAGTTTCATTCAAGACATGCCATACAGTTATTTTTACAACAGCCTTTTGTACCTATTGAAAACATAAAGGGCCAGACTTTAGTGCCAACCTGCCAATGCAAATGTAAGCGGGGGAATAGTCCCGCTCTTGTGGGGACCTTTCCTGGCTTCTGCACTACCCCGGTGAAGTGGGCTAGTGAAAGGATCTGAGTCCTCGCTCCCACTTCCTTTACCCAGTGGCCTCCCTGCCCTTGAGGACTCCCCTTCCACTCTCCTGTCTGGCAGAGTCCTCGTAACCCCAACAAGGCTGGGCCCAGGATTCCTGGGGGGCTCGACCCCCAACCCTGCTGTGGTCACCTAGGACAGGGGCTAGGGTGTCTCCTCTCCGGGGTACTCTCTCTGCACTGGGCACTTCTCTGACCCACTGACCATTACATACAAGTTAAAGCAAATGAAAGTTATTTAATCAACAATTAATTTTAAAAAGAATAAGGACAAATGGGAAAGTTTAAAGGAAACACATCAACCCACTCTGTGGCAGGGAACATCACAAGCAGTGTCTCTGGAATGTCAGGGCCGTTCACAGTCTGTTCCTTGTAAGTTCCAGGCCTTCTTCTCAGGCCCTGGCTGTGCTGCAGGGATGCAGTGGGTTGGACACTCGCTCTGGTGGTGGCCACACGCTCTCAGGCTCTAAGTGGTAGGACCCTTCCTCCCAGTGTCTTCCCCCCCCCCAACCCTGTCGGGGTTATGATCCAAGCCTGCCCTGCAGAGCCTCTTGGCTGAGGCGTCTCCCTCTGCTGGGCCCGCTGCCCAGGGTCCCCCTCGCTCTCCCCAGCTGCTCACCGCACCCAGCTCTGGACTGCTCCAGCCCCAGCTCCACCACTCTGTCTCAGCACTGCTGCTGCTCTGCCTCCAGCTCCCTGGGCTGCTTCTCTGGCCCCTATGCCTCTGGTTGCTACAGCTCTGCTCCCAGGACAGGTCTGCTCTGCAGGCTGCTTCTGTGACTCTGCTCCCAGCACTGACCTGCTTCGTGGGCTGCTTTTCTGGCCCCTCTGGCTCTGGTTGCTGCAGCTCTCCTCCCAGGGCAAGTCTGCTCTCTCTGGGCTGTGCCTCTGGCTTTGGGGCTGCAGCTCTGCTCCAAGGACAGGGTCTGCTCTCTCTGGGCTGCTTTTCTGGTCCCTCTGGATCTGGCACAGCTCTGCTCCCCAGCTCAGCTTGGGCCCCTGCTTTCTCCTTAGCTCAGCCCCACTCTGTCTGACCCAGGCAATTCCAGGTCACATGGAGGACGGGACCTCCTTGGCCTCCTGACTCCCTGATTAGCCTGCCCGCCCTGTCATTCAGGCTGACCTGGAGCATTGGCCTCTCGCCATTGTTGCTGGGGGCTGTCAGTTTCAGGGTCCTGATTCCCCATCGACCCTTCCCCTTTGAGTACTGGGAGCTAGCAACTAAACCACCCCCACTGAATGTTAGTAAGGGGGCAACAGTCCCCTTACATCAGCATAGCAGTTGCAAAAGGTGGAGCTGGTCTCAGAGAACTTCACCATTCCTGCTCATTCAGACTAAACCTCTACTTCTCACCACTGAATGTTAGTAAGGGGGCAACAGTCCCCTTACACAAAGTTTATTTGTCCCCTGGAAAATGCCACCCTCTCTGTGAGAAGGGGGGAATTCCTCAAACAGCATAGAGCTACAATAGCAATGCCAGTACAATGGGCCTGGTTGGGTTGTGTCTGTCCACCAAAGATCCCCAGCTGCTGTTATGAGTCCTTGGGGCCATAGGCAGTTGGTACAAGTTCGAACAGCACTCAGGGGAATGGTGCTGCACAGAGCAGCCTCAGAACTGAAGGCATACAAAGGCAGCTCAAAGCTTCTTTTACAGCAGAGGATCTGACTCAACATTCTTTTAGAAAGAAGAAAAGTAAACCTACTATAGAGAACAATTCTATGCTGGCAGGCATGGGGGCTAGATGATTTTTTTCATCTCTAATTTCAATGATTCTTTAAAATTTTTCCAGCTGTAGCTCTATTCAGTAGAGGAATAACTATGCTAATACTGTTGTTGCTGTTATTAACATCTTGTAGCTCTCTAATTAGATCAGTGGGACATTTCTCTATTCACTACTGTGTTCTTTAACTGATGTGATTTGTCATTTGTCCTCCCTCCCCACTTTCTTTTATTGCTTAGTCATCTCCACCATCCTAGCTTGAAGTTCTTGGGGAGCTAAATACACAACTAAAATACAGTGCCATTATAACACACCACAAAAAGAAGAGCATAAAATAGCAACAAGCCAACTGAGCGGAACATGATGTGGATTGACTATGTCTGGATCAAAGACTGACTCTCAGCCTTCTGATGTAGGCAAATCTGTAAAACAAAATTCTGTTTTGTTTTTAATGAAAAGTAATAATTGAAGCCATTTTGCATGGATGGTAAGACCTGGTTGTAAATTACTCAAAAGCAGCTTCAAAGCACATTGCAATAGAATTAAGAAATGGAGATGAAATTGGTTCTGAGAAATTAAAACAAATGTATGTGACCCATCGCATGTTGATATATAATAGCTGCTGCTCTTCAGGGGCTCCGTAAACTTTACAGTTAAGGCCTTTTCCAGTACCTCTGCTTCTGAACTCTCTTTTTCAGGCTTTTGTGCAAGAGGTGGGGCCCTTGAATTCAGCTGTTAAAATTGAAACAGTGAGGATTAGGGCTGGGACCTTAGGGCTGGGAACTCTGCAGCTCAGACCTATCTTTAGGGAGGACAGATGTGAAGCAAAGTAGAATGTTACCATGTCCCTTGGGGCTATGAAAAGTGATACGTACTCTTCCTGAGTTAACAATAAAATGCCGTGACACCAGCCACCTCTGAGAGCGCTACACCTAAGTAAGGACTGGGGGGAGTTGATCTTGCTGGATTTTGATCATCCTCATCAGCCTTCGTCATATTTTCCAGTGATCTTCTTCTAAGTCTTACTTAAAGGAAAGGAACACTGTGAACACATTAATGTAATCCTTAGAGCATTATCTTTCAAAAGACTCAGTACTTGGGCTTCAGCTAATTTTATTTTTCAGTGGAAGTACTATACTGCCAAGAATCCAAAATTTGGAAGGGTTCCCCAAGCCAAGGCTTGTATTTAATGGATTATCTTAGTGAGACCAAGCCCTAGTTAAGAGACAATCTCAAGAAGAAAATCAGCCAGACCAAGTGATAACAAAATTCATTAACTACTTAGTTTCCGTCAAAGTCCTTCTGCATATCCTAAGTTCAATATGTCAATTTCTGGCACCGGGTGCTTGAACTTTCAGGTCAAATAAGCAGATCTATGTGGAGTAAATTCACTTCCAAATTCAAAACCTGATTATGTACCTTCTTAGGTATGCCCTCGTACAGAAGCCGGTGCTCTTGTCCGGTACAGGTGGGGAAATAGGCTGGCCCTGGGTGAGGGGTGAGCGTTGGCTATCCCAGCCCAGAAAAGGTGGTTTAGCTGCTGCTACACATATAATACCTATCTGTCTCACGCCTCTCCTGTCGGGATGGGATGAGATGAGACCGCTAACAATAGCAGCTTCTCTGATGTGCGGGTGGTAGCATGCTATGGAATGGTGGTATTTTCCAGCATGTGTGGGTAATTGCACAGGACTGACTCAAGACTAATGCCCATAAGAGGATGAAAGCAGGGGTTCCCTGTCCATTCACCCCCATTCTCTGTCAGGATTGTGGTTTGTGGGTGTACACACTCATGCAGCGTAGACAGTGAGTTGGTAGGCCCATACTGCCAGGTTGACATGGACGTGGACTGATGATTTGTGTGCAGTACAACTTGGCTTCTAATACATCGGTGCATGTGCCATAAACTTACGGACAAGACCTCTGTGGAGACATTTTGGCAAGCTGCAATTGGAGTTTGGCTGCCAGGCAACGGACGGCTGCTGGATCACGTGCCAGGGAGATGGCCACCAGCAACAAGCATCATCCCTCTGACTTCCCAAGTTGCTGTCTGCATGGGATACATAGCAGAGTACTTTATTGGGATTTTTATAGTGAATGCAGAAGGCAATGACTTAAACTTACTGCATAGCTGAGGCTTTGTTGAGCACTCTGGGCAAAAGTACTGAATTAGGCCCACTGGGCATTCAGATAAAATGGGACCTAGATGTGAACCACCCCTAATGCTAGCTTTGCAAAACGATCCTGAGTTTTAACTATCTCTAGCAATATCCTGTTTTACTGAGTGAATTAAAATATAGCATTTAGTCCAAGAAGCTATTAGAGAAGAAGGTTATGGTTGAAGAAAACAGGGCTTCCATTATCCCTTTTCTAGTTTATTCAGGGTCTTATGTTGCTCCCATCACCATGGTTACTGAACACCTGCTGGACAATGCATTAAGCAAAGTGACTAGTATCTGTCCCAGGTGTTTTTTTTCCATTCCTCTTCCCAAGTGGAAAATTGTAGGTGGGTTCTCTGTTTTTATTTTTTTCTCGTTTGTTTTGTTGTTTCCCTGGGGCTAAGTGCTCTTATTTATGAAGGCCAGGTTGAAGAAGTGCATCATGCACTGGTCTGGAAGATGGCAAGCTCTGAGCCAGTTCCCACTTCCTGCAGGAGTCCCCAAAAATACTCTGTCTCCTGCACAGATCAGCTTCATCCCTGCAGTAGTACCTGTAATGTACAGAGATGTGAAATAGACACTAGTCCTGACTTGCACTGCTGAGAGAACAGAATTGGGCTCCTAATGTTTGCTTTCTTCTCCCTCATTCAGATTCTCAGTCTTTCACTAAGCAAGACACACAGTAACGCCTGCAAATACTTACTGAACATTATTTGGTTGGGATATGGAAAAATAAATGATAGCTAAAGCACTTTTTTTTTTTTAAAGAAAATGCTAAGTCTTTGCTTATACAAACTTTCTTTGCTGCATATTTACATCACATTTCAGCGTACCATTTCCCCAAATGCATCGTATTTCATGGCTATGTTGGATCTGCATGGTGAATAGCATCGTGCAACAAATGAGAGTGGTAGAGCAGTATTGTTAAAGCACTGCAGTAGTGTTATGTGACAAGATTCATTGCTCTCTACGACACGGGTTGTTGTGGTGGGGCTACAGGCTCTGATTTTCTCTGCTATAGCAATATTAGCCTTAATGCAAAACTAAAATAGACTGTAGAGTGTACTTATTGCTATCTCTATTCACTTACATTATTTCCTCTCTCTAGTTCATCATGCTCCCAGTCCAGACCGACTGAAGAACCGCAGACCCAGCTTATATATCTTCCTCAGACATTCCACTCCCAATCAACACATCTAAAAAAGGCCTATTTTCAATGTCAATAATGAATCAATTAGTAGGTTGCCATATTCACTGAGTTATTGTCAAGCAAAGCAGCTTGTAGTGGCTTAAGCATGTTTTCTGGTTAGTTATTCCCACCCCCACCTTGGCTTCTAAATTTATGGAACTCAGATTTGTAGCAGACAATCTGCATTCATCTGAGAACACCAATGTAGTGTCTTTCAGTTAATGTTTATATCAGATGAGCAACAGCCTATCTGCACTTCCTCTGAGGAGCCTGTTCACGCCACTAGGTCTCATGTCTCATTTGTTGTTGACCAGTAGATGGGGCAATTTAAAGCTTTTTTGCCCCTCATCATGTAGAAATGTTTCCGAGGGGTAGCCGTGTTCGTCTATATCAGCAAAAACAAGGAGGAGTCCTTGTGGCACCTTAGAGACTAACAAATTTATTTGGGCATAAGCTTTTGTGGGCTTATCAGAGGCATGGAGTGAAAAATTCAGGAGGTAGGTATAAATATACAGCACATGAAAAGATGATAACGTAGAAATATAGAAATGGTAACTCAGTTCGGTCTATTACTGTTTCTAGACTCTATTGTAGTTTCCTTTAACACACATTCCTTCTGTCACATGAGCTGAAAAGCTTCCCCACACACACCCCCATACACCCTTTAGGACACTGAAGTGCACAGTTATGCATAATGATTACAGATTCACTGTGAAAGTGATGCTGTCAGATAAAGAGAAACTTAGGTTTGGGGCCTGATTTTCCACTCTTTTTATCCCTGTTTTCCATCAGTATAACAGAAGTGTGATGGAGTTGAGGATAAGCCTCATTCTTTTAAAGTGTTTTCTCAAAATTGAACATGACTAGAAATGTTTATGATCTTTAAACCTTTCAAAGAGAGGATTTTTAAAATATTCCTCTGTAGTTTTGCAAGCTCAGATCAGCAGCATTGTGCATGAACACAAGAAGGTGAACTTGACTGGCTGATTTTTATTATCCAAGCTGAACGCAATGCAAACAGAAGAAACAAGCACAAGTAAACTTGATTTTCTTTTTTAAATCAGACACTTCACACAATCTACATTGGTAACTAAGATAAGGAATATGCTTGTTAAATAAGAGCCTTACTTCAACTGCGTCCCTATTGTCAGATCTTCTTAATTTATTGAACTGCTATTTTAATGTTAGTAACACGGTCAAACTGATCCAAATAGAAGCTGGCAGAAAACATCCTCAACAAATATGCCCCATAATACCAATGAGGTCCTCTGCATCAATCATATTTTACCAAGGGTTGTATTTCAGTTCAGCTATTTTAGTTCTTGTACTTTTCAGTTATGGAAAGAATTTCTCCATGACTATAGCCAATCAATTAGATGAGTTGTCTTAGAGCAAGCTCTCGATCAGGTATCTGCCGTAGACCCTTGCAGCGATCCATTTCATAGAGCTTCTCTTGCAGCAATCTCAGTAACCTCTGTCACAAAGTTGATGAAAATTTGCTTTGCCTGGTGGCTTCCTCATGATGATTTCGAAGGATCCGTGGTTTGATCCTGCTTTGACTGCACATAGTTTGTTGTTGTTTTTTTATTTGTTTTGGGACTGCAAACTGAATAAAAAGCTTAAAAGAAAATGCAGTTGATTGTCAATCCAGCCTGATGTGTTTAAAAGTGACCTGTGATGTCTTTGTGGTGTTGGCATTTATTTGTTTATCAAGGAGTGCAAAGGAGGTGTTTATTCACAAGCATTTTCCCTTAGAAAGGTTCTCCTGTGTCTCTCGTCAAAGGGAATTGTTAGAATGAGGTGATTATACGAAAATACCTTTTGAGCTACCTAGTATAGACATAGTTAATAATATTCACCTAATAGGCATGTCTTAATAATTCTTGTTAGTCCCATGACTTTGGTAGAAGAATAATTGATTGAACTTTCTCTGGTTTCAAAGACACCCACACAGGTTGTGCATTCTAAGTATGCAAAAATGAAAAGCCTTCAGGCAACATTCAGATTGAAAAATGAAGTACTCAGAGGTCAAGCAATGTAAAATGAAAATTGAAAACTCAATCAAATCTGTGTTTCTTGTGGGTATGTTATAAAATATAAATAGACTTTTATAAGGAGAGACAATTACAATATAAAGTGTACATATACTCTACGTACTATGCTGCAGTATTGAGTAAAACAGACTCTATACCTTTATGACAACTTAGATAGCAATAGTTAAAAAAAATTTTTTTAATTCATTCTTCATCTTAATTGTTGTTTTGTTGCTGTTTCATCATAGTCACCTGTCCTGAGGCCGTCAAGGATATTAGCATAATTATAGGTAAAGTTATACTTGAATTAATTAGCCTGTTCATTCTCCCTTCAAATGGTAAAACTGCCACTGGCTTCCATAGAACAGGATTGAAGATGGTGTGTGGAAAATCTCAACCAAGCTGCTTTTGGCTGAAAGAGTTAAGTTACTCACTCTTTCTCAGTTGCTTTTAATAATATTTAACCCATTCCTGCTGTGGTTTGTCTGTCTCTGTACAACACAAACATGTAGGACCTTGTTTTCAAAGGTTTCAGAGTAGCAGCCGTGTTAGTCTGTATTCGCAAAAAGAAAAGGAATATTTGTGGCACCTTAGAGACTAACCAATTTATTTGAGCATAAGCTTTCGTGAGCTCCAGCTCACTTCATCGGATGCATAAAGTGGAAAATACAGTGAGGAGATTTATATACACACAGACCATGAAAAAATGTGTGTTTATCATACACATTGTAAGGAGAGTGATCACTTAAGATGAGCTATTACCAGCAGAAGAGTGGGGTGGGGGGGAGAGAAAACCTTTTGAAGTGATAATCAAGGTGGGTCAACGTTCTTGTTAACTCCTGGAAATGGCCCACCTTGATTATCACTTCAAAAGGTTTTCTCTCCCCCCCACCCCACTCTCCTGCTGGTAATAGCTCATCTTAAGTGATCACTCTCCTTACAATGTGTATGATAAACACACATTTTTTCATGGTCTGTGTGTATATAAATCTCCTCACTGTATTTTCCACTTTATGCATCCGATGAAGTGAGCTGGAGCTCACGAAAGCTTATGCTCAAATAAATTGGTTAGTCTCTAAGGTGCCACAAGTACTCCTTTTCTTCTTGTTTTCAAAAAGACTTAGCAGCTCTGTCCACTTGCTTAACTACCTTCTTGAGCTGAACCTTCCAAGATCTCAATCCTTGCAAGAAGCCAAGACACCTTATACAGAACCCTGGCCCCATGGAAGAGAACGCAAAACCCACACTGACTTCAGTATTTCATCCTGTGGGTGTATAATAAATAGGTAATTGGATCCAAAATAGTTGATGCCCTAAAAGCTACAGTGAAATGCAATTTGATAGTGTTCCACCTGGGTTTTTGTGTGTGTGTGTTGGGGGGGAGGGTTCAAAATCTTTTTAGCCCCATAAATACACCTGAGCTCAAGCCACAAAATTCAGATCTGAATTTCAAGCATCTCAAAGCTCAGGGTTGGTGTGGTAGATTCAAATCCACAGTTTTAAGACCAGCCCAAAAAAGAGATCCAGACTTTAATATTCAGATCCAATTCCACCCTCAACGCTCAGAATTGCAGTTGTAGGGGAGTTGGGTCCAAACCAAAATGCTGGAGCAGAACACTGCTGAAATTTGAGGATGTGCATGTCTGAATTAGGATCCAAACTTAACTGCTTGCCTCTGCCTTTCTATGGTCTCTACAAGAAGCCTCAATCCAAATGGCTTATCTCCATTTCTAATTTACTTATTGCTAGATCATTTAAATTGTTCAAGACCAAAATTGAAACCAGCTTCTGGGTATTGGCTTTTCTACCTCACAGCTTTCCATGTGCCATTCTCTCTCCATTGAAAACAAACAAAACCAAAAATCACTATTCTTGCTGGCTCAGGGGTTCTCAAACTTTATTGCACCATGACCCCCTTCTGACAACAAAAATTACCACATAACCACAGGAGGGGGACTAAAGCCTGAGCCCACCTGAGCTCTGCTGTGGCACTGACCCAGGCAGGGGTGCCTAAGCCAGAGCCAGAGCCCTGCCACCCCGGGTGGGGGGCTAAAGCCGAAGCCCTGCTACCCAGGGCTGAAACTGAAGCCTGAGCCCCGTCCCAGGGCTGATGCCCTTGGGCTTTGGCCCCGGGCCCCAGCAAGTCTAATGCCAGCCCTGGTGACCCCATTAAAGTGGGGTTGTGACCCACTTTGGGGTCCCAACCCACAGTTTGAGATCCACTGTGGCTTGTTCCATATGTGTAGAAATTCACGGTCTTCAAAGCAAGGGTAGCTCTCTTGCAAGTCTAAATGACAACAGGCTTTTAGCAAATTTAAATTCAAAAGGAGGCTGCTATCCCCATAGTGTGGAAATATGAGTGCGGTCAGAGAAACAGCCTAAGGAAGACAAACAGGCTCCACAAGTGTGATTGTGATATATAAGTTATTCCTGTTGGAATATTGGTGTTGAGCTCAAGCATCACAAAGATTTGTTACTTGCTTGTAGAGTGTCCAGACAGCAAGTGTCAAAAATCGGGACCGGGGATGGGGGGTAATAGGTGCCTATGTAAAACAAAGCCCCAAAGATCAGGATTGTCCCTATAAAATCAGGACATCTGGTCACCCTACATGCTTTTCATGATACACTCCAATGGGCCGGAGGAGAAAGGAGTTACACCTACTTATATTTGCTATACAAACAATGAGTTACACCAGTAATGAAAATGGCCTAGAAGACGCCCCTTACCTAAATGTAACCTAAGGTCTCTGAGTTTGGCCCTTATGCCTTTTTCATAAAACATGCAAATGTTTTACAATTTATTGCTACTGCTATACTGCTCCCAGAATAGCAAAGCAGCGTAGAACTATTGAACAGATGCCATAAGAATTCTAATGGCCTGTGGTCACATGGCTTTAGTTGATGAGAACCTGGGGATCAGTTCTCTTCTGGGCATCGCCGCTCAGCTTAAACTGGCCCTCAGAGAGACTGGTGTAGGCCCCTGTCAGAGACAAAGTGCCAAAGTAGCTAGAGCAGTTTGGCAATGGCTGTGTTCTCATATTAAGGGCTACTCTGTTTCAGGGCATTAATAATTTGAGACACTTTCTAGGATCAACATGTGGAGCACTTACTTCTCCTTTCAAGCTGCAAATACTGACAACGTTCAGGCCTCACCAATTATTAAATGTTGAGCTGGCACATGCAGAAGGGAGAGAATGTAGGGTATGAGCTCATTCGAAGGAGGATTTACAATAAGCCCTTTTCCACAATTGCAAAACTAAACAGATTTAAGGCTCAACCCAAAAGGCACCCGTAGGCGCTAACTTCTTTGACGAAAGACGAGATAAAACAGGGCATTAGTCTCCATGCAAAGGGAGGGCAAGGAAACTTTTTTTAAAAGCAAAACTTGAAGAAAAAAAGAAAAGAAAAAGAAACGAAAAGAATTGACAGGCCAGAAAGAGCTACTGTAACTGAGGACTTGAACCAGCAGGCCTCTATTCATGTCAGCAGGGCCTTCCAGCATAGGGTCCTTGAGGTCCTTTTTTTCCAGTACAGGTTGTTGATTTCATTCCCTCCTATAGAATATTTAATCGTAGTGCATCATTTGCAAACAAACCTACCTAACTTTCCCATTTTGGTGGCAGTGTTATAAAAGGACATGTGCTTAAAAAACCCACACATGTATTTGGATATGCAGAACATCCTGTGAAATGAGGACTGATAGTAGTAGGCCATTGGACAAAGCTGCACTGGGGAGCAGTGTGTAGACCTAAGAAAATGCTATAAACCCTCCTGGTGCATTCAGGCCATGTAGAGCTTTACAATCAGAACAACAACCGAATCAAAACGCTCACTTCCTGGAGTTCCTAAGTTATTTGAATTATACTTCACAGGCCCTCAGAAAATAAAGGAAACCAAACACTGAGGGTCAGATTATGCTTGACGCTTTGGGGTGGGTGTGCTGGGCAGGGGTGGAGGACAGGACAGAAGGAACTCCCTCATGATTCCTTCTCCAGTGCACAGACAGTTTGGCTTCTGCATTCTAGTGCCCTCAAAGCAGCCAATCCTGGGTAGAGAAAAGGTTGGGGCCTCTGGCCTGGCCCCTGGGCCAGAGCCATAAGTCGGCATTTTAGCGCCCGGAGCAAGCAAGCATATTTGAGCCCTCTATAGTTTTTCCCCCATCGTTTTTCTACCCAGAGCTGACACGTGTTGGGGGAGCATGCAGGGTCAGGTTCCCTCCTCACCCCCTCACCCCGCCGCCTGCCCGCCCCAGAGATTTTGTTGCACTCCCACAACCCAGACAGGCTGGGTGGGTAGGCCGCTGAGGTGCATTGAGGGTGGAAGAGGTGCTCCCTCCCAGAGCCCCGCCATATGGGGCTGGCCCGACCAACCCCATCACACAGAGTTTTACATGTCACCTCTGTTTCCACCCCATTTTTCTGCCATCCCCTGGGGTTTTGCATCCTGGGTGGCTGCCCTGCTCACCCCGCCCTGGTTATGGCCCTGCTCCGGGCACAAGGATAGCTGTGCTGCATTGGGAGCGCAGTGCTCTACCTTTTAAAATTTGTCTCCTGTGCAGCCTCTCACTGCGCTCCTCCAGCAGCTCAGGTGGCAGTAAACCTTATGTAGGCGCTCCAGGTCTGGTTCTCCCTTGTACTGCGCCATGTGTGGTCATTTACACCTCTGCAAAGTGAGTGTAAAGCACTACCAGATAAGAGTGGTAGCATGCTACACTCCCTTTGCACAGACACAGAGATGACATGAGTTGCGGAGGAGGGAAGAATCAGGCCCAATGACTCATTCGGATGTTACACTTGTTCTACATCTCATTACAGAGGCATAATTTAACCCTAAAAGCATATGGGGTAAAATCCTGACACCACTGAAGTCAATGGGAATGTTGACATCAGTGGGGCCTACATTGTACCCATGGTTCACTACATCTCAGTACAAAATTGGAAGCACTTTAAAACTGAAAGATGCAAAGAGTTGTTAGTAACAATAGGCATCCAGATGGAGCCAAACTATTGCATTTGGCCCTTGTTATGGGATGACTACCCACCCCCACAGGGCTGAAAGAAGTTAACATAGCCAGGCAGGTCAATTAACTCCACGGGGTGCACCTGGAGGAGGAGAAGGACATGCCACTAATTAGAAGTAGGTTTGGCTGGGCAGGAACAGGTGGGGGCCAGTATAAAGCCCAGTAGTGGCAACCAGCAAGGGGTTTCTGGGGTAGGCTGTAGAAAAGCAGGTAGTAGTTGTTCCCTGGAAAGAGGGTTTTGGCCTGACACACACACACACACACACACACACACACACACACACACACACACACACACACACACACACACACACACACACACACACACACACACACACAGAAAGAAAGAAGAAAGAAAGAAAGAAAGAAAGAAAGAAAGAAAGAAAGAAAGAAAGAAAGAAAGAAAGAAAGAAAGAAAGAAAGAACACGAATGAACGAACGAGGTGTGGTAGGAAACAGTCCGGGGAAGGAGCTGTGAGGACTAAAAGAAGAAAGCCCAGAAGTGCTGACTTGAGGGTCCCTGGACTGGAACCCAGAGTAGAGGGTGGGCCAGGGTTCCTATAGCAGTCACTGAGAGAGTGGAAGGGAGGATAACCTAGAACTGCTAGGGAGGAGAGACTCTGCTGAGTGACCTGGCTGAAGGGCTGAGTCACAAAGAGGATTCCATGGTTCTTGAGCTGATGGATGAGCTGCAGACCTGTGAGAGATGGAACAACAGTGGACAAGCTGTAAGGGGGTGTTGATTGACCTCGGTAGCTAATCCTCAGAGTGACCAGGAGGAAATGCCAGACCAGTGGTGATCCCATAACAGCCCTATATATTTTTTAGGAGTCATATTAGTCAGTTTGGGCATTGTAGAACTTGGGAGGGGTAAGAGCAAGGACAGCAATGTGATCTCCATGAGAGAGGAGGGGGGGAAAAAAGCAGGAAGATGGGACATTGCTGTACCCAAATAAGAGTTGTCTGAAGATGTCTGGGACAGTAGAGATTTGTTGTGGATTTCAGTGTAGGGATGACCTCTGGAGATATAAATGCTTCATTAATTATGTTCAGGACCTCTTACATTATGCTAAACTAGGGCTCCTGACTAACTATCATGGTCCTGTTTACTGCAACAATTTCAGGAGCATGATAATTAGTTTGAAATTGTTATGCAAAGGATAAACTTTAAGTTTAACTGAGCAGAAGCCATTATGCAAATATGTTCCTTCTTTGCTTAGGCTGGTCGGATATGTAAAACCTGCTATCTTACCAGCATGTTTCTGAAGCAATATGAATTATTGTAGAATATACACATATCTGATGGCTGAAATAAGGAAAAGTTAATGGATGTGGATAAAAGAATTTCCCCACGTTCAGGGATCTATCTCAAACAGAGAATAACACTTAGTATTTGAATAGTAATTTTCATCCATAGAAATCAAAGTGCTTTCTAAAGAAGAGAGAGTCCTATTATCTCCAATTTCCTGAGAGGGAAAACTGGAAATCAGAAGTGCAGTGACTTGCCCCAACACACAATGTCTAAAATAGAATCTAAAGGCCTGACCTACACTAGGAAATTAGGGCAGTATAACTACATTGCTCAGGAGCACGAAAAATCCATACCCCTGAGCGACACAGTTAAACGGACCTACCCCCTGATGCAGACAGCTCTAGGCCAAGAGGTGAACTTTCGCCTCTCAGGGAGGTGGAGTACCTAGGCTGACAGGAGAACCCCTCCCATTGGCGTAGGTAGTGTCTTCACTGAAGCATTACAGTGACAATTTGCACTGCAGTCATGTGTTTTACGTGTAGACAAGCCCTAAATCTCCGTACAATCTTGTGCCCTAGTCACTTAGACCATCCTGCCTCCCAGCTCTACCTACATGAACAATTAGGTCTTGATCCTGCACTCTTAGCATATGCTAAATGCCCTTTAGTGTTTTTGAGGGGGTCTGTGCCCCTACAACTGTAACTGAAATCAATGGGAGTTGTGGGTACTAGTCACCTTTTTAAAAAAAGAGTCAGGCCACTTACAACTCTCACTCTCAGCATTAGGTTTTAGAGTTTAAAATCACACTAATTATTTAAGTGTCAGTGATTTTAGCAGACATATCCAGCAATTATTGTCACCCGACAGTGCCAAACTGCATCCTTTAGTATCAAAACACGCAGATATCTCAGACCGGACTGTCCAGCCTTCCAATTTCACTCACTTCTCGGTACAGCCCTTGCATGTGGAATGAACTGAATTGGTACGAAATTAAATTTTATATCAGTATTTCTTCTATTATTTATTTCATATTTGATTTAAATTTGGCTTTTGAAAAAAAAAATTAAATGAACCAGACACAGAATTGCCAGTCTGCTAAATAAGAGTGCCACAGAAACCAGAGACCTTTCTGTAGACTTTAGGTCCAGACTACCTTGGATGCTTATCGAAGTTAACATTTGATGTCCTGTGTCCAATCCTCATCAGCTCTAAAGCAAAAATGACTATCAAACTTCTCCTTGTGACAGAGTGGTGAGCCAGCCTTAAACTACTCATAGGCTGTCACCACTCTGGAAACTGGGTAAGCATCCACATATGTGCCAAAATAGGGAGATAATTGATTAAAAAGTCAATGGTTAACCAATTAATGGGGTGGCTCAGCTCATCAGCTGAGGACAGCTAACAGGGGTAGGGAATAGGCAAGGCTGGAAGGAATGACTAGAGAAGTCCAAGATCTTAGGGAGGTAAGATCTCTGTTCACCCACCCTGTGCCAAGGTAAGAACCATGAGCTGTGGGGAGCCACTGTTCACACTGTAAATAGAGCAATAGGTGTTGAACTTCCCACAAGTGCTGTTTCAGAGTAGCAGCCGTCTTAGTCTGTATTCACAAAAAGAAAAGGAGGATTTGTGGCACCTTAGAGACTAACCAATTTGCAGTAAAGGAAACCAGGGTGTGGGAGCCCAGTCTAATTACGTTAGCTGAAGCTCAGGTTTTGATAAAATTGAATGTTGCCTTTATTATATGTTTGTACTATGGTTCCCTTTTTAGTATTTATAGTAACTGGACAATTACCAAAATGAAAGATGACTAGTGGGCTTATTCACCTTTACAACAACTGCAAGCCTTCTGGTTTGCAGCACTATTGATCTTTCTGAAAGTAGTTTTCAATTAAGTTTAAAACTCCAGGTTTGGATGCTGAGCCAAAAGAAAATTTCTGGAGTTGGATGATATTTTTTTTCAGACAGTTTTATGATTGTTTGACTTATGGCCAAGGTTTATCCAAAAGCTGATTGCTGTTCTGTGGTAGAAGCACCCTCCAAACCACGCTTTCCCAATCAGGCTTCAAAACTGTTCTCGGTAAATAGTTCTTTCAGGAATCCATAGGGAGTTATGAATGCGTGTTGATAGGAATACTGTAGCACTGCCTGATGTTACTTGATTTTTTTTTTCCAACAGCATCTACCCTGGGGTCCTGCTTAATAGAAAAGAATAAATTAACAAAAATTAAGTCAATATATTACGTGCCAATGCTCCATGAAAGTGTTAATTCTTCATATTAAAATAAGCAAGTAATATGTTTCATGGTGGTATTTCCTAGTCCTACCCCTGTCAGCAGAGTTCATGAGGGGCCAGGACAGCATTGTGCATGTGTGATTAAAAAGGGGCTGCCCCATCAGCAGCTCAACAGCAATGACACAGTATCGTAGCAGGTGTGATCACTAGAATTGTCCTTAACGTGAGTAGCCCAGCTTTAACTACAGCAGTTCTAGATGAATATGTGCATGTATCAAACGACATCATCTATGTATAGGGCCCTACCAAGTTCACGGTCCATTTTGGTCAGTTTCACAGTCGTAAGATTTTAAAAACCATAAATTTTATGATTTCATCTATTTAAATCTGAAATTGCATGATGTTGTAATTGTAGGGGGTCCTGGCCCAAAAAGGAGTTGTGTGTGAGGGGGAGTTGCAAGATTATTGTGTGTGCGTGTGGTGGGGGGGGCTTGTGGTACTGCCACCCTTACTTCTGCGCTGCTGGGGTGGTAGTTCTGTCTTCAGAGCTGGGCAACTGGAGAGCAGCAGCCGCTGGCTAGGATCCCCGCTCTGAAGGCAGAGCTGCCGCCAGCAGCAGCACGGAAGTACGGATGGCACGGTATGGTATTGCCACCCTTACTTCTGTGCTGCTGTCTGCAGAGCTGGGCCCTCAGTCAGCAGCCGCCACTCTCTGGCCACCCAGCTCTGAAGGCAGCAGCGTAAAAGTAAGGGTGGTACAGTATGGTATTGCCCCTCTTACTTCTGCGCTGCTGCTGGCAGGGCGCTGCCTTCAGAGCTGGGCACCCGGCCAACAGCTGCTGCTTTCCAGCCGCCCAGATCTGAGAGCAGCATGGAAGTAAGGGTGGCAATACCGCAACCTCCCTTAAAATAACTTTGTGACCCCCCTGCAACTCCCTTTTGGGTCAGGACCCCCAATTTGACCCCCAATATGCTCTCTCCCATGAAATCTGGATAGCATAGGGTAAAAGCATGCACAAGACCAGATTTCATGGTCCATGATGTGTTTTTCATGGCTGTGAATTTGGTAGGGCCCTATCCATGTATATTGCCATATCAAGAGTGTCCTCATGTGTATGTGCGGGACTTCAGTGGAAGAACATCAGAGATCCTGTTGGTTTGCCAAGAGATGTAGCACTGTGATTACTTCTGTTATCAGTCATTCAATTGTTTAATGTATAAAATTACTTGCTGTCAAAATTAAGCCAAGTAATATAAAAAAAACCTTCATGGACTAGATGCTCCTTGACAATTTTTTTTTTCGGGGTGGGGGGGCGTTTAAAGGTACTTTGTATGAGTACAGCAAAAACCTGATTTGTTGACTTCTAATTGTATAAGCTCCATGGCACTGGATTGTTCTCCTCCATATAGAGTATTATAGACCCAATTTTGCAAAAACTATCTATGCAGAACTGTCACTGAAATCCATGGAAGTCTTGTGGGCTCACGACTCTATAACAGGGTCGGCTTATATTTGTCATATCCTTCTGGTTTATGTTCTGTTTTTTGCTTGGCTTTGTCTCAGTTCAGTGTTATGGTACAGTGGTTGTGTTGGGAATGTGTCTTGCACAGAAGTCAATGGGAACTTTCCATTGACAAGCGTTCTAACACACAAAATAAGAGAGGACCTGTAGAAGTGACATGGGACTGGAATTCCAGGGCTGCTGCTACAACCATATTATATGTCTGCGGGTAGAAGTGAGCTGTTGGTATTTCTGATTTATGAAGCTTCATTGCTTTTGTTTTTAGCTTTCTTATTGTTTTGGTTTCTTAGGAACTGAGAGCCCTTTAGGCATGATCACCACAGAATTAGATGCATGATTTGTTTGTTATGAATGATTGTCTAATCGGAGGAAACTTATAAGAACAGACGATAAAATGAATGACAGAGAAAATGTTGGGTTTTTGTTTATGCAGGGAACAGAGGGTGCATTGGTAGACAAATCAAACTTTGAAAGTGATCAGAGAAGCAACACCAGCTGTCCAGAGTTCCACCTGTGGCAAGATCTGTTTGTGAGCAAATTGAGTCCTATCCATGATTCCAGAATGTGCAGACCAGAGATAAGAACTTCAGATGGTAAAAACCCTCGTGGCCTAATTCTGATCTTGCTTACATCCGTGAAGTTATAGCTGATTGATACTGAAGTCAACAGAGTAATACTTTTTTAAAAGTTCAGAACTGTGCCCTAAGTGTCCAGGGAACAGTACAGCAGATTTATCTAAAGCAGTGAACGTCTAGCTGAGCAGCTACCTAATCAAATACAATGCAATGTATTAGCAAGAGGTCATTTTAAGGGGTCAGGTTAGAATGTGAACCTAGCAACATTCAAAAGCAATACACAACTTGGCAAATCTGTTTTGTTCCTATGTTTAATATATAGGTAGAGATGGGTTATGAAGAACACGACATCTGAATGTTACTGTCTCTTCCCTGGACTGGGTTTATAAAGAGTCTACATTCCAACAATTGTCTTGCCTGTCTTTCGCTGCACTTCAGGGATTAAAGGACATTCTGGCTTTAAATAGCATCATCCTTTTTGAATTTGCCATAAGTTCTCCTGTGGATTTCTGAGAGGCATTAATGATAGCTGAGCTACTTAAAAAATCTGATGCACTTTTTATTTCCATCCAAGGTCTTAAAATTAATTTGATACATTTTGGTACAAAGCACAAATAACCCCTTGCCCCCAGTGCAGAGATTTGTCCTTCACACCAGAGACCAGTGAGAGGCTTACAATAATCGCCTGTCAATTTGCTGTAAGGTTGTGGGGGACTATAAAAATAGCAGCATTAAATTTGGCAATAAGACCCATGTGTTGCAGCAGGTGGGTTCAGGTTCCCTACCCCCCCAGGCTTTCCACAGCTTTAGCAGGCCTTTAATAATTGGACTGATCATGAACTGCCAGCAGACACATCTCCCCTCTCTGTTTATGGTAAACAAGCAAGTGATAAACCAAGGTGCAAATTGCAGAAGCAGTAGAAGTTTTCATTTCACTATGACTGTAAGCTCCACTCTGACTCAGGGATCAGGCCTGGTTTTCATGAGCAGTGTAAATTTCACAATAGAAGAAATAAGGAGGATAATAGTGCAGTGCGATTCTTTAATACATGCCTTTTCCAGTGTTGGGTAACTGACATCTGAACATGCTAGTAGCTGCTGTCATTGCTGCACCAGTTGGCTAGACAGGTAGGAAGCCCTCTGGTGCTCCACCATATATAATAACATTCCTCAAGTATTTCCCCATGCACAGTGATTTGTTCTTGAGTCTAAACTTCCAACTTCAGCAGTACAGTCAGCACAGCAATTGTTAGGAATTTTTTTCTTTGGCCATTAATAAAATGCTACTATACTTAATTTTGGCGATCTGATGCATCCTCTCTCCAGAGACTGCATCTACCACTAGGATGGGAACAGACTTGATGATCTATAGGTCTTTTCCATACTTTCACAGGCTTCAAGGCCAGAAGAGACCACTAGATCATCTGGTTGAACCACCTGTACATCACAAGCCACTAATTTTCACCCAGATACCCCTATACTTGGATTGCAAAATTCCATGGTCTTATTAGTCTCCCTCTCTTTGAAGGGAGGGAGGGAGCCATGTTGATTTTCTCAAGGCGCTGTTTTTAGCCACAGCCTTGGACGGTAGTAGGTTCACTTTCACATGTTCAGAGTCTGGCTTGAAATGATGAGGAGTCTCCATGTATCCTGCTGTGCTAAGCAGCCTCCCTGATGGCTGGCAAAATACTCTTCTGGGGCGCAATATATTTTCTTGCTTGATGTGCAACTGCATGCCATGGAAGAGTATAGTGGGTGAGAGGGTCTGTGGAGAAGTGCCCTGACAGACTCTCTAAAGTTAATGTCAGTCTTTTACAGTAAACCTCAGTGGAATTAATAGAGAAATGTATACAATTAGAACCAAATATTAGGCCATATTCTCCTCTGTTACTATTGCAACCTCATTAGTGCCGCAGACTTCATGCATACATAGAGGGCTGAATTTGACTAGAAGCACCACCACTATCGGTTTTTACCTAGAAGATGGCTGGTTTCCCTGAGGTGATTGGAAAAAGATGCCACTGTTGCTTCATTTTGAGAATGTCCTGACAATACATTTATCTTGTGCCTCCCTTGCAAGACAAGATCTTAAAGTTTCAGCCAAGCATTACACATAAAAGGTACATCCAGCTCTGGCCTTAGCAGGCGTAACTCAACTAGTTGGTAGAGCTACTTCCAGTAATGCGAAGGCTGAGCTTGGCCAGGTGCATCTCTAGCTCCGCTTATAAGAAACAAGCGAGGCCAACAGCCTCCTGTGGGAAGTGTTCGTCATCCTCTGACCTTAACTCATGTGCACTAGCAAGCTGTGAGCAATTCACAGAATAGTGGAGAGGTGTGCAGCTATCCGCATAGCTGCATCGGCTGACATTGCCTCCTTGAATTTCACTATGCCTGTGGTCACAACCTCATTCTCTCTCCCTTCGGAGAAGTAGACACCCAGGTGGTGACTCTTGCTGACCCTTTTTACAAGGTTTTTAGCTTCTACCATTGCCGAGCACAAAAATGGATTTTAATCTGACCACCTAAAAGAGAATTTTGCCTGGGCAGTACTAACTTCGGACAAAAACTGGTTTGTTGCTAACGGTAGATAGAACTGCAAAGAATTTCTGATCCTCCTTATATCTGAAATGCATATTAATAGTGACTGATATTCTGATTGCTAGTATGGACCCCAACCAAGATCAGGACTCCTTTGTGTTAGGCACTGTACAAATAGAGTAGTAGATTGTACATTCTTCAAGACAAAGACGATCTATATAGACAAGAGAGACACAGGGTTGGGAAAACACACCATTAAAAATCTTTTTTTAAAACTCTTTATTGAAGATAAAGAAAAGAAGGAAAAACAGTTAAAACGTTAGAAATCTGAAGTATTAAATAGGCTTTCATTTTAACATTTTTTTTGTTCCCTTTTCCTGGTGCTGGAGAGAATTTTAGAAGGACACCCCACCCCCACCCGCGGCCTTGTTTGACGGCGTCTTAAACAGTATCAAAGAATGTAATAGCTATCAGCCTAGCTGGTGGTTGGGATTCATCTGGCACTGGTTGGGCTGGTGATGTCATCCGGGTCCCTCTTTGTAGCCCATTCTGGCAAGGAGACCTTGCAGGACCAGAATAATGAAGGCTTGGGGGTGTGAGGAAATGGTGGCAGTGGCAACCATGAGGGAAAGCGACCTGTCTGTTCTTTGTCTTCTCTCTCGTTTTCCCTTTCTTTTCAAGGACCCAAAAAGGGAGTGATAGGTGGAATAGCCCATCCCCTCATTTTGTCCACCAATTAGGCGTAATAGCTGACATACAAGTTTTGGCTCATTCACTTCCAGCTACACATCTTCTGTTTTTAACAAGCATAATTTCAGCACAGTCCTTGAATCATATCAACTTGGCCTCTTTGTTTAGATTAATTCAGTGAGTCTGTCCCCTTTTGAACCTTTTTCCACTTATGTTTGTTATAGGTTATTGTAACATTTTAAGAACTTTTTACAATTACGCTCACAATTCAGGTGAACCTGTAGGCCCAATGGTCACAGCAGGTGGGACCTTTAAGATGGTGGATTAGTCTCCAGAATTATACTGTCTGTTCCAGAGATTATCCTGCAAAGTCAGACCCCATAGACACAGGAAACAACCAATGAGAGAAGAAGTGGTCATGGGGTGGCAGTTGGCAGTCAGAGAAAATCCAGAATGCAACTGTCTCGGATGTGGAACCAGAGCCCTAAGAATTGGATGGTCCAGGCCTCCTCTCTTCTGTCAGCCAGAAGGAATCCTTCAAAGCTGTTCTTAGGGCTCAGGGAATTTGTGGGCCTCCACATCAGGGCATGTTAGGAAGGGGGTAGACCATAAGCTGCCTCCTCCCTTAGAACAGAGAGACTTGGGGGGAGCTGGAGCAGTTAGCCATCTCTCTCAGCAAGATTTACCTGTCTGGTTTGGGCTTTGACTGCCAGATGGGAGAGATTAAAAACTATGAGATGGTAATTCATGTTTTGTAGACTACAAATCAATGAGGGTTTGTCTACACTGCCATAGGGAGTGAGCCTTTCTGCACCGGTCGGCAGACTGGCGCTAACAGGACGTGTGCTAGGGCACTAAAATAGCAGTGTGGATGGTCTGTCTGCACTGCAATATCAACACTGCTATTCTTAGTAGGCTTACTCCCAGCTGCAGTATAGGCATCGCCTAAGACTAGTGGAGCTCCATCCATACACTTGATTGGTGAGCAGTTGAAGAGGCTATTGAATAGGGTGTACAGAAGTACCTACGCAGGAAGATATCCGAGAGCTCTTGAGTCATCTGACAGAGCTAAAACAATAACTGGTAGCTGAAGGCAGCCAAGAAACTGGAATGAGATGCAAATTTTTAATGGTGAAAGTAATTGGAAGAGATTGCCAAGGAATATAGTAAATTGTCCATCTCTGGGGGTCTTTTAATCAAGGCCAATGTCTTTCTAAAATATAAACTCAAGTTTAGCCACATGTTGTTGTGCTTAATGTAGGAATTAGTGGGTGAAATTCTACACACTATGCTATGCAGAGGGTTAGACTAGATGGCCATAAAAGTCCTTTACTGGCCTTGATTTCCCGCCTTGTTCCAGAGGGCAAGGAGGTAATCTGCTCCAGCCCTATATCGAGCACAGATGACTTCTCCTTCCATGATGACTCAGCTGCATTGACTGGTCCATTCAATAGCGGAGCCAAAGCTCTGTCCTCTCCCCATCCCTGCTTGCTGTTTTCCTTTCCATGTACAGCAACCTGCAATATGAGTAGGCTGTGCAGGAGCATGAGAGGCACCTTATGCCTTTTTATTCCCCTATGCGGGTCACTCTTGTGCCCTGAATTATGTAAACAAGTGCAAGGATTGCAGTGCTGAGTTACTTGGTAGGACCTCATGTGATCCCATCCCCCTTTAAATATTTTAAATTATTTTTAGCTCCAAGGTTGTCAACTGTGTATTCTGAGATACGTATCAATGTAGCAGTGGTTCTCAGACTGTGGGTCGGGACCCCAGGGCTGGTTTAGATTTGCTGGGATCTGGGGCTGAAGCCCAAGCCCCTCTGCCTGGGGCCAAAGCCAGAGGGCTTCAGCCCTGGGTGGCGGGGCTCAGGTTACAGGCTTACTGCCTGGGGCTGAAACTTTTGGGCTTCAGCTTTTGGGCCCCCCGGGGTGGTGGGGCTCAAGCTTTGGCTCCTTCACCCTGGCCAGCAAGGCTCAGGTTTCAGTTCTTCCTCCTGGGGTCATGCAGTAACTTTTGTTGTAAGAAGGGGGTCACAGTGCAATGAAGTTTGAGAACCCCTGCTTTGAATAGCATATATAGACTCGGGGCTTGGATAACAGGCACAGGCCTACAAGAGCAACAGAGGTGCAAATGCAGCATGTGCACAGTGAGGAAGTTCAGTTCATATTCAAGAATAAGAAACACATTGTGCAAAAGCTCACATGTAAATCACTTTTTTAATGGTCTTTAATACTGAGCTTGTAAAAGTAGACTACAGTGAAAAGCCTACACAATGATCATTGGATTTAACTACAATGCTAAAATGATAGGTTTACAGTAATTACTTTGCAACAAAAATAGGAAATGAACTACTGAGGGATTAGTCATGTTTATAGGGTGAGCTGCTGGTGATATCTTTGTCATTTGTGATCGCTGTATTAAATGATTCATTGCTCACAGGACAGTGGGAATGGGGATCTTCCTGGCCAGGCAGTCTGCGGAGTGGCTTCTCACACACGGCCTAATGTAGTTAGTTATCTCATATTAAATGGAGTAATGACATCAAGAGGATCCTCTGCACAGTGTATCAGATAGGGTGATGGGAGTGCCTTTTGCTAGACAAATGACTTGCTGTATGTCTGGCTAAAATGGAAGTTGCTCCTCTCTCTTGCATTGCTAGCTTTTTTGTGTGTGGTTTTTGGAGACGTTTAGAGGAGTTGGAGGTCGGATTTGAGGTGCTGAAGCCTTGAAAGTGGAAAGCAATGGTTTTGTTTCACTTCACGCAACTATTTTTGCTAGTGTGGATGGTTGCCCACCCCTTCTCGTGATCAGCTTCAAATGCTGCCAAAGTGCCAGATATAGAAGGGATCTAAAGTGCATCTAGCAACTTGCTGTCTCTCAGATAGTGTTACAGTTGTAGAAATAGCTGCAGAATTTAGCAGGTACTTTTTTTGGTGCCCTTTCCCAGCTATGCGGAACATGAATTGTAGACCTTAATTTTACATAATACAGCAACAAAGTCAAATCTTGGCCCAATTAAAGCCAATAGGCGTCTTGCCATTGACACTAATAGAACCCAGATTTAGGCTGCAGTTCATAATCAAGTTAATTGGTTTAGAACATTGCACAGACCATCAGAGCCACAGGTCACTGACCCTGGAAAACAGCATCCAGGAGGAAGAACGTAGTAAAGTCAAATACATTGGGGTATGCAGAGCTTGACAAGCTTGATGCCAATGATTGACTTTGGCTTTATGTTGGTGTAACTCCACTGAAGTCCATGGGGATTCCCTGATTTAAAACAGCAAAAGTGGATCAGAATCAATTACAGTTTTTAGCTGCTGCATATACATAAAATGGAGATGGAGGTACAGATTCAGAGCACCATCTTAATTTTGATAAATCCAATGTCTCTGCTTTCACAGCTTCATTATACACCGGGTTTGTTTTTATGCCAGTTAAATTATGTAAAATGAAGCCAATATAGCGAGATCCAGTTTGCGCATCCTTCACTGCAGCAGAATTATGTAAAAGCTACTTGACAGCAGAGAGGCTGAGAACTTTAGTGCCCAGCACTGCAGAGCAAGAAAACCTGATGCATAATTACATGCCAAGACCTTGGTTAATCTAAATCCAGTCCTCCATTTGCTACTCCAAACAGGCTCAAGATGTCCATCGACAGAATTAAAATTCAGAAGTGCTCTGCTCCTGAGTACTTTGCACAAGTGCCGTCACTGTTTCCCTCTCATTCATTCAGCACCTACCACCTGCTCTGTGCTCGAACATAAAGTTGGTCCTTACCCAGGGAGCTTACATTCTAAAGGCACTGTGGGTATTGTACAGTCGTTCCCATGTACATGATGTATTATGGAGGGATGGTAACTGCTCCACAGGAATGATTGTGACCAGCTTACTGTTCTTGACCCCCCCACACTAACTTTGCCAAAAAGTACTAAACTGACTGCGCTTATTGCAGTGGCAAAGATTTCCATTGTATGCCTGCTTCTCAAGGGTAAGAACAGTGCCAATATCTCTTCCCTGCCTTCCTTACTGGTATCAGGCAAGATCAGGTTTGTTTTGGTTTTGATTTCTGTTGCATAGAGGGGACTGAAAGTCAGGGTATTGTAGGAAAGCTTGAGTTAAGAGTTGTTTTGCATATTCCAAACACTGAGGCTTCTGTGAAATTTCTCAAGTGCCAGAACATAAGTTTTTTAGGAGGACTCCAGGAGAATCAGACAGATTTATTTATAAGCAGTAGGACTGTTTTTGGAAAAAGTGGGCTCTGAAAACTGTTCAGGTTTTTATTGGTGTAGTCTTTTTTCAGAAATGGCCTGGGCTGGAAACTCCAAGTGTGATTCTCTTGTCCTCAGTGAGGATTAGTGATGTCAAAATATTGGAGCAATTAGGAAGTTAATGTTTTAAGTTATGGGATCCATTTTTTTGGCAACACGGACGGCTCTGAGGTCTCATGCATGTGGCTTTATTCTAGCGGAGACTGGGCCTTTCTATTTTCTAAAGTACAACTTGCAGAAGTTTTTAATCGCCATGAATTGTGATACCTGAAGTCTGGAGCTCTGGCACAGGAAGGAGGAGATGCAGGGAGGACTTTAAGTATGGGAAGGATATGCGATTCACTGCACCTGATGCATGCATTTTGATTTACATGAGGTTTAAGATGTAATTTCCATGAGTTTGCATGTTTGGACACTGTAATGCCTATGAGCTCTGCTCAGAGTAGTCTGGGAAGCCTCAAAATGGGGGCAGGAAACAAACAAAAGACTCCAAACAATAGGAAAGAATGGGCCTCCCAATGCAAACATGATCTGTGAGGCCTGGTGCTCCTACTGCAATGATACAGGCATAACAGCAGATGTAGTCTGAGGATAAATCTGAGTCTATTCAAGATGCTCACTACATTGTGCATTATCCATGACAAGTCTATAGTGATTGATTAGTTTTCAATTTGTGGTCACTTCCATCTTTATCCTCTCTGCAATAGGTACCTGCCGCTTAGAACTGGGCAGATGCCCCACCGCAATAACCCTATTCAAATTTAAAAATGAGTTAACTCTGGCATATGGCTGTCCAGTGCAATTAGGGGTGTTTGAGTTCTACTGCCTTCTTTGTTTGCAATGTGAACAGACAACATGGATGGGGAATTATGTCAAGACTTGTGTTACAGCTTAGGTCATGGGCTCTTAGTGTCCGTTTCAAAAGATCTTTTCCATTATCAATGCAGTATCCAATGTAAAATTAATACCACTGTCTTAAAAACACAAAACACTAAACAAACCTAGATTTTTGTAAGCTATGCTACAGTAGTGTAAAGGAGTCATTTAAGACCACAATAGCATAATTAAAGCTACAATTTAATACTCCATTCACTCAATTGTATTTAATTACTTCATTTGTAAAATAATTCAGTCCCTCCGAAGCCCACTAGCAGAACCAAAATACTTTCCCCTTATTTTAGTGAATGTCAGACCACAGATGTAGTCGCATTAACACCAGATTAGATCTCACACTGTTACCTTTCCATTTTATAGGAGTGGTACTATGGGCTCTATGAACTGGCTCAGTCACTGTATGTCTCTCCTATTCTAATAACCTTATAGACCAGTGCAGGTAGTATTGAGAGGGAAGAGCTAATTGCAGCTATGTAGGATAGTGCCTCATCTGATAGGAGCTGTTTCCAGCTGTCTTGGTCCCCACAGTGAAAATTGGGTGTTTATGCCCTGGCCCAATAACAGCTATTTGAAGCATGTTTCAGAGAACAGGGGAGAAGGAAACTCTTATAACAGATGCAAGTGTGACTTATAAGGAGCATCATCTTCTAGATCCGTAAGAGGATCATTCAGTCATCTATTCTATACAGTGTTTAAAGGGAGAGGATAGGGTTGCGTTTTTTTACGACTAATCTAAGTAGTATTATAAGCCAATAAATGCTTTTTAACCAGAATAAAAGTAAACGGGGGACCCTTAGCAAGGGGATTGGAGTGCAATCCCCTTGCTCCCTTCTTTGTTCATGTGCTGCCTATCTAGAGCCTGATCCAGAGAGAGCCCGCTGAGGTAGATGGAAAGACCGAAGTAAATGGGAGTGGGTAGTCAATCAGGACCTTATTTCACAAACATCGTCTTGCATTTATGATTTAAAAAGAAGGCAAGTGCTAATGGTAGCAAAAAAGAGTTTTACAAGCTTGGAGTCATGGCTGAGTAGTGCAGGAGGTGCAATTAAGTATACATGAGGAATGAGAGATCTCAAAGCTGTCCATCCTAGCTTCTGTTCCCAAAGGTGAGCAAATGTTTGTAAGAAGTGAGGGGGCCCAAATCATGGATTTTGGGGTCATTAACCAGTGTTCAGGGCTGTTGGATACAGAGGTGTTACCCTGACCCATTATAGAGATGAAGACAAGCCTTAATGTTTGATCAGACTCCAAATTTCCCTATGGTTCAGAGGTGCTTGCATCTTTGTTCAAGCTCATATCTAGTCCTAAGACAGGAAGGGATGGCAAGACATAACTCCGTACTCTGATACCTACCTGGGACTTAATCGACTAGAAGAACCAGGCCTAGTCAATAAGAGAATGCATCTTACCAGTTGTTGCTCCTTATCAAAAGGACCAATAACAGCAAACTGAACAGCTTCCCAATAGATACAAAGGAAAATCTGATGTGCTTATTTAAAATATGAAGGACTTGATTCTGTCCGGAGTTACATTGGTGTAGATGATATCTCCAGTGAAGGCAATGAACACAAGGGAAAAATAATGTGAAATCACATTGGTGTAAGTAAGATCCACCTGTTATCTCTTTTCACAGTCCCAAACTGACCTCTGTGACAAGAGTCAATTGCACTAACTTGTACAGTGCCTAGAATAGTGGGAACATTCTGGTATCCTGTGTGGGGGCAAATGTAAGTGTAAGCAGAGTCAGGATAAGCTCTACCCTGACATCTGGTGGCGAGTCATGGTGGGTTGTGGAAAAGAACTTCAGATCTCATTTGCATAGGCACACCCACCCTGCCTGGATGGTCACTTTGGCTGCTGTAGGAGCCCCAGTTTCTCTGTTATTGGGGCAGGAATAAATTGTTGTTATCCTGATTATGTGAATCAAGGACAGTGGAACTGTACTTGGCCTTTTGTTATGATGGAGGGACTCACCATCAACTAAGCAGCACTTGCTAGGCAAGGGTCATGGGTTCCAAAACCCGCTCAATGGAGAGAGGTTGGGGACAGGTTTTAATACTTGGTGGTTATGGGACCCCTGGTGAGGGCCTTACATGCTAATTGCACTTTCTCCTCTCTCCACTGTGGAATATCAGAGCTAATTTTGATTTCATTAGGAGTCTAGTTACAGGTGGCTGAGCTGAATTCACTTTAGGCTAATGGTGCACCAGCCCTGATGCTCCCCTACTACAAGCTGAAATCACAAAAGAGCTAAACTTACTAAGAGCTGAAATCACTGAGTGTTGTGTTAAGTAGTGGGGGAGCCTGGAGATATATTGAGGAGCAGTTTGCAGGACGGCTTGTAGAGCAGAGCGGCTGGTGGAGCAGAGCAGTTTGTCGGATGCCTGGAGCAGCTCATGGGGGGTGGCTGGCAGAGCGGAGCCCCATGGAGAGGTGGGGCAATCAGCTTTGGACCATGTAAGGTGCCCCTTAATGTCCCCCCCATCTCCACCCAGGTTGGGGGGGTAAAACTCTGCAGATAAACTTTCAAACTCTGGGGCTGCCCTGACCTGGGACAGAGACTTTTGGGTTGTTGGACTTTTGGGACTTTGGGTGATTTTGTATTGCTGGACTCAAGAACCAAAGGGAAAGGACACACCCCAATTTGCTTGGGGTGGGTTTTTTGCTCATGGGTTGTGTTATGAATCCTGTTGGTGGTGTTTCCCCAACATAATGCCACATTGTTTCTCTCTGTTATTAAAAGGCTTTTTGCTACACTCAGACTCTATGCTTGTGAGAGGGGAAGTATTGCCTCTTGGAGGCGCCCAGCGGGGGTGGTATATATTTGTCCCAGGTCACTGTGTGGGGGCTCGAGCCGGTTTTGCATTGTGTTATTGGAATGGAACCCCTAGATACTGAACCCAGTCCTTGTTGCTGCCATCTCTGACGGGCAGAAGGGTTACATTTTAAGATTGGTGCCTGCAATGTTCAGACTGTCTGAAACAGCTAAAACCAACCTCATCGAGCAGCCAAAAAACCTGAACATGGATATCTACATATTTATCTGAAGTGCACTGGCCAGAAAGTGGTGAAAAGAAAACTGAGGACCATATGTTTTGGTTCTCAGGCCACTCTGACACGTTGCTCCAGCAAGGGGTGGCCACTGTACTTCCATACAATGCCTGATGGGTGTTGCATGGTTGGCAGGTGATTAATGAACAGCTTATTGTGCAAATGTTGCCACCTCACTGTTTACTCCTCTTTCTAGATCACTTACGAATGTTGAACAGCACTGGTCCCAGTACAGACCCCGGGGAAAATGACTATTTACCTCTCTCCATTCTCACCATTTATTCCTATCCTTTGTTTCCTATCTTATAACTGGAGTGTCTGGCAATGCTTTCAGGATCATCTAATGACCCTTAATCACCCTGTCTCTGTTTATAAACTCCCTGCCCGAAAGGCAGAAGCTGGGAGCAGCACAGAACTCATCACGTAGCACTCAAGCTGTTACAGTTAAGAGTTAGGGCGTGTGCTGTGAGCAGACCACAGGTACAAAACCTGGGGGAGGGTGAACTAGAGCCCTCCTGCCCCCAAAGGCACCCCTGCTAAGGGGGGTGAATAAATTACCCCCAACTGACATAAGTTACACTGACATAAGTGCTGACAAGAACTCCTGCCAACATAGCTTATGTCACTTGCAGGGGCTGGAGTAGTTAAGCCAATGGGAGAGCTCTCCCCCATCCACTTAGAGTGGCTCCATTCGAGAGCTTACAGCTGCATCACTGTAAACTCTCTAGTAGCTGTGCCCTTAGAGGGGGATACTGAATCACAAGAATCCATACTAGCTGTGAGCATCTTCCTGTCATCACAGTGCATGGTCCCATCAGCAAAGCCAACAACACAGCTGCAAATAACTTATCAGCAACTGCAATCAATCCTTAATGAAACTCCAAGAAGAGATGGTGTCATGATCACAGGTGACTTCAATGCACAGGTAGGAAATGATAATGATACCTGGGCAAGTACATTCAGGAAGTTGGGTATTTGGCAGAGGAACAGGAAGCAAATTCTGAAATTTGCAGCTGCCAGTGATATGATTGGGTGACAGAGGAGCAAATCAGCAAATAGTCACAAGGAGACCTGGTACAGCCCAGATGGCTTCATTAGAACTGCTCGTCTGTCATCAGTGGTCAACAGACACGGATGTAGAAGTTCACCAAGGTGTTGAACTTAACACTGACCATCAGCTTCTGACAAAAATGCACATCTATCTTCAAAGACGGGCAGCTACTGGGCTGAAAGTAGTGATTCACCCAAATGCTCTGATTACAATCAAGCTATCAGGTGGCTTTCAGTTCTGAACTGCTTAAAGCCATTGAAGCAATAGGGAGTGAGATTTCAGTCTCTCTCTGCCATTTGATGAGGAATGGAGCAGTTTCATGTCATCAGTGCCATAGGTGTTGGAACTTGGGGTGCTCCTGCACCCCCTGGCTTGAAGTGGCTTCCATCATATACAGGATTTACGGTTTGGTTCAATGGCTCTCCGCACCCTTTAATCAGTGCTGGCTGACTGCCTGTTCAGTGCTGGAGTCTCAGCCCTTCACGGATCCATGGATGATGTTTGAAGAGATGCTCACTGCGGTCAGAGCTAACGGGGGTGGTGGGGAAACAAGGCTACAGGCTGAGTCTTCAGAGTTTGTCAAGAGCAAAAGCAAAGGCTGAATGGGTCCCTCTTTGGAATGTCCTATGTAAGGAACCCTGGTGACAGACTCAGGCAGCCAGTTTAGAATAGGCTGACACCTGACACTATCCCTGCGTCCCTTATTGAGCTTTGATGTTTGAAAAGGAAGGTGGCCTCAACTTGTCCAGTAAAGAATCAGGATGGCAGCTTTGGTACCTGCAGGATCAGTTGCATCAATAGGAGGATCATTTAAAGATGTTCGTCAATTGTCTGTTGCATGCAGTCCCTCTTCCATTTGAAGAGGGGCAGGAAGTTCTGAAAGAGCCACCTTCCTTCAACCAAGAAGAGATCCAGATCACTGTCCCCAAGTCTGGGAAACCACAAGGGGTTTTTGACATCACACTTGAGTTGCTGAAGACAAGTGAGTATTGTTATTCCATGGCTCTTCCAAGCCATCTGACATAATATCCTCTCTGATGACAGGAAGAAGGGTTGTGTTCTACCTCTGTTCAGAAAGAGTGAGATGACTGAGGTATTACACTGCTGTTTGTCCCTGTGCAAATCTTTGCTTCCATGTTAATGTCTCCAATCAACAATGCACTTCATGACAAAGGCCAGGATCCTCAGTGCCACTTGAGACATGGTGGTTCCACTGTCGTCCAAAGCTTCTACCTTGAGACAGGTTTTTGAAAAGATGGCTGAATTTAATAGCTGTGTGCAGCACTTGGTGTGGATTTCTGTCAGGCCTTTGATTCAGCATGTCGAGTGAGTTGGTGGGACCTGATGAGGTGACTCATCTATACCTGGGAAGTTGGTATAACTGAGAGAAGACCTTTATAATGAAACAGAGAGCGGCATTCAAGGTCAATGGCAGATACATGACATGGTTTCCTATCTCCACAGGAGTTTGGCAAGACTGTACTGTCTCCGTTGTTCAGGATCAGCACTGGTTGGCTGATAAGCTTGAGGAGGCAATTGTTCAGCTCACCACCAACTCCATCCTGCTCCTAGACCTCAAATACACCGATGACATTGTCTGGCTAGGTTTGGTATATTGCTACAGCTGGTGACCAATTCAAGCAAGAAGCAGTGTATATTAGTCAGTTTTATCTGGATTAATAAACCAAAGTCCCTGGGCATTACTATCGAGAAACATTCAGCTCCCGATTACACCCAGCTTGTATTAACCAATCTGGGCAGGACATCGAGCAGGTGGCAACTATCTCCTATTTGCATGGCATCATAGACAGTGATGGAGGACGCTGGGAAGATGCTGACGCTCATATCAGCAGTTACTGCCATGTTTCGGGTCCTTCAGCAGCCTCCCTGATATCTAAATGAAGGCTCTAGGTGCTACCACGGTATAAATAGCACTAATCAATTTCAGATCTAAAGTTGTCACTTGTATTAGTATTCTTTCTAAGTAATAACATCAGGAATAAAGCTGAGAAAGAAGGCTCTCCCTCCTTAGCTGGTGCAGTGAACTCTCCTTCCTATTCCAATCTTTAATCTTTGAATAACTTCTATCACCACACTTGTCTAAAGTCCTTGAAGTAAATGGGCATAGCTCCATTAACTCTGCGCTGGGTGAAGACCAGAGTCATTAACAAACTGAATAAGGTCTACGCATGTGAATGGAGGATCTGGAAGAGGCAGTGGAAACCCCAGTGACTGGGACATTCACACCTTGCAACCAACAGCCAAGAGGAAGGAGAATATCTCCTGCACTCCACCCTTGCAGGGAAGTACAGCAAAGGCCCTGAGCTGGAGAACAAAGGCAAGATGTGTCAGGTGGCTGAGCTCAGAGACATTGGCTATCATGGGATTGACTGACAAGACACCAAGTTAGTTCCTAGACTGCATAGCTCAAGGGAGCCCTGGCTTTAGCCAGTATGGACTATGTCTTAACCTTGACTTCTCTATGCTAACCTAACGACTTTCAGATTCTGTATGCAAGGTGACTAATAAATGATTACCATGTTTCTGGCTGAAGAGATCTTTGAGAACTTCTTAATGATTTCACTGCTTGCCAATGGCCTGAATAATAAGACTGGCCTTTAAATACAGTTTGAGTTCTGAGTCTGAAGCTTTCCCTGCAATCTTTCAGTTCTAAAGTGTCTGTCTGTATGGTCAGGAGACTTTGTGGTAAAAGTCCCAAATCTGCACTGTACTTGAACCAATATGCTTTGTGCTTTAATTTTAAAATAGAATTAAAGGCTTAAGAGTCTAAAAGCCACACAAACGGATTGTGTAGCACGTTTGGAGAGGAAGGCTTTACAGAATTGATGCAGTGAAATAGTTTGCCCAATTTAAAATGATGCATTTCAACATTTGGAGCCTCTAAAATAAGATCCTGATTTAGTCTCCCTACAAGTTAAGGAAATCGAACCGTTCCCCTTTTAAAGAGGCCAATACATCCCATTCCAGGGGGGTTGGAATAAGAAAATGGCAGAAGAGAGGAAGTGGTCCTGGGGAATTAAAAGTTGGATGAGGGGAGAAAAAACCCAGGACACTATTCTATTAGGGACCCAGGATCAGGGCTCCCCTTTCTTCCAGCCAATTGGGAGGAATGCTCTGGAGTAGGGCAATAGAGTGCCTTCTGAGAAGGGAGCCAGAGGGCTGGGGACTGGCAGTTTTGGGCAGAATCGACTTGGCGCAAGAGCTCTGAGTATGGGAGAAGAAATGGAGCTAAATATGAACTGCTGAATCATGATTTGCGGCTTTATGTTGGGAACTCATTGAGGAGTATTTTGAAGTAAAGGACTCTGTGTGAACTTAATCTGATATTAAACCAGTCCCGAAAAATGGTGGTGTGAGCCTTAAGAGCGCTTAAGGGGCCTGCAAGAGGGAGCCAAGCTAATGAGGGCAGGGTGCCTTAACTGTAAGGATCCCACTACTTCTGTGAAATGTAGCTACCTCTGGGGAAAATAGCATAGAACAGCAAAAATGGCAACTAAAATTTCAGCTAAGTAAACTATGGCAAAGTCCTACAAAAAGTGCTATGGGATCTTAAAATTCCTCAGATAAGAGACAGGAGGTTTTAAGGCCTCACTGAAACAACTGTGTTTCAGTTATCTGAGAGAAGCTCCAGCACATATGAGGCTTGTTGTCCTTGATGCTGCACTGACTGAAGTCAAGTGCTTCTATAATGCATGATCAGACTCACTGGCCAGTGTAGGATTGCCAACCCTCCAGGATTGTCCTGGCATGTCCAGAATTAGATTGTCGTGATGAGCTCTCCAGGAATAGATGCAAGCAAAATTGGCAACCCAACACTGCTGCATGTATTGTAATAATACTGGGGTTCAGCGGAATTCTGATCTAGATCCTCAATGGTATTTGGACACCTAACTCCCTAAATACCTTAGACTCTGGGATCTGGGCCTCTGTCCCCAAGCTGTCAATTTGTACCTTTTTAAACAAACAGTAACCTCACTTTAATCCAGAGTCAGGGTCACTTTAAACGAGGGTACAGAAAGAGAACAGTGAGAAATGTTATGGTGCTTAGTATAGTTAACTGTGATGTGCCATAATTTGATACTCTCTGATAATAATTACAAGCACTTTTAAATCTTTATTTTTCACTTGGTTTTGGGAGTTCATTTCAAACTCTGGTGATCAATGGGTAGTGAATGGGTATCTGAACACTGCAGCATTTACTCAGCCTCTAACCTGACTGCCTCAAGATAGACTTTGAAGTCTTTCCAAATGAGAGCTTCAGCCCCCTCACACAAACTGTACAGTAATTATGCTCCACTTTCAGTGCTGAGAAAGGCACTTTGTTTGACAGGGTCTCATCTGTGATGCTTTTATATATTAATGAAAAAATGTTGTCCAAATCTCCAAAGTACATTCCTGCACGTAGCCTGGAGGTAACGTCTTTGATGGCAAATTTTTTTGGAGGGGGTGTATAGAACTTTTAATGTCTCATCACCCTTTTTCCAGCTACATACTGGCACAGATTAACTGCAAAACATATTGCTGACAAGTGTTTAAAGAGGCCTTGGAACAAATGGCTTGTGGCTGTCACCCAGGCCTATGCTATGAAGCAGGCTATGGATTAAAAACTGGTGAAATGAAATAAGTAAAATTTAATCAAAGGGAAATTAAATTCAATTTACTTTGCCCTCAAACTTTCATTGGGCCACAGGTTTGTTTTTTTTTTTTTTTTTTTTAATGAAACTTGTAAGTACATGTTAGATGTTTCCAAGGGACAAATTGGAAGCTTTGGCTGCTGGACAGAAACCAGAGCTGTGGTTTCTGGTACTCAGGTTGGTATGGGAAGCACATTTGGGTTTTGGCACTAGGGAAGACATTGAGACTTTTGGCATTGGCAAGCGGCATCTTTTCATTCCCCTTTTAGGCATGAAGACACTTGCCTTTGCATCTATAGAGTTGAATTCCTTATTCCCTGCCCCAGTAACCCTTAACAAAAATAAATGGCCCTTTTCCTGGTATCTGCCAGTACCTCCACCAAGGATGGATAACCACATGAGCTTGATGTTTCTGCTCGAATGATCAGCAGTGGAATAGCTGGCAATATTAGCATTAAATTATTGTAATTAGGCTTTAATTCTCCATTGAGATGAATGGGGCTGTTGACACTGTTGTTTCAGGCTCTCTGGAAAAGAAGGTGCTCAGTATATCGTAACCGTGGCCTGATGGGACCTGTGAGTGCTCACCAACTCTCAGCATTTGGGCTAGTCTACACACCAAAGGCTTGCCTGATCTAGCTCTGCCAACAGCGCCAACGAACATATGCCCACAGAAGTTTTCCTACCAGCGCTGTCCCACCACTTCCCTGAACACCTTTAGCTATGTTGACACAAGCACTCTGGATGGCACCCCAGTGTCTACACTGGGGATGTTGCCAGCATAGCTATGGCAGCTAGGGCATGTGGGTTTTTTCACACCCCGACTGACATAGCTCTGCCAACAAAACTTTATAGTGTAGATCTGGCCTTAGATTCTGTGTATTTTATATCCCTGTTTCACCATGTCTTTGTTCAGGAGCCATTGGCTTGATCCCTATAGACCTTGTAAGGTGCAAAGGGGTCCAGGAGTACTGCTTTGCTGCTCTAACCTTTTTCCTGTGCATCTCCAAAGGCACAGTAGACTGATAGTTCAAATGTGTATGTGCTATTGCAGGTTGGTGCTTTTTTTGGCAGGTTAGCAGTGCTTCAAGTCTTGGAAAGAATAAAGGTCCTTTGGGGGTGGAGGGCTCTAATTTCTTATGATAAAAGAACGAGGAAATCTCAAGTTGCTTCCATGTTTGCATTTGAATGTGTTCCAAGGCAGTGGTTGTGGTATAGATTTGGACACTCTCCAGTTTGTCCACGTCTTTCTAAAGTGTGGCACCCAGGACTGGAAACTGTACTCCAGCTGAGTAGAGTGGGACAATTACCTTCCTTTTGTAACATGTATGGGGCAATGTTCCCAATTAATATTAAGTTATTAAAATAAGGGTGAATAAAAACCACCTTAGTTTTCAAGTTTGAGCCTCTAGATCAGCTACAGAAAATGTATTTAGTAGAGGACCACGAGGCGATATTTTGAATGATAAAACTGAACTTTGTTCAAAAGGAAACAAGATTAGTTAATCAAACAGGCCTGCAATTACCACTTACACAATATTACAATGATACGCTACACTCTAAGATAAAAGTATATAATGGCTGATCAGTCCATGACAGAGTGAAGTACAGCCTAATAACCCTAGAACCTAACAGTACGCTTATGTTAATTGGCATTCTCCCCAGTTTAACAAAACTACTCCTTTTTATAATACTAATAAACATGAAACTGTCCTTGAACATTATTACATTTCCACCATTTTCTTCTTGGCTTTATACTATACATATTTAAATTACCATGTGCACCAATGTCCTCCTTATACTATCAATACAGACACAATTTTAAAAAATATTCACTTTTCAGAAACACTCAACACTTTTCTGAAATTATGTATAACCAAAACATAGCATCAACATAACCCTGGGTCATGCCCTTGTTAACGTCTATTTTCCTCCCTTATTGTCTCCAATTTATCACTTCTGCTCATGCTAGCAAGCTCAATTTCCCATACTCCTATACCTTTAAACCAAAGGCTAATTTCTATTTAATATTGGCTATAGGTTTCTTACGTATGACACTCCTGTTAATACATCCAGAACTATACACGTTGACTCATGTTCAATTTGTCATCTGCTATAACCCCTAGTTCCTTTTCAGCAGTACTACTGCCTAACCAGTTATTCCCCATTTTGTATTTGTGCATTTGATTTTTCCCGTCCCAAGTGAAGTTCTCTATACTTCATCTTGTTGATTTCAGACCAATTATCCAGTTTGTCAAGGCTGTTTTGAATTCTAGTCCTGTTTTCCAAAGTGCTTCCAACCCCTCCCAGTTGGTGACATCCCCAAATTTTAGAAGCATAGTTTCCACTCCATTATTCAAGTCATTAATGGAAATATTGACAAGTACCAGCCACAGGACTGACCCCTGCAGGACCCATTAGATAAGCCATCCCACTTTGACAGCGAACCATTGATAACTGGTTGCATGCTCAAAAGTAGTTATGCACATGCCGTATAGTAATTTTATTTAGTTTATACCGTATTTCCCTAATTTGCTTATTGAAATGTAATGTGGAACTGTCAAAAGCCTTACTAAAATCAGAATTGATGTCTGTGTGGTGTATGATGTCTACTGCTTCCTCTCTAACCACTAGGCCAGTAAACCTATCAAAGGAGGAAATTAGATTGATTTTGCGTGATTTGTTCTTGACAAATCCATACTGGCTAATCCTTATAATCCTATTATCCTCTAGGTGCTTACAAATTGACTCTTTGGTACCTCGAAAGACACAAACAAATTATTAAAGTTAGTCTGAGAGGCCTATAATTCCCTGGGTCCTCTGTGTTCCCCCTTTTAAAGATAGGTACTATGTTTGCCCTTCTCCAGCCCTCTGGGACCTCCCTTATCTTCCATGAGTTCTCAAAGATAATTGCTAATAGTTCAGAGATTGCTTGAGCTAGTTTAAGTACCCTAGGATGAATTTCATCAGCCCTTGATGACTTGAATACATCTAAATATTCTTTAAGCTGTTCTTTCCCTGTTTTGGATTATGTTCCTTCCTCCCTATTGATATTAATTGTGTTGAGTATCTAGTCACCATTAAACTCTCTAGTGAAGACTTGAAGCAAAATAGGAATTAAACGCCTCAGCCTTCTTGTCATCTGTTACTAGCTCTCAGTAATGATACCGATCTCTTTTGTAAAGCACTTTGAGTCTAAAGATGAAAAGAACTAAATAAGAGCAACTTACAATTATTACAGGCAGAATAAGAGATGCCAGATTACTTGACACATGCTGCAAGAGGAGTCGAAGTTGGTGGCACTGGATACGGTAAGAAGATCTCTACACTGCGTCAGGAAGCGTACAATATAATCCTCCTGCACATTTAGCCACCAACTGCACTGAAATTCAAACTTGTTTTTAGCTGAAGTGTCATGACCTGAGTATTCAGCATGTAAAGACATGCCATCATTGCTTAGGCTCAATAATGGTCCTACAGAAGCTTGACCACTGGAAGCTTGACCACTGACTTTGAATAGAAGGAGAACTGAGCCCCAAACTATACTTTCTTCACTTACAATCCAGCGTTCTCTCCGGTTTAGCATTCATATGTTAAAACTACTATAAAGTTTGTTTTAATGGAATTGTTAAATTCAGTTTCCCAGAAATACAATGTGTACAGACCCTCTATTATGTTATCTGTGAGGAAAGCAAGAAGTAAACAATGTTAGACAGCAGAAAAAAGACCAGGGGTAAAACCCTGGCCCTGACTCCCATAAGTCATTGGGAGTTTTTCATTGACTTTGGTCAGGATTTCACACCAGATTATGGTCTCAGTTAAAACAAAGTAACTGAGATCAGAAACTTGGCTCCAAAACAGGCTCATTTCCATCTAGGAACTATGAAGGTGCCCAGTTAGTATGCCCTTAATTTAGGATCTGCTAAGTTCGGTGTGCTGGAGTTTTGTACCTGACCTGTGTGGATTTAGACACTAATGGATGATACAAAAGATCAAAACAAACATCAGAATATTTACGGGCATGTTTACATGAACACTTACTGTGTGTCAAGCTGGGTGTCAGAAACGAGTGCTAGTAATAATAATAGGGCTCAGATTTTTCTAGAGGCGATAGCTGATGGATTCCTTCATCAAGTAGTTGCTGAACCAACTAGAGGGGATGCCATTTTAGATTTGGTTTTGGTGAGTAGTGAGGACCTCATAGAAGAAATGATTGTAGGGGACAATCTTGGTTCAAGTGATCATGAGCTAATTCAGTTCAAACTGAACGGAAGGATTAACAAAAATAAATCTGCAACTAGGGTTTTTGATTTCAAAAGGGCTGACTTTCAAAAATTTAAGAAAATTAGTTAGGGAAGTGGATTGGACTGAAGAACTCATGAATCTAAAGGCAGAGGAGACCTGGGATTACTTTAAATCAAAGCTGCAGAAGCTATTGGAAGCCTGCATCCCAAGAAAGGGGAAAAAATTCATAGGCAGGAGTTGATGAGCAAGCGTCTCAGAGAGGTGATTAAGAAAAAGCAGAAAGCATACAGGGAGTGGAAGAAGGGAGGGATCAGCAAGGAAAGCTACCTTATTGAGGTCAGAACATGTAGGGATAAAGTGAGAAAGGCCAAAAGCCATGTAGAGTTGGACCTTGCAAAGGGAATTAAAACCAATAGTAAAAGGTTCTATAGCCATATAAATAAGAAGAAAACAAAGAAAGAAGAAGTGGGACCGCTAAATACTGAGGATGGAGTGGAGGTCAAGGATAATCTAGGTATGGCCCAATATCTAAACAAATACTTTGCCTCAGTCTTTAATAAGGCTAAAGAGGATCTTAGGGATAATGGTAGCATGACAAATGGGAATGAGGATATGGAGGTAGATATTACCACATCCGAGGTATAGGCCAAACTCGAACAGCTTAATGGGACTAAATCGGGGGGCCCAGATAATCTTCATCCAAGAATATTAAAGGAATTGGCACATGAAATTGCAAGCCCATTAGGAAGAATTTTTAATGAATCTGTAAACTCGGGTGTTGTACCGTATGATTGGAGAATTGCTAACATAATTCCTATTTTTAAGAACAGGAAAAAAAGTGATCCGGGTAACTACAGGCCTGTTAGTTTGACATCCGTAGTATGCAAGGTCTTGGAAAAAATTTTGAAGGAGAAAGTAGTTAAGGACATTGAGGTCAATGGTAAATGGGACAAAATACAACATGTTTTTACAAAAGGTAGATCGTGCCAACCAACCTGATCTCCTTCTTTGAGAAAATAACAGATTTTTTAGACAAAGGAAACGCAGAGGATCTAATTTACTGAGATTTCAGTAAGGCGTTTGATATCGTGCCACATGGGGAATTATTAGTTAAATTGGAAAAGATGGGGATCAATATGAAAATTGAAAGGTGGATAAGGAATTGGTTAACAGGGAGACTACAGCGGGTCCTACTGAAAGGTGAACTGTCGGGCTGGAGGGAGGTTACCAGTGGAGTTCCTCAGGGATCGGTTTTTGGGACCAATCTTATTTAATCATTTTATTACTGAACTCGTCACAAAAAGTGGGAATGTGCTAATAAAGTTTGCGGATGATACAAAGCTGGAAGGTATTGCCAATTTAGAGAAGGACCGGGAAATCATACAGGAAGATTTGGATGACCTTGTAAACTGGAGTAATAGTAATAGGATGAAATTTAATAGTGAGAAGTGTAAGGTTATGCATTTAGGGATTAATGACAAGAATTTTAGTTGTAAGCTGGGGACGCATCAATTAGAAGTAACGGAGGAGGAGTATTGGTTGATCATAGGATGACTGAGCCGCCAATGTGATATGGCTGTGAAAAAAGCTAATGCAGTCTTGGGATGCATCAGGCGAGGTATTTTCAGTAGAGATAAGGAGGTTTTAGTACCGTTATACAAGGCACTGGTGAGACCTCACCTGGAATACTGTATGCAGTTCTGGTCTCCCAGTTTGAATTCATCCTTCTTAAACATGGAACAGGTACAGAGAAGGGCTACTAGGATGACCCGAGGAATGGAAAACCTGTCTTATGAAAGGAGACTCAAGGAGCTTGGCTTGTTTAGCCTAACTAAAAGAAGGTTGAGGGAAGATAGGATTGCTCTCTATAAATATATCAGAGGGATAAATACCGGAGAGGAATTATTTAAGCTCTGTACCAATGTGGACACAAGAACAAATGGATATAAACTGGTCATTGGGAAGTTTCGACTTGAAATTAGACGAAGGTTTCTAACCATCAGAGGAGTGAAGTTTTGGAATAGCCTTCCAAGGGAAGCAGTGGGGGCAAAAGACCTATCTGTCTTTAAGATTAAACTCGTTAAGTTTATGGAGGAGATGGTATGATGGGAGAACATGATTTTGGTAATTAATTGATTTTTAAATATTCATGGTAAATAGCCCAATGGCCTGTGATGGGACGTTAGATGGGGTGGGATCTGAGTTCCTACAGAAAATTCTTTCCTGGGTATCTGGCTGGTGCATCTTGCCCAAATGCTCAGGGTTTAGCTGACTGCCATATTTGGGGTCAGGAAGGAATTTTCCTCCAGAGCAGATTGGAAGAGGCCCTGGAGGTTTTTCGCCTTCCTCTGTAGCACGGGTCACTTGCTGGAGGATTCTCTGCTCCTTGAAGTCTTTAAACCACAATTTGAGGACTTCAGTAGCTCAGACATAGGTGAGAGGTTTTTGCAGGAGTGGGTGGGTGAGATTCTGTGGCTTGTGTTATGCAGGAGGTCGGACTAGATGATCATAATGGTCCCTTCTGACCTTAGTATCTATGAATCTAAACCATGATGGGGATGGTCAGGCCTACAGGTTGGAGCACGGGGGTCAGAGTCAGAATGGGGAGTCCACACTGAGGTTGGAGTGAGCCAGGTAGGGCTCGGGGAGCTTGTTGCCACCATCAGGCGGGAGAGAATTCCAAACCCTGAAATACAATAGACGAAGCTACTGTTCCTCCTGTGGGGCTTACACCTGCCCTGGGAGTAGAGACCAGTTCCTGGCTTGCAGACTGGCTGGAGCCCAGTGCCCAGCACATGAGTGACTCATCACCTTACATTACCACCACTATGACCCAAGCATGCCTTTTCAATGTCTTTGGACCCTGCTTGTCAGGGTGTGAGTGATGGAATTCACAAAGGAGGCATGATGTTACCAGTTGGTTCCCACGAACAGTCAGCTGAGCCATACTCTTCCCAGTCCACAAGGTACATGAGTCGTCCTCAGAGCTTAGAGTTCAGAATCTGTCTTGCCACATTCTTCCTGCCATACCCTGTCTCCAACTGGCATGGGAAGATGGTCCTGTCGATTAAAGGTCAGCATATTGTTTGTAGTCCTTCTTGGCTGAGCTTAAAAGTGCTTTTAATTCCTCTTGAATGCAGTGGAGGTGTTGAAGCAAATCGGAGGCTGCAGGGACATGGGAGGCTTGCAGTACAGATGGATGAAATCATGGGTGGAAGCCCTAACTAGGGCACAAGAGACTTTTTGGTGGGTTGATTTGTGATCGGCGTTACTATCAGCAAACTCAGCGAAAGGCAAGAGCTGGACCCAAACATCTTAATGGTGGTTGAAGCAGCAAAGATATTGTTGGAGAATTTGGTTTACCTGTTCTGTTTGTTCATCTGGGGATGGTAGGCAGTGGAAATGAGCAGGTGGTTTCCAGGAATTTGAACAATTTGCTCCAAAAGTGGGTGATAAATTGTGGTCCAAGATCCGATGTAATATAACCCATGGAGCTTGAAGATCTAGTAAAAAAAAATAAGTGAGCTGTCGCTTCTGCAGTGGGGCTCTTCTGGCAAGGCACACAGTGTTCCATTTTCATGAGGAGGTCAATGATGACCAGTACACCTGTGCAGCCCTGAGACATGGGGAAGTCTGTGATGAAGTCAATCCATATAAAGACTCAGGGTTGGGATAAGGGGGATCAGGACACCTAGAGGTCTGGCACAGGGGGTCTTTGTCTGGCCACACACCTTGTGGGAAGCAATATAAGATTTGACAAGGAAAATAGTTTTGGCCACCGAAGTTTTGAGAGCAGCTTTGTTGTCTTCCCGTACCTGAAATAGCCTGCCAGAGGGGAATCCTGGCATAGCTGGCGTGGTCCATTGGGAACATAAAGTAACCCATTTGTGACTGAGAAGTTTGGGTCAGAATTGGCTAACATCCATGTCCCTGAAAGCCGATCGTTGGCCAGTGAGAACTTTACAAGGGTCAAAAGATCACTATTGGCCAGTGCGTTTTACAAAATGGCAGGACACAAACACAGAAGCAGATTCAGGAGGGTTATCCCTTTATCTAGGTAGTTCTCCTTGTGGGATGACACATTAGGTTTGCCATTTCAAGTTTCAGGCCAGTAAGTCACGATGAAGTTAAATCTAGAAAAGAGGGATCAATATATGACGTTGGTTGAGGGCTGTGGCCATTAAGAGATATTCCAGGTTTTTATGGTTGGTGGACACCTAGACTGGAAAGTGCACCTTCTGGATGATGGTGCCACTCCTGAAATGCAGCCTTGATGACCAATAACTTATTGTAGATTTTGTAACTTTGTTCCCCAGGTGTCTATTTCCTAGAATAAAAGACACAAGGGTGAAGGTCATTCAAAGGTCCCTGTTGTTGAGCTAATGCTGCCCCAACTGCATAATTGGAAGCATCTGTTTTGACAGCAAAGGGTCTAGATAGAACTGTGTGTACTAGAATGGGGGAAGAAGTAAATGCTTTCTTCAGTCTGTTAGAAGCCAATTGGGCTTCTGGTGTCCAGTTGAAAGTGGAGTTCTTCCATAGAAGCTAGGTAATTGGCAATGCCACTTGTGAGAACCCCTGGATGAATTTCTTGTAGAAGTTGGCAAACCCTAGGAAGCACTGGATATCCCAGATGCTTTTGCGGGTTGCCCGAGTCAAAATCAGAGACCTTTTGGGGATTCATACTTAATCTGCTGGGAGAGATGGTATAATGCAAGAAGTCCACAGAGGTGCGTGGACAGCTGACATGGAGCTTAGAGCCTGGAGGATATCTGAAAAACTGGACATGGAGAGCATCCCATGAGCATGAGTGTGCCAGGTAGGATGAGACGCTGCGGATTATGAAGGACCAATCAGACATGTTGAGGAGTCTGGCTGAACTTCAAGAAAAGCTGTTTGAGGCTAGACTCCTAACTGCAAGAATCGCCTGTTCCCAATCTCCCTTCCCCAAAGGTCCCAGGTGCAGGGCGGGGGAGCTCAATATGTCTTCTTCTCAACACCAGGAAAGGATACTAAGAACAAAAGGCTGCCATTTGAAGACTTTTGATGGGCAAGACTACTGTGCTTTCACAGAAAAGCTGACTTGGTTTCTCCCCTCCCAATTTTATCACACCTTTTGTCCAAAGTTGAATTATTTTCCTGCTGTTTCTTTGTACAATAGAAGTCAACGTTTCAAGAGTAAATGTTCTATTTAGTCCGATCATGAGGGATTGAGGGAAGCGGGGAGGGGCACAGGGAAACTGATGCAACGGAGGGGATGGTACAGTGCAGATAAGCGGCGCACATTACTATGGCTCATTACTGAAACAGGTTTTCAAAGCCTCTCAGAGACAGAGTTCCTTACTGGGCTCTCGTTATTGCCCTGGTATCTGACTGCTCAAAATTAGCTGCCACCATCTGCCTCCACACCCCACCCCTGAAGAAACTTCTCTCCCTTTGCCTCACAGATCTTATGGCGCGCACAGGATGCAGTGATAACAATGGAGTTGTTGCTTTCACTGAGGTCTAACTTAGTAAGAAAACTCGGCCAGCGACCCTTTAAAAGACCAAAGGCACATTCCACCCCCATTCTGCACTTGCTCAGCCTATTGCTGAACTGCTCCTTACTGCTGTCCAGATGGCCACTGTACAGCTTCATGAGCAAAGGGTAGGCTGGGTCTTCCAAGGTCATTATTGGCAGTGAGCTGTAGCTCACGAAAGCTTACGCTCAGATAAATTGGTTAGTCTCTAAGGTGCCACAAGTACTCCTTTTTCTTTTTGTGAATACAGACTAACACAGCTTTTACTCTGAAACCAACATCAGTGGTTATTTTGTGATCTGGAAGGCAAGTCCCTGATTACAGTTTTCTGAACAGACCTGTGTTCCTAAAGATTCCATAACATGCATCTTTCCTGACCATCCCAAGTTGTCAGTGAATCACCCCCTGAGATCCACCAGTGCTTGCAACACCATTGAAAAGTATCCCTTATTGTTTATGTACTAGGTGATCGGGTGCCAAGATAAGGATATGCATGCCATCTATTGGCCCATCACGGCAAAACCATCCACTATGTCTCACACACTATCCAGTCACTACCCTTCATAGAAGTCAATTAATGGCCCTGCACACTTGGATCACAACAGCTCCCACCGTGGATTTACCAACTCCAAATTGATTCCCTGGTGACTGGTAGCAGTCTGGCGTTGCAAGCTTCCACAGAGCGATCACCACTCGCTTCTCCACTGTCAGAGCAGGTCTCATTCTAGGGTTGTGCTGCAGGGCTAGGGAAAGCTCTGCACAAGCTTTCTGGAAAGTGGCCTTCTGCATTCAACAATTCTGTAACCACTGCATGTCATACCATAGCTGCATAACCGTGCAATCCCACCAGTCAGTGCTCATTTTCCAGGGTCAGAAATGCAGCTCCACCATGTTCAGCTGCTGCACAAGTGCCAGCAGCAACTGGGAATTTTCATTCTATGGCTTGCAGCAGGTCTGCTTGAATGACGTTGCAACGTTCCACATTGCGGTTCCTGTCTCAGTTCTGGAAATAGCTCGTGTCTTATCCTGCGGTATCTGTAATGCTCACAACAAGAGTGCACAGCTGATTGGGGTTCATGCTTCTCAGGCTATGGCATACTTGCAGCTAAGCTAGGCGTTTGGAAAAAGGCATGAGAAAGTATTGGTTGTTTTCTGTTGATATTGGGAGGGAGGAAACTGCATCACGGGAGGCCGAAGCCATGTTCCCATTTCCCCACTCCCCCCATGACAATGTTTTGGTTCCATAAGGCGTTGCAAGCCCTTCCCAAAAACCCCTGCAGCTAGTTGCACTGTGGGAAAGCTACCCACAATGCACTGCTCTGCATTGATGCACACGCTGCTAGGGCGGATGCACTCCACCGCCACAATGAGCGTGGTGTGGACACGCACGACCAACTTAATTACTGTGGCAGCTGGTTGTTGACTTACATTCTCATTGTAGCGCGGACATGCCCTCCGGATTGGAGTTTGAGGTTTAATCCTAAACTCTCATGCCTGAAGGGGCATTAGTTTGCTATCAGGCAATCCCTCGGCATGTTTCTTTTTAAAAAAAACAAAAGAGATCCTGTGGTGTCTTGGAAACTGTGTAGGAGATTTCCTGGTTCTGCTTGGAGGCTCTGTAGGGAAGTATTGGGTTTTCTGCCATCAGTCTGTAAAGAGCCAGCCTCGAGTGAGGTGAGGTGAGTTGTCTCTGCCTTATGAAGCAGCCTATTTTTATTTGTTTTTTTAATTCATTTATTTTGTGTCCCCCGTCAGTGTCATTCCTGAGTGACTCCACCAGGTGCTAATGTCCTAGGGTTTCTGCAGTTGTTAAAGCTACCAAAACGAATCCGTTTCTGCGCACCACTACTTACAGGCTTGTGACAGGATCAGCCCTATCTGGAACAAGAGCGGTTTGCTTACAGTGTATCTGCACAGCATGAATATTAATAATATAGCTTTATACATCTCATTTATGGGGCAGAATGAATAAGAATTTTTTCCAAGCAAATACAAACTAAAAATCCAGAAGGAAAACATGCCAATTAAATAGCTAAAGGGCTGATTGTGACTACAATCCCATTGAATTCAGTGGAAGTGCAGGCTGCTTAGCACCTTGCAGGAACAGAGGGCTGGAGACCGTACCAAAAGATTAAAGGACAAACTCTATACAAGTGAGTATAACCCAAAATATTTATAGGGATTTATATCCCAGGAGAACACAGTAAATAAAGAGAACCACCTGGTGCAACTGTAGTAGATCATATTTACCATGTTGCAGCAGCAGCAGGCATTCATATGAACCTGATAAGTTCAAGGCATGCAGTTCTGAGCATGTGGTGTGAGGTTGGAAATTAAATCGATATGATTACCACCTTCCTTTTTTCCGCAAGTGCTAGGTCACCCAAGTGATACAGTTTCCACGCATCCCTCACAAGTTTAGTAAATGGTGTTAGTTTCATTCTTAGTAAGAACATGCAGGGAAAATGTATGTCGGAACTATAAATTCATCCCTGGTGTAACTGCAGTGACTTCCGTCCACTTTACCTTTGGGCCAAACTTGTCCATAGTGTGTGCTATTTTCTAGTTATTTCTTCAAAATAAGTTGTTGCCTCATCTAAAATCAGGTTTTCCAGATGTCTAAAGGACATTTACCACTGCTGTGTGTAACCCTACAACCAAGGTGTTTGAAAAGAAACAAGTTTGTCAATGTAACATACTATTCTGAATGCCAAATGTTGATGGGGATCAAAAGGAAATAGTAAAATATTGTGCAAGGATCCAAATGGTGCTGGAGGTAGTGCAATGATACCTTTTAGCTGCAGGAAGTGTTTTAATCTGAGCAGCCTTTAATTACTGTTGCCCTTAACACTATCAATCTTTATTTTTAGTTCTGGCAGTATGGTTGAAAAGGAGCCCAATTCTGTTCTCACTTACATTCCAGTAACCCTGGAATAACTCCACGGGAGTCACTACGTGACCCCAGTGTTACACCTGTACTACACCAACACTGAGGAAGGGAGGGTTCAGGCAGCATTAGGGCAGCAAATCTGCATATTTCTATCAGTGGGAGTGACCTCCCTACCTCCATCACACCAATAGAAGCCAGTGTCCTGAGCTCTGTCTCAAACATGGCTCTTGCATTTGAAGTGCATTAGCACTGCAGCAGTGGCATCCAGCGGGCAATCTTCACTAATGTTTGAAACAGTTTTGACACATTCCCTTATTTTTTGACTTTCCTTTTGTGTCTAGAACTTTAACCACCCCCTTCTGCTCACCTCTTAGAAGCCCCTGCTTTTCCTTGCTAATATTTATTCAGGCTTTATTTGCATCCTTGTGTTTTGAGACCACAGTTCAGAACTCTACAAAATTAATTACTTCCGCAGGGAACATGAACATAAAATAAATAGGCTACTATCCACTCCCATTCCCTCTCCCCCATCACTAACTCACGCATCTGCTTGCAATGCAAGGTTTCCCTGGCAACAAGTTCATCCTGACTCACTGGAGAAATGTCTTACTCCAAAAATGCTATTAGGTTTTCGATAATAATAGTGTAGCTCCACCTTGTTTTCTAAAGAAACAAAACTTTTATTGTGTATTTAAGTTAGTCAAGAAAAAATCTATTTTTTTTTCCTTCTAGAGAGATTGGACCCAAGTTGCAAAGTTTGGACTGGAACTTTCTTGGGAGGTGTTTAGTTATGAATTTTTTGGGCCCAGCTTTTAAAAATCAACTGGATAAAGCAAGCTCTCTGAAGCTAGAGATGCAGTATGGCCTAGTGGTGTAGAAGACAGAGAGAGCCTGAGAGCTGAGGCATGGTATAAGGCTTAATGCCCAAACTAAAGTCAGGCCCTGCCCTGCTTTACAAAGCAGATGCCTGCATGCAGATTCAGACAATACATGGACTTGGCAAGAACAGGGATTGTAAAACACAAGCACTCCTAGGTACTAAGTATTCACGTAAGCACATTCCAGAAGGGTAATACCAGAACACCTTGATACCAAGCATGATATAAGCACGCTCCATGAAGATAATACAGGACACGCCCCTCTTAAAGATATTGTCAGGATGACAGCTTGATGGATAGAGATGTTGTAATTGAACCAAGATGCATAAGGTAAAGGGTGGTAACTAACCACATCAGAGGAGTAATCTGTAACTTGTTTGTATAAACCAGGGTATAAAAGAGGGGTCACAGGGAGTGTGTCTTTGTCCAGGAAGGGGTGGGACGGAAAGTCCTGCCGTTCACTGAGCTAAGTCCATTGCAATAACTACACGTGTGTTAGTGTGCCTGTAATCATTGAGCCAGGGCACTAGGACCATGCTTCAAACAAGCTGGCCAGGTGCCTTTGGTGCTGAGTTGTCTTGGGCAGTTCAGTGGGAGCGTGCTATACAGGCTGTCTGGCCAGCGCCAGTGCAGCACCCGGAGAGAGCTTGCGCGCGCGCGCACACAGCCAATAACTGACAAGCCAGCAAAACTGGGTTCTACTTTCAGTTCTTGTCTGATCATAAGCAAATCGCACAGCCTCACTTTGTCCTGATTTCTCCATCTGTAAAAATGGGGATAAGAACGTTTCCCTGTATCGCCTGACTGGGGCTCAGGAATTGTATTCAGGAGAACAAAAGGAAGGCAGTTGTGGCTGCCAGCCACTGCACGATTGGGCTTTTTATGGCTGGCCAATGTGCAGCTGTATAAGGGAGGGAACAGTCTGACTCTTAACACCTGGAGAGCATGTTGTGGTTCTTGGCGGCAAGGTGTGTTAGTGTTACTGTGTAACTTATTTCTTCCCTCTGCTGGGTGCACTCAGTCTGTCATATTGAACTTGAAGATTCTGATGCAGAATCATGATCACTCTGAAAGAGTAACATGCTTTTGTTGTAATTCTTCCTGGTGAGCCAGCCTCCTGCAGTACCACAGTCAGATAATCAGGACTGTATTTAAGTTGGGGAAGTTGTAGGTTTCTTCACTCTTCTCCCCCGCACACCCCCTTGGCAGAATTTTATCATCCAGGATTTCTTATGCCTGGAGAGAAGAAAGAATTTACTACTATGCAAAATGTATACTGTCATCTGCTAACCGCAATCACCTGTCCTAACAGACAATAAAATCTCAGTCTTCACAAGAATGCTGTATTGACTGAACGGCACTATATAGCTACCTTTTACATCAGCCAGAAAAGAAAAAAAAACAAAACAAAACACCCCTGTAGTCACTGCTATTAAGCAAACTGGACAGTCTCTATGTAAAAGAATAAATGGACACAAATCAGATGTCAAGAATTATAACATTCATAAACCAGTCGGAGAACACTTCAATCTCTCTGGTCACGCAATTACAGACATGAAGGTCGCTATCTTACAACAAAAAAACTTCAAATCCAGACTCCAGCGAGAAACTGCTGAATTGGAATTCATTTGCAAATTGGATACTATTAATTTAGGCTTAAATAGAGACTGGGAGTGGCTAAGTCATTATGCAAGGTAGCCTATTTCCCCTTGTTTTTTCCTACCCCACCCCCCCAGACGTTCTGGTTAAACTTGGATTTATGCTGGAGATGGCCCACCTTGATTATCATACACATTGTAAGGAGAGTGGTCAGTTTGGATGAGCTATTACCAGCAGGAGAGTGAGTTTGTGTGTGTGGTTTTTGGAAGGCGGGGGGTGAGAGAACCTGGATTTGTGCTGGAAATGGCCCACCTTGATTATCATACACATTGTAAAGAGAGTGGTCACTTTGGATGGGCTATTACCAGCAGGAGAGTGAGTTTGTGGGGGCGGGGGGCGGGGGCAGAGGGTGAGAAAACCTGGATTTGTGCTGGAAATGGCCCACCTTGATTATCATACACATTGTAAAGAGAGTGGTCACTTTGGATGGGCTATTACCAGCAGGAGAGTGAGTTTGTGGGGTGTGGAGGGTAAGAAAACCTGGATTTGTGCTGGAAATGGCCCAACTTGATTATCATACACATTGTAAGGAAAGTGATCACTTTAGATAAGCTATTACCAGTAGGAGAGGGGGGTGGGAGGAGGTATTGTTTCATGGTCTCTGTGTATATAATGTCTTCTGCAGTTTCTACAGTATGCATCCGATGAAGTGAGCTTTAGCTCAGGAAAGCTTATGCTCAAATAAATTGGTTAGTCTCTGAGGTGCCACAAGTACTCCTTTTCTTTTTGCGAATACAGACTAACAGGGCTGTTACTCTGAAACCTGCTATTAAGCTGTCACTATACAAAACCTGAAGCTCGATAAGATACAAGATGTGAGTTCAAGTCCTGGCTCTGTTTGGCTCCTTGTTTGACACTGAACGCAGCAAGACTTTCAAAAGCACTCACTGACTCTGGGTGCCTCAGTCCAACTTGGGCCTGATTTTCAAAGGCGCTGAGCTTTTGAAAGTTAGAACTGTAGGTGTTCAGCACTTCAAAGTCAGGCCGAAGGTGTCTCCATTTCACTTACACATCCTATCGCGTTTCCATTTGTAATAAACATAACTAACTGCTCACAAAAGCCCATTGGTTCAACACATGCAAATAGCAAAGGTGTCAAACAACAAGCATCCAGAAATTTTACAGCATTCATCTGGTTTCTGATAGTTCAGTAGGCTCTCTTTAGTTTGCTATCCAAAGCCTTTGCTAACATCAGGTCATGTGTCCAAAATACTGTCGCACTCTGCAGCATATGCCCCCTGAATCTGAGTACCTAATGACACTGGATCAGATCTTAAGGTCGCGACTCAGTTTTAAATCTGGATGAACTTCCACCAGTGCCATTGGAAGTTTTTTGCTGGTGTAAGAGCTGTGTATGAATTTGAGGGTTTGGCTCCATAAATAGTGCCCACATCTACCTACTGTTGCCACGTCCTAGGATGGGAGAAATTTCTCTCCTTAGCCTTCTCCTCGCCCTGTCACCAATGAACAGTAAGTTTTTAAGGTGTTTCCATTTCATTTCCACTGTCAGATTCTGACTGTCACTTAACTTTTGTGCTATCGTTTGTTTTGGGGCTAATGGAAGTGAAGAAAATTGTAGCATGCACTTCTTGAAAGCGACTCACTAGTAATAGCTAAGGGCTTGTAAATTTGATATCTGGGGCAGTTTCTGGAATGATGTATATACCAGATGGGAATAAAGCCAAAGCATTTGATTAGCCTAACTCGGAACAAGAGAGGGTTGACCATCTCTATAGAATCATAGAATATCAGGGTTGGAAGGGATCTCAGGAGGTCATCTGATCCAACATCCTGCTCAAAGCAGGACCAATCCCCAACTAAATCATCCCAGTCAGGGCTTTGTCAAGCCTGACCTTAAAAACTTCTAAGGAAGGAGATTCTACCACCTCCCTAGGTAACTTATTCCAGTGTTTCACCACCCTCCTAGTGAAAAAGTATTTCTTAATATCCAACCTAAACCTCCCCCACTGCAACTTGAGACCATTCCTCCTCGTTCTGACATCTGCTACCACTGAGAACAGTCTAGATCCATCCTCTATAATGCACTTGAATCCATTGAGAATATGACTGAGAAGTAGAGAAATACATCCAAGCAGAATAATAATCCTGAAACTCACCACCAGCAATTCAGTGCGAGAGTGAATGTGCAAACCCCAAAAGGTAATAACAGTGGAGCAAGAGCACCAGAGCCCAAATTCCTCAGGAAAAATAAGAAAAGATACAGAATTTACTAAAGTTTCATCTTTGACACTATTGACTTTCTCGTATGGATTGCTGCTCTACATCTGTTGCTGTTTCCTTGTAATCTTTCTCTCTCTGCTGCAGTGCCAATAAACAGACATGCTTTCAGTCCCACTTATCTGCCCACTCAGGGATCTGAGCAACATCCAAAAAAAAATATTCAATGGGTCATTCTTTTAGTGCTGTAACTACATTGCTACAAGGAAAATGGTTTACACTTTCCCAATGCAGTGGTCTAAATGGTTCAGATTAAAGTTTTTACTTGTAAATGAATTACTCTTTCCATGTTTGAGTCGTGCTGTTCGTGCGTGAGTCACCATAAGTTCAACTGGTGCCAGTCACCACAGCCCTTCATCTTCCTAAGGTATATGAATTCAACATCCTGCGTTTTGTTTTATGTCCCCCTCAGATGGACTTTACAAAATAAGAGTTCACAGTTCTGTCCTAATTAACACTACTGTGAATCAACAAAAAGAAAAGGAGGACTTGTGGCACCTTAGAGACTAACAAATTTATTTGAGCATAAGGTTTTGTGAGTTACAGTTCACTTCATCGGATGCATTCAGTGGAAAATACAGTGGGGAGATTTATATACACAGAGAACACGAAGCGATGGGTGTTACCATACAGACTGTAAGGAGAGTGATCAGGTAAGGTGAGCTATTACCAGGAGGAGAGCGGGTTGGGGGGAAACCTTTTGTAGTGATAATCAAGGTGGGCCATTTCCAGCAGTTGACAAGAACGTCTGAGGAACAGCGGGGTGGGGTGGGGTGGGGGGGGAATAGTTTTACTTTTTGTAATGACCCATCCACTCCCCCAGTCTTCCCAATCAACAGTAACTTTACAGATGTCACTGAAGTTACACTGGTGTAAACCTGTGTACACAAAATCAGAATCAGGCCCAAGGATTCATATGCTCTACATAGACAAGTGGCAGATTCATCCTTGTGAGGCTTGTCTCTCTCCTATTCAGTTGCTGCTGGGAGAGATGTACCCTTGATGTACCCCTTGGTGCTGGCTGACCTTCCCCCAGTGCCCTAGGACAGTTCTGGGGATATAGAGGGGCTGAGAGGGCCATGCCCCCCTAACCCATCCCCTTTGGGGTGATTTGCACCCCAGGGATGCATAGACAGATGGCCATTACACTTCTGCAAGTGCAGGGACTTGGATTGTCCCTAGCCTGTGTGTATTGTTCTTGGCTGGGGTGAGACACTCGGCAGCCTCCTTCTGCCCCTGCACTCTAGCACATGGACGAAAGACAATCTGCCCCAAGAAAACTGGCTGTTATGCACCGTTTCTTGACACCCTGAAAGAGAAGGGAATCCCTCTGCCCCACTTTGAAATGTGCCAAGCATTGCTGAGAGCTCAGATACGTATTATGAATGTGATAAATATCTCAGTAGCTAAGAGGGAACCTGTCTAAAAATAATGGCAGATGCACAGCACCAGTCAAATACTGGCCAAAAAAAAGCCCCCTCTGTGTGAAACTAAACTACTAATTTAATCCGATGAAGTGAGCTGTAGCTCACGAAAGCTTATGTTCAAATAAATTTGTTAGTCTCTAGGGTGCCACAAGTACTCCTTTTCCTTTTGCGAATACAGACTAACACGGCTGCTACTCTGAAACCTACTAATTTACTGTGAATTACCATTCCTTTGGGTATATTCGCTGTTTGGTATTAATAGGAAAATGATTTACTTTGTAGTACATTTAATGGGTTGTGGGAGAGCATCTAAAAACTTCATTTGTTTCTCCGTACTTCTGTCTTTGTATATGCTTGAATGTGTTAAATGTTTCAAAGACTTGTGGAAAATTCCGTCCCAGTGGAAATAAAAGTCTCCATGGAAATATTTCCTTGGAATTTGCTAAATTAAAGAGTGATTTTATGTAAAATGGAAACAGTAAATCTTTTGTTAAGATTTAATTTCCTTACCATGAAATTGTCATCCTTTAAATTGCCAGTATGCTAGGATGCCAAGTACTACATTTGTGTGATTGCATCTTACATTGTGGAGGGGAACTCTATTAGAAGACCTTCTATCTCTTATACGATACATACTGGGAAAATTGTCTCCACTATAATTATGTTATCAAGGAAACGGATTCATTAGCCATAGCAGTAGACAACAGAATGTATTTAAAACCTGTCCCTCTTGGAATTTGAACTGAAGTGATGCCATTTTCAGTTCTAAATTGCTATAAACAGTGTATCTTTTAAAACTGTTTTTCATTTAAATTAAAAGCTTGATCCTGATGATCTTGTTCACATGGGTGGTCGTGTCAGTACGAGCTCTGGAACTAGGCTGTAAATGAAGGAAAGCTATTCTTTGCTATATGGAGTATGAGAGTCCTGTGTCTGTTGCAAAATCTGAAAGTAGGAGTCTTTCGATAAATCAACAAACAAGATGCATCCTAAAATAAGCACAGTACTTCTCTTGTAAATGTAGAACGTCCCTCGTACAGGTCATCAGCGGGGTTTGAATCGGAGACCTTCAGCACTAAAATGACTTTCAGTTTTTGTGACCTGAGCAAAAAGAATAACTCTCCTCGAGATGGTAACGATAGTAGTAGTTTCCACAAAGAGACAAGAATTGTATCCCCCCAAAGTTGTGTGTCCCTTGTAAGTCAAGCCCTCCGGCCATACGAGAAGTAGTCAATAGCCCAGGGTTTTCACTATTGGTAAACCACCTTAAGGCTGCTCATGGTCTCTTCAAGAGTGACCTCCCAGGATATACTCCAACACTCGCCCTTCGGAGTTAAAGTTGTCTTTCATCCAGACTAGCTCCTTGTTAGTGTCTCTAACTACAACTGCCTGCATCTTTTTTTCCCAGCAGTCTTTAGTAAAAGAACTGTGAGATCCCATTTCTGATCCTCTTGCACTCATATGACTTTGTGTAATGCTATCATCTGGAGAAATGCCGTGATGCCCCTTCCTTTGCGGGGGTCATCATTTCCTTTCAGATGACCACCTTTTTAGCTCAACTCTGGCTAGGGCTAGCAGGCTGACTGCTCCCTGGTGCTCACCACCAGCCCAGGCCTCGGTATGACCTAGAGCTGCCTTGAAGTCGCTCTGTCATGCCAAGTAGGAAAACAAAGTATGTTCTTACCTCTATATTAGATAACATCTCGTAACTAATATGAGGTAAAATCCTAGTGAAGGCAGGGCAGTTTGTAGTTTTAACAAATCATCGTGTCAGGGAGCCAGGCAACCTGTGGAACTAGGGAACTTGGGAGCCGAATGGCCTGGCCACCATGCTTGCTGACCTGATTTCCACCAAAACTTTCAATGGAATCAACAAGTTCCTGCAGAATTTTCTGGTGGAAAACTGTTCCATCAGGAAAGTTTCATTCAGCTCTAGACCTCTTCTTCCTAGACTGCAAACAGCTATGCTACAGGGTAACAAACTCATCTACATTTCCTAATCATTTCTTCGTTTAAGTTGATGATGGGGGGGAAATACTCCCACTGATACTGAAATTAAAAAAAAATGAATGCTGGTGGTTGCTGATTCATTAGATTTTTTTTTTTTCCACACAGCACTGTAATGCTAATATTCAGTAGCTAGCAAACGACTTTTGTTGCATACTATTTATAGCAATCTACCATTTCAAAACTTTAATGTAAATAGAAAATTAAAACACGGCACCCACTCCCATTTAGTATTTTTTTCTTCTTTTTGGTAGGGAGTAGTTGTTTTTTTTTCAATCCTACGTTGAAATGTTTGTTTATTTAGACTGAGGGCTTGTCTACACTACAGTTTATGAATAAGCCATTCTCTGTGAGTGACATAAGTAACATCTACCTAAGCGCCGGTATGTCCGGGGGAAAGCTTCTCCTGCAGACATTGAGGGGAATAAGTCTGCTATCCACCAATTCTATAAATGGATAGGTCTATAACGTGAAAAGCAGAACATATGTAAAAAATTAGTCATGACAAAAAGTAAATACAAACCATGTTTCAGTAAGTTGATTGCACTTTGTTCCGTTACGCATACCACAGTCTGATCATGACCTTTATGAAAATGATTAATTCACCCAAACCATAGATTAGAGAGAAAATAAGACTGGAGTAGTGATGACAATAAAAAAGATTTTGTCCAACCTCAGGGGAGAAAGTACTTTTAAAAAAAATACTGTTCATAAATCAAAATATTGGGTCTGGCCTCAAAAAAACAGCTCAGTAGTTCAGCCCCAGGTCTGTATGACTACTAAATAACCATCTAATGGATCTGTGACATTGAATTGGAAACATACCATTAAATGAGAATTCATGGTAAGTTGCTGCCAGCGCACGAAATCTGCAATCATCCAAAAATACAAATTATAGTCTTCAGCATTTTATAATTATCTGATTCAAAAAACCCTTAATTTTTCTTTTCTTTTCTTTTTTTTTAAATAAAGACAAATAGTCATCATCAGCTTAAGCCCTAATTTGGTTCCCCTTTCTGGAAGCCAGTTAAGACATGAAAAAAGTAATTTTTCAGGATGATGCAGACTTGCCTAAATTTCCACAGCATGAAAGCCTGGAAATGTTTTTACTGACTCTCTAAGCCCATTGGTCCTTCCCTTGATTCAGAATTCTCCAGTTTAGAGTCTTATTTGGGAAAATAGGGCTGGTGATGTTTTCTCCACCGTCTGAAACTTTCATCTTTCTGTAAAGATCAGTCTTCAAAAAGTGCAGAGGCCTGATGTCCTAAACTTATTTATTTTAAAATGACTGTGTGCTGTGATATAGTTTTTTCTTCATCTGCGTATTACACTCCATCAATTATACAAGAAATGCACTTCAGGAAAAGGTTGTATTTATTTCACAGTTTGCAACAACACCTTATTCCTTCTTGGATAAGGCTAAGCAGTCTGATTAGCATAGTAATCAGTTTAAATATAAGTAGGCTTGAAAAGATTAGATTTATATCAGTAAACATCGATATCACAATATGCATGCAAACCGACAAATATTTTCATCCACAATAATCAAAATTTACACAGAGGCAAAGTAAGAAAAATGCAGTTTTAGGAACTTATTACAGTCAAAATCCAGTGCTTTAGACTTCTGAATTAAGCTTGTTACAAATGGACTAGCAAATGAATAGTAAAAACAGGTATGATTGGTTGATGTAAGAATATCGACTTTGTGTATTTTGACAATTTTTCAGTGGTTTATAAAGCTTTAATTTTTGAATTCAACATCTACTATTATGAAATTGGTTTTCCCCCATAATTTCCTGTAACCGAAAAATTTAAATTGATAAAAATCTTTAAAATAAACATAGATATTGTGATGCTGGTAAACCAAGTGCCAGCACTGGCCAACGTTGTAGGTGCTACCAAAGGACTGACAAACTCAGAGCTGGAAACCAAATCAGCTCACCCAAATGTAAGGTTTGTTCAGAAAAGGTATTTGTTTGATCAGAATGTATTTCGTGTTTAGACTCCTCTCTAAAATGCTTGTACATTGCTGCATGTATTAATCTCGCTTGTAATGTCTGTAGTCCAGGCTATAAGGAAATATGTAACTTTTGCTTTATAACTTTGAAAATATTTCCTCTGAACTTGTGACCCCAGGCACGGGAATTGTCCCCCTGCCCGTTAAAAAGGCCTATGAAGATTAAAGGGGCCACTAAGGAACATCACAATCCAAAGGACTGGTGAATGGCCCCATAACACCTTGGAAATGCTGCCCGCAAGGGAGCTCATCTCATCAACTGGAAGACTAAATATAAAAGAGAAAATTGGGTCACGAGGATTTTTCATCTCTTTAATGTTTGGACTCTCACAGGGTCAGAGACACTAAGCTAAAGCAGAGATCCCCAGGTTCAACCTGGGTCTGCCCTGAAAGACATTTTGAATGGACTGATTACTACATTACTTACCTTTAGGAACCATAGATAGTTAATCATATGTTTGCTTGCTTTAACCTGTAAAAACTCATTTCTTTTCATTGGATAATAAACCTTTAGATAGTTTATTATAGGATTGGCTACAGATGTTGTCTTTTGGTGTAAGACCTAGGGTACCAGTTGATGTGGGTAAGTGACTGGTCTCTTGGTACTGGAAGCAACCTGAATATTTTGTGATTTTTGGTGTAAGTGACCATTTGTCACTAAGCCCCAAGTTCTCTATTCTGACCCTAGGCCCTATTCCTTGCATACCTTTTCACACTTAAAGGGCATATATGGACTGATCTAAAGGCCAATGAAATCACTAGGAGTCTTTCCACTGACTTCAGCATTTTTTGTATCCGATCACACCTGAGGGCCGCTACATTAAGATGAGTCACTGGGGAAAAGTTTATGGACCAGAGGTTCCAATAACTTAGATGAGCCATTGCACATTTACTTTGCACACAGAATTACCCTGATTTTATGTATATCCCTGACCAAACCAGCCTGACTCTAACAACCTGGCTCTTGAATATTTATAAAAGGTTACAGATTTCCTTTCTTTCACCAACTCTTGTAAGTTTTCCTGGTTCACAAATCTGCGCCACATCTTGTACTCACTGGGTATGTCTACATTGCACAACACCCAAACCAGCATCTGCAGCGAGCCTCAAAGCGCTCACACTATGGAGATAAAAATCATAGAATCATGGACTTTAAGGTCAGAAGGGCCCATTATGATCGTTTAGTCTGACCTCCTGCACAATGCAGGCCACAGAATCTCACCCACCCACTCCTGTAACAAACCCCTCAACTAGGTCTGAGCTCTTGAAGTCCTCAAATCGTGGTTTAAAGACTTCAAGGTGCAGAGAATCCTCCAGCAAGTGACCCGTGCCCCACGCTGCAGAGGAAGGCGAAAAAACCCCAGGGCCTCTGCCAATCTGCCCTCGAGGAAAATTCCTTCCCGACCCCAAATATGGCACACTACACCGGTAAAAATAGCCGTGTAAACATTCCTGTGTGGGCACAGGCAGTGGCTGGGGTTTCAGAGCGCAGGCAAGAACATCTACATGGCTATTTTTACAGGTGTAGCGCGAGCCTGAGGCTGTAGACTCAAGCTTGGAGATTCACAGCCACAGGTGTGTTTTGCAGTATAGACATACTGACTGAAATCAGGGGGAGTGTTGTCAATAGGATTTCAGTAGGAACAGAAGCAGATGCGTTGTGCTTTTCATGCATCACAGTATAAATATACTTTATAAACTGTATCACTTTCTCTCTCATGTCTAAACTGCTAGAAGCCAAATATATCTTGCCTCCTGACAGATCATGAAAAATCACCTGTATGATTGAATTACACTAGACCTTTCTGCCCCTTCATCTATGTTGTTTTGCATACCATTCAAACACGGGAATTATTTTATAACATTTCCCCTGACCCCTCCTCATATGGTGGCAGCCTCATTGCAGAATGCTGAGAGAGAGACAGAAATACTCATCTATGTTTGTTCAATTTCTAATTCTCGAACTTCTGCTACTCTCGCTACATTGAGTGCAAAAGGCTCATTCTTTTTAATAATTGTAATAATTCAGTGTTCTGTGTAAGCAAGTTATTAAACTGGACCAGACTGCAGAGATAAATTAATTATTTAATCTCTCTCTAAATCAACTATCTTGGTTAAAATTTCCATAGAAAGTCTGAGTAAAGAACTAAAACGTAGATTTCCTAAAATCAGCAGCAGAGAGACCAAGACACAGAAAAATCCGAACATGATAGAAGAGGGTCCTCTAATTGTGCTTAAGCAGAAGTCCTTGTTGTAGTGTCTAGGCCTCTGTCTTTCCTGCTCCCTGATCCAAATTGGTGCTCTGCATAAGTAGCTCTGGAGATTAAAAGAGAGTGAAATATTATTAGCTGACACATGAATTCTTATGCCAGTACCTTTCAAGATTTGAATTTTTACGTTCAATGTTCAGTAATTTCTTCAGACCATCCAACCATTAATAAGAGGCTTAATTATTATCCGGTACATAAGAATTATGCACATATGCCAGTAGATAAAGAACAGGGAATCCCAGGCAGATTTTACAGCTTTGTGTGTGTAGTTTTGCACAAACTGTAGTGTACATGTAACAAGAGTGGATTTTTCTTTCTTCTTTTAACATATCTACACTTTTAATCACATAGATTAGAAGTCCTGGCATGAAATCCTGGCTCCACTGAAGCCAGGGGGAGTTTTGCCATTGACTTTAATAAGGCCAAGATCTCTCTCTTGGACTTTAAGCGGAGAAGGAAATGTAACACATTCTCCATGCAAATAATACACATTGGTTGGCCCAAATGCCACGTCCAACAATACTGATAATGCAGTGTTTGGGGTGTGAATAGTGTAGTGCTACTTTAAAAAAAAAAAAAAAAAAAAAAGGGCTGGGGGGCTCAAAATGTACGTGAACATCTGTTCTGTAAATAGGATTGCCGTTCAAGGTTATTTCCCAAATGCACACTTACGTTTAGTTATTTACACTAACAGAATGAATCATCCAGCATTTTAGGTTTCCTGCATGAATAATTTTTTCTCTCTCTCATTGAGGGTCTTTTGTCTCAGATTTGGGTTTTGATAGGTTCAGAGGTATGGTTGGAGGTTGGGAACTTCTGAATTCTACTCTCCATTCTGTCTTTGGCTCCCCCTATGGCCATGGGCAATCATGAACTTCTCTGCCTCAGTTTTCCCATCTGTAACATAGGGCTGCTAATACCCATTTACAGTACAAATTTCACAGAGATGGAATAGAAAGTAACTGATGTTTATACGGGACAGTAACACCAGAGATACCATTTTCTCAGTGCATGGCCAGATTCTCAGCTGGTGTACACTGTTATAGCACCATTGACTTCACTTGAGCTACAATAATTTACAGAAAATGAGGCAGATAAGGCTAAGGGGTAAAACTATGGTCCTGACTACTTGTGGTTATTAAACATCCTGTGGCATTTTTCATAAGGGTCAGAGTGTTACCCCTGGAATTCTTGGTCAAATTCAAACTTGGGTAATTATAAACAGAGGATAAAATCAGGCCTTGTGCCCTGAGGAGGTATCAAAAGTGGACATTGAAGGCAGCCTATCATCAATTAAAAATAATTATGTCACAATAATTTCGTGAGTAACACCTGGGATTGTTTTTGTTTTGTTTTTTAAACTGTAATCAATTCTGAGACATCACTAACAAATTCAGTTGTTTAAGATTAAGGTCACTCGATAAAATCCTAGTCCCAGAGAAGACAATGGCAAAACTCCCACAACTTCAGTAGGGACAGGAGTTCACCAGTTGCATTCCAACTTCTTCTTCTTTAAACTGCAGCACAGTCTGTCGGCATTAGAACACTATTCTCTAAATCTTCTCCGGGCAGGGGTAGATCATTAGAGAAATTTAACACAAAATTGGACAAAGTAACTGTAGTGAACAGTCCTTCATCGGTGGGGGGCAGAGGGAGAGATTACATTAGATTACCTAAAATGTCTCCATAATCTTTCTCTCTATAATTCTGTCACAGAATACATTAGATGCAGCAAATACTTAAGTGTCCAAATGTCTTTTAAGAGCGCAGCAAAATCAAGATGAGAAAAACTTCTATCAGGACAAAGCAAAGTGTGCATTTTTTTAAAAACGTGCATGCAAATTACTTTAATCAGTAGCCAAAAAGGTGTAAATGCTCATACCTTTCTATACTCCAGGCTTTACATCAGAAAATTCACATGCCCTAAATTACTTTCTATGAAGACCGATATTGTATGGTGTTTTTCACTATTTGGCAGAAACTATTTTGAAGTATGGAGTCACTATGGTAACCACTTTTGAGCTCAGAATCATAAAGCAGTTGTGATCACTATCAAAAATGTACGTTTTCTAGCAAGATTGGTTTTGTACTGTAACTCATTTTAGGGTGCATGTCTAAGCCATGTTTCATTGGCCAGAAGGGGTTGACTGTAATTAAGTGATAAAACACCCTGAGGCAGTGTTTCCAGGAAGGATTATTGCACATCTTGAACGTATTGTCAGAAATGATGCCCATTAACCTCAGCCACCCAAGAAGGTCCATAATCTCCAAGAAACTGCCTGGAATGCCCTTTTCCTGTTATGAAAGGGAAATAATAAGATAAATAAGGCCTACAGATAATTCTAATTTTGACTCAATTAGATGAACATCCCTAACACTATATTGCATAGAGGGAGATACAAATTCCATTTTAAGCAGGTGTAATTCCAGTAAAGTCAATGGAGCAGCATTTACTTACACCAGCAATTAATCTGCCATGGGGTGTTTGGCGCTGCTTATTTTAATTATTTAAATTAATTTTAAAAATCCATTTACCTCATACAAAGCATGTGGATTCCTGAAACAGCACTTAAAAACACAAAGATCTATCATAGGTCACTATTTTTAACTAAAAATCAGTCATTAACACTAATTATTAACACCTACTCTGATGGACAGCTTTGAAGATTTTCCATCAGCTCAGGTAGAACAGCTCTTTGAAAAACTTTGCTCCCCTCTTCTGTCTCGGGCACCAATACCCATCAGTTCAATTGCTAGAAAGGTCAGGTTCCTGCCTGGAAACTAGTACGGACAGTTGGGATATAATGGGGATTTACAAATGGAGCAAAAAAGCAGAGTTTTGCTTTGTAAATTATTGCATGGCTAAAAATGCATATTACTCAAAATGATCCTGAACTTACTGCGTTTGAAATCAATTGCAAAATTCCCATGGACTTGAGTGAGAGCAAAATTAGACTTGTGGTTGTGTGAATAGATACTCCACTTAGCATTAATGGGTGTTTCCCACATGTATAACTTATGCAGGGGAAAGACCCTCTATTAATACTCACCATTTCTAAATTAATAATATGGTAGTTGCCTTATCACTTTCTCTGTGGTTTGATTCTATTCAAAGGCAAAACAGCCAGTTCCTTCATGGAAGTTCTGGAATTCTTTCCTTGTGTTTTTCTATCTTTAAACTAGAGCCTATTCATCCTCCAGCGAGAGCAGTATTGGAGCAAATTTTCTTCTGTGTTTATGTAAATAGCAATAGGACTGTTTGCCCAAGTGTTTTGTTTTCACTCTTAGAACGAGGGAGGCAGAACAAATGTTTATATTAATAAAATGTGTTTAGATTATAGTATTTTTCTTCAATCCGTTTCTTTGTAGTGCAGCTGGGAATCCGCAAAGATAACGGAGTTCTTTCTCTTAGAAATAAGTTTACTGCTCAGTGGCTGCAGTTATTCTGACGAACATTGTTATAGAGAGTTTTAAGTGCTGAGAATGAGGGGTCTATTCTCCCTTGTGAAAGGAGAATAGACTCTTTCCTGTACGTAGGTGGCTGCCAGATTAACAGTAATCCATCAGGGTAATGAGCCACAAACTAATAATCTTTTGGATCTGATCCAGTCAGCAATCGACCCAAATGACTCTTGATGAATGAGAACTTTTAATTAATGAGTGACTGACCTACAAGCAAACGAAACATTTTTAAAGTAGGATGACATAGAACATTGTACTCTGACTTGTCAGCAATCTGTATTTTAATCCTTCCCCAGTTCCAGTACACATTCACCAAATCACATGAATAAAATGCTCTAAAATCCCCTATTCCATTTTTGTTTTCCCTGATAAACTCCCACCAAGGAATTTGCCCTGCTAGCATTTAGAACAATTGATAGCAATGGGAGTGTGTGTGGAAAGATTCTGAAAGAGCAGCTCTGCTCCCTGAACTATAGGAGAATCTCCATTAGCTATTAGAAGGCAAGACCACGAGAGCAGGGGCTCCCAAATTTTCATCATAAGGTGAACCACAGCTTAAAAGAAAGTCTCTTGTGAACCCTTCCCTGCTCTTTTTTGATTCGACGAACCACTCCTCATCCACTGCTGGTTAAATAACACACCTGTGGTAATCAACGGCTGTAGTCATTGTTAGGAAATTATCTAACATATTGTTGCTTCTTTTAGTATAATGTAGCAACTGAAAACAAGTAGAATCAACATCTCCTGACCTGCCAGCTCATGGTAGGGCAGTATACACTACTCGCCTCCCCCCCCTTCAACTTAAAGTAAATTCCACTTCCAAAGCTAAATTTAAGCAAAAATTTGACTGTCCTTATGTTTATGTTTATGTTGGCTGGGGCCAACATTTAAACCACCATGATGTTGTTGTCTTAGTTCCTGGCATGAGTTAAAATTGGAAGGCGTGATTCTCCACGGCCTTGTGTAGGCATTCACACCTGTCCAAAATGCTACCCAAATGAGAATGTGCGCACAAGATACAAAGCAATAGAGAAGAAGGCCCAGAGTATTGGCCCGGGTTTTATACCCGGACTCTGAATGTCTTGGCCCTCATAGCTTTTAGTGGGGTGTTTTTTGTTTGGGTTTTTTGCTGTCAATGATATTTTAAAGAGCAGCAAAAAACTATGGAGAGGGAGTAAAACCTGAGTCAATTTGCAATTTTTTTCCTGCATGCTGTTTGTTTCCATTTGGGTAGGGAGGGTCAGGGAATAAGGGAAAAATTGAGACATCGCTGTCCCCTTCACCCACCTTAAAACTCTTCCCTGTCTCTAAACTGCAGTAAACGTATTTAGGAGCTGTTGGTTGAGGTGATACACTCTCAACTTCCTTGTGGATTAGTATAAGCACTAAAAGTGGCCAATTCATATGGAACAGCACCCCCACCCCTACGTTCCAACCAACCAAGAGCCTGCAGGCTCAGCTTCTAATTTGCTCCCTGTTGTTTGAGAGTACATTGAGTAATGTTAAGGCCCTTACCAAGAACCAGCAGCTATTTACAGCGCTGTAGTAAACACACTAGAGGTGCAGCTCTTCCAAAAGAAATGAACTGGAGTCACCCCATCCACTCACACAGAGATGTAATTTTCTGTACAAACTGTGGGTATACAAGTTTTTATCAGTCAGTACACCGAGTATCTGTATATAGACCAGTTTAGCTCCCGTAATAACTAACTTGCAGGCATGATTTGAGAATTAATACCCCAGTTCTGCCCAAGTGAAGCTTATTGGAGGTTTGATGCCACATTCATTCGTGATTGTACAACACTTTGAAATCCCCCCTTTGAAAGCACAAAAGAAGTGCATATTATTATTAACTGTAATACTATGGGCCTGAGCCTGATCTTACAGTGATGTAAATTAGGAATAATCAGAGGAAGTTAATAGAGTTATGCTGGTTTTACTCCAATGTGAGATCCACACTGGGCTCTGTGTATCCTTTTTGCGTTATTGTACATCTGTAATACGGCAGCCACCCCTTTATTCATAAACAACAGCTGCTGCATTAATAAAACATGCTGCGTTAATAATACAGTATTAGCCCAGTGAACTGCAGCTTGAAAACGCCTCTGCATTGCGGGAGAAACATGCTTCAAGAGTCCCCCTCTGCAATGACAGAGAACTGAGGTCAATGGGAGAGGAAATGAAGGGGACACACGGGCCCTGGGGAAATGTGTGTGAATGCACAAAACAGTAATTTAAAGCGACCTAAATGTGTCCAAAGCACTCTGGACAACAAATGAAATAAAAGTTCTACTTAACAAAAAACAGACCCCCCAGCACTTGGCCGCAGAATACACTATTGGGGTGGTGGAGGGGGAGCTCAGCGAAATGACAGGGGCTGAGTGTGACATGTGTCAGGTGATCAGCCTTCCCGCGCTCCCAGCCCCCGGATCTTTTTGGCACTGCCGCTGACCAATCCTTAGCTAGACCTCACCCGCTCCTGCCCCCTCCTTGCTCAAGCGTCTCCCCTTTCGCATGAGGGACGAGCTGAGTCCCGCCCCCGCTCTGCTCGCCACAGAGCCTCTTGGGACAGCAGCCAATGAGAGGGGGAAGAGCTGGCAGAGCAGAGCGCTGCCTGGGGAACGTGAACGGGGTGGGGCGGGGGAGGTGCACGGACAGGTGGGGGAATGAGAAGTGCATATAAGCTGCTGCTGCCCTGGCGGCAGGTTGATCCGTGGGAGGGAGGGGTTAGGTGGGGTTGCTAATGAAGGGCAGCTGTAGACCTTCGCCGTAGGTTTGTATTTGTTCAGGGTTTGTGTGCTTCCTGTCACTGAAACGGAAAGCAGCTGTTTTAAATGTAAATATTGTACTTCTGTGAAGTTTTAGCAGGTAAGATGAAATCATGTGGGCTGATTCCACTGATAGGTGAATTAACTTTGTTCTTCATCTGCTTTAAAGCTGTGCCTCCTTTCAGTAGGAGGCGGGAAGGCTTTCATTCGACCCAAGGAAAAAAAAATATTTAAGGGGATGAGTAACTAGGCTCCGAGTCTCCTTTTTTCCTCTCTTAGCAGGCAAGTGGTCCTCCTTGAGAGTTACTATGAGTTGATGCTGCTGTAGTGTCTCTTAATAACTTGCTTTGTTTGTAAGCATGCTACATGTGCTTCCCTTTCAGTAAACCAGGAGGGCGTAAAGATCTGTTGGAGGCTAGAGTGTACTTTAAAAATGGTTGCAACTAGCAATTTAAGCAGTAAAAGCACTGCATGCATTTCAGAATTGGTACACCAAGGCTTTCACCATGCAAACATAAGCGGTGAGTATCTTTGACCTTCTCAACCCCTCCTTCTCTCCCCCCCCCCCCTTTTAAAAAGTAAGGCTGCAAAAGGGAAGGAGGGGTCCATCCCCAAGTGGTGTTATAACTTATTATGTGCTAGTGCAGGGAAGTTCATAAATGGGGGATAACTGAGCAAAAGTTATGCTTGTGAATTATTACATGACTACAAGTGAGGTGGGGGGGGGAAACTGGTGCAAAATTTTGTAGAGCTACCTCTGACTAATACTTTAGGGTTACTAAAATGATTTTCATGGCTAGATAAGGTAGCTGCAAAGATGATCCTAATAAATTTTTCAGAATGAGTGGAAATCAGATTTTTCATGAATTGCAGTGGCTTATCCTGACTCACAAGTCTGTTTATTGCCACCTATAGTGAAACAGTTAAACTGTCTCAGTATATAAACCTGTTATATTACTCATGCACTGCAGTATACTTCACAGCTTTCAGTAGTTTACTAGGATGAGCAAGTTACTTTATTCCATGTATGTACTAAACAATCACAGCCCTTGGCAGCCTGCCACACTAAAGACTGATCACATTAGAAAGCAGATGACCAAGTGTGAAGCTATCACTTCTCCTTTAAGCAAACTAACTTCATGTTTTCAAGGGGCTAGCTTTTTATCATACTGCAGCGATAAACATTAGTAACGGCTGTGAAGTCCTCTCCCTAGTGGAGGATGACTTCATTAAGTTTACGGTAATAACCAGCATAATCAAGAGAAGTGTAACTGCACTTTGAATTACTTAAAGTGACCACAGACTGCTGTTGCAGCACACACAAAATATACATAGTTTTAATTCTCATTCATGTAAGAAACCACACTACACTGACACTATAGTATGCTCATGCTGGCTTGCTGACTATCGCTATTTAATACTTCAGGAAAATTAACAGGTTGGTTTGTTGTCTGCCTCTTGCCAGTTACTGGTATGTTACTATGTGTTTTTCCTCCTCATGTCTTAATTCCCCTGCAGACTTTGACTACTGGGATTACGTTGTGCCTGAACCCAACCTTAATGAGGTGGTGTTTGAGGAGAGAACCTGTCAGAGTTTAGTTAAAATGTTGGAGAACTGCCTATCCAAATCAAAGCAGACCAAACTTCACTGCTCAAAGGTTCTGATACCAGAAAAACTAACCAAGAGAATAGCTCAAGATGTATTGCGGCTTTCTTCAACTGAGCCCTGTGGCTTGAGAGGTTGCATTATCCATGTCAATTTAGAAATTGGAAATGTATGTAAAAAACTGGATAATCTTATCTATGACCCCAGTGTTGTTCCTACTTTCGAACTGACACTTGTGTTCAAGCAGGACTGTTGCTCATGGCCCAGTTTCAGGGACTTTTTCTTTACTCGAGCTTGTTTCGCGTCTGGCAGCAAACGTACTCTGATTCTGAGTCCTGGGTTTCGGCTTATTAAAAAAAAACTTTACTCCTTGATTGAGACAGTCATTGAAGAATGCTAGAAATCTTGTTGCATGTTTAAAACTGCCTGTGGCCACTAACTAAAATGTCTAAGTGGAATTTGATATCCTGAATTTTTAAGAGGTACCTTGCTTTACAGTTTGATTTCATGCACAGCAACCATTGTGCTCTGTATGAGCTGTGCAAACACCCCAATGTGTAAGCCTTCAGGCTGGCATAAGATATTCCCGGTGCAGCTAACTGCCTGCCTCTGCTGGGTGCGCAAAAAAGCAGGAACAAAGCTAACGTTTTACTTGAAACTTATGGTTAGCACCTAGTTGACCTGTCCTGCGGTCAGCCTAGGAATTGTTACTGACCGTTTTTCTATAGAAAGTTCTTATGCCATGGAAATAACTCTACCAGCATAGGTTTATAGTTCCAAAAGGTTTCACAGAAAACTCTAGAGCTCTTGTTAAAGTATTGCTCAGCTAATTAAATATAGTGGATGTCAAACTCCCCTGCCCGAACGAAGAAATAGATCTTGCCTCTTAAAAGGTAGCAGGCTGATCAACCTGGTGCAAAAGTAAATATTTCACAATTTTTCCTAGGGGTTATATAGCAAACATAATTTGCTCAATCTTAGGACTATGCCAATTTGCACTGCAATCTCAGCAATGTGCACTTTTAAACTTTTGAAGTGTTAAGGGGCAAATGACTCGTCAAAACAAAAGTCAGTTGTGTTTGAATATTTTGCCTTTTAAAAACTGGAAAACCAATGCAATTTGGGCAGCAAAGATGGATTTAAATGCAAGGTAACTTCTGAAGCAGAAATGCTAAATCATTGTCTTGGAAACACTTGCCTACCTCATGCTTAGTTTTGAAAATGGAATATGTCTGCACTCAGAGATGCCCTCTTTTTCTGGGCAGAAAACTGAATCCTACTATTCCCTTGCCATACCCCTTCCTCTAAGTGGAACCAAGAAACACTTTAGTTCTCTCACTAGCTCCTCTCCAAAGTCTGCAGGATTTTTCTGTTCTGGCATGGTAGCTCAAGCTCTTCAGAGGACACCTTGTGGGGGTTTCAGTTCTCCATACCACCATAGTGGCCCCACTTTGGTTCTGGAATGGCCTGGCAGTTTCTCCCTTTCATGAGCCTGCCCCCTTCATTCCCTAAGGTAGCTAAAGTTTAGCTAGTGTTCAAGCTGATGCTTACGTTGCTGCTCGAATGACTTTCCCCTTCATCTTCCCTAGAGACTTCCATTTCAATGTCGCACCACTTCTGCTGAAAATTAACTCATCTCCCCATGCTCAAACAAGCTGACCAGTTGGCTTAGATAAAACACAGGAATTTTCAAAAGACCATGAACTGAAAAAGTGACTGCTTCAATTACAGACAGTGAGAATGTCTTTCAGATCCAGCCAGGAGCATATATCAACACTATGCAATATAGGGGTGAGGGGGGAAAAGGCTTGCCTAATCTTTTAGTCTATTTTCCCTGCCATGCTTCTCAGTAACAGTTCTCTGGCTATGTACCACTCTTCTGAGGGGCGGCGGGGGGGAGCTGAAAGATCCACCATGTCTTGGTTGCTGGCACTTAGGTTTCTCGGAAGATGACTATCAACAGATAATAGAGGGGAAAGTACCTTGGCAGACACATACCAAGTGTCTTGGCTCCTAGTAGTTGTTCTCTTGAAGACTTATCTTGCAGGTACCTAAGTAATATCCACATGTATGAGACACTTGTGGCACAATTTGACACTTAGCAAGTGTGTGGGTGAAGGAGGGGGAAGTGTGTGTGTGTGTGTGTTCTCCATCAAGTTGCATATTCGGTATACAATGTAACCGGCTTAGGTGGATTACAGAACTGCACTCTTCTAACATTTGGAAGTTACTGCACCGCACAGCTATTGAGCCTTTGACTTATCAGAATTGGACCATTGTAAACTGACTTGTTTTGCACTTGTACTGCTTTTAATGTTTTTAATTTCAATGCCTTAAATGGTGGTGTCACTTTGTATTGTTGGAGCTCTCTGCACTGATGTATAGATGTTCGGTCCCCCTCCCCCTGAACTGTTCTTTGGCTTGCCTTTTGAACTTCACGACAGCAATTATTTACTGGCACTGTTCTTGAAACTGATTCCTGTGCAAGAAAATGGGTTTGTCTATCCTGACAATAAAAGTTATATTTTTAACTTTCAAATTTAGGTTGTCTTTGAGATCATTCTTCTCCAACATTATTCATACTATGGTAGTTCCCAGGAGCCCCAGTCATGGCCTGGAACCCCTCTGTGGTCAGTGCTGCACAGTTCCTGTCCCAAAGAGCTTGTGTGGTACAGCATAAAACAAGCAACAGGTGGACAGAGGTAGACCAGGGAATATAAGGAAACCATGAAAGAATGTTGAAGTGGTTTGTCCTGACTTTCGTTAAGCATCTGGTTGGGCAGTGCTCCGTCTTTCCTTTAATTGCCACTAATCTCCCTTCCTCGCTGCAGAGGCCAAAATGGCTACCGCTGACCCCCCCTGCAAGAACAGCAGGCATGATGTTTGCCAAGAGGAAATCTGCAGTAAGGGTGTTAACCCTTCATACAATGATGAGCTTCATTAGAAGGGAGGGATGAGTGTCTGAGGGGTTGTGGGTTCAGTGAGGGGTTCAGTATTCATTACTATACAATGTAAAACACCTTCCTGTGCTCTCTGCGCTTGGCACATAGCATACAGTACTCTTTCCAGCTTGGCTTGTGGTGATGTCCACTACTATAAATATCAAATGCTTCCTTAATCAACTACACAAATAACTATTTATAATGGCTCAAACTCAAATGAGGTCGACATGTTAAACTTTTTTGATTCTTTATGCAAGCACTACCTTGAATCTTACTAGAGCCAGTGAGAACGGAAGAAGCCTACCAACTTGTCTAGTAAACATTGTCTGTCCTCCACAAATACAGCTCCCACGTATGTTCTAGCCGTTTGTAGATGACCAGTGCCTTCAGCAAACCACCCTGGCAACAGACACCCTGGTGGTAAGTCTCGGTGACCAGGAATCGAATGGGCATGGAAATCAGCTGGCTCTTCTAGAGTGGGGAGGAGCTAATGCTGGAAGCATTGATCTGTTCAGGGGAGAAGCTCCAGTGTAGTCAGTCCTCCATCTTTCACAAAGATGTGGGTCTTTTTAAAATAATGGATTCCTCTCTACTGGACTAGACTAGTACAGCGGGATCCATTAGAGAGTATGACTGTAGCACTACTAGATGCAAACTTTAAACTTCTTTATGGGACCTGGTGATTGATAGAGCAGGGTGTCTAAACCTGCTATTTTGACTAAATTCCACTGTGACAAACTGCTTTTAATTATGCTGGTTACCTTTTAAAACTTCCAGTGTTCATGGGGACTAAAGTATCACTTCGTATTGGGGCAGTGTGGGGAGTCTGTTCGCTGTAACGTTCTGAAGCAAGTATTCTTTGCTTATAGGGGTATATGTTGGAGGCAGTAGCCCTGTATAAGAAATAATTCAGTTAAATAGTTTATACAACTATCAAACATATTTCAGATTTAGCTGCTTAACCAGAGTTTGCCTGACTGCATTATTGCTGCTGATCTTGCATGCCCTACTTTATTACGGTGTTAACTTTCTCTTAGTGATGGTCGATGGCAGTTCTTTCCTTTTCTTCTGTTCTCACTCCCCTCCATAATACTAGAGAGACAAGGTAGGCAAGTTAATATCTTTTGTCTCTTTCACCGGAGGAAGTTGGTCTAACAAGCTTTTGAACTTACACCGAACTCTTCTTTAGCTTGAAAGACAAGCTTTCACCAACAGAAGTTGGTCCAATAAAAGATATTACCTCCCCCACCATGTCTCTCTCATACCCTGGGACCAGATAGCTATACCAACTCCCCATGTCTCTCACTGGACCTGGCTTACCTTCGATGGTAGACGAATGACCCACCATTTGATATGTTAAATATTTAAGTAATCATTTTAATTCTTCAATTCTAGCTTGACTTTATTTCCCAGCCTCAGGAAGAGATAATGGAACCATCACCCTTTGCATAGTGTCTTGACCACTATACGATACACTTTATTTTAAAAAAAAAATACAGCAGAGGTTACAGACCTTGTCAAGCATCCAAAACCACACCGTTTGAGTTAAGTCACATGGCTCAAAGAATGGAACCATTTTCTTTAACATTTGCCTTAACTCAGGCTATGGCCAGGTCACAGCTGCTGCACGTGATAGTGCCCGGAAGTTTCCTTTTGTGTGACAGCCAAAGTTTGCAATTAAGCCAAACACTACAAACCTTATCCAATAGTGAGAGCGTTACCTGTGTGTGTGCGCGCACATGCACAATTATCAATGTGCATTCCTATGCCATTTCCTTTGTTATATCAGTGGGCGAGCAGTGTGTAGAGACTTGCTGCATCCAGGTTTACTACCCTTTCCAGTTCGTTCCATGTAATGTTTGTCCTCTAGCAGTAACTGGGTTATTAATACTGTGAGATTAGTCGTGCATTTTTTTTTACATCACTCAGCAAATACAACTGTGTAAACAGGAACCTGATGGATGGAAACAACATTTCTATTTTCAAAACTTTTTTTTCAATAAGGTGGTCCATTTTATAGTTTGTACACACAGTACAGGTTTTAATAAACCCAGCTGTGGCTTCAGTGTTCTGTTTTCTGCTAACAGAAATGTATCTGTTTGAAAGTTATTAAACTCCCCAAATGCCCCAGGGTTACAGTGGTGTAAACAAAACTTGGGCTGCAGAGCTTTTTGCCCTGGGACTAAGCCAAACCCTTCACATGTGCTGGCAGAAAACCCACTCAGGATCCTTCAGACCAAAGGGAAAAGTAGTAAACAATCCCATCAATCACTAGGAACCGCTAAGCACTGAGAGGCGTAAGTTTCAACCACCAGTATAGAAAGACATTGACAAATTGCAATCCATCATCCTCTTCCCCCTCCCCACCCCCCATGCACACAAAGGCTCTCATTTAGCTATGCAGCACGGCAGAAATATGTATCAGGGCTAGTGCTAAGTATGAATAAAGGGTAGGCTGACTGATTGCTTTTAAAAATACAGAGTACATAAAGCACTTTTTGGCAACAACCTCCCAGATGCTTTTTTTTTTTATTTTATTTACTAATCTGTAAGGACTGCAGGCTTTGCTGCAGTGAGCCAGCAGTGGAGAAAGAAACAAAAGATGCAACCTATTTACTCACTGTCTCCTGGTGCCCATGTTATAATTTTGTTTCTGGCTGCAGCATAAGATTGCTTACTTTATAATCCTGGATTGGATTTCTCCCACCATCCTGTTAAAGGGCTGTTGTAAAGAGCAGGCTGTTTTTAGTAGGACATTGCCTTTCAGGCAAGGAGTCCAGTGCGCCTGTCACTGGTGGACCTTTTTAAAGAAAGGTTGATCTGAGAGGAGCGAGAGTCTCTTTTTCCTGTTGGCATCAGCAACCTTCTAACTGAGGCTAATAGCGTTGTGTTGGACAAGTTACAAAAGAAAAGAGAACTGCAGCAGCTGCATGTACAGTATGGGTTTTGTTCTACTCCAAGGTGACTATCATTGCTGGCAGTTTCCGTTCTCCATTCAAAGAGAAATCTCCAAAGCCCCAGATCATATTCCCTGCCCTCCCACCACACACACACACGTGCACACGCCCTTTTTCTTCATGCCTCAACACACCTTCACTCAGGATGGCAAACAGCTCTACTGTTCCTCTTTAATGGGCAATGGAGATATGGCTCTGTTTGCTAAAAGAGAGGATGCTCCTTACCTTCATGATTCCCTGTACACCCATCTCTGTATGTTCACAGGTGAGCCTCCTCTAAATGTAATCTCCCACACACTGCCACAAAAGGGTAGGCTGAGCAGTTCTTGTAATAACATCTTTCAGGTCATGTCAGACGCTGGCATCCCTTCCAGATCTCTTCAGGGAGCTTGGCATTTTCTTCTTATTCATTCAGACCGATGACTAGTTCCAATATGGCAACTTCAGTGTTCCTTCACTAGAAAAGGTATCACTTAAGGTACGAGTGTTGTCTCATTCATAGTGTGGTGCCATAACTACTTAGTTTTATTTCATGGTTCTCTCTTCTATACCACTGCAATGTGGTATGCTCATGCCTAGCACTCATTACTGGTTAGTTATTTTTGACATGCTTCCCCCACTTTCTGGTGCAAAAGAACTATTCCAGATCGCTAATCCGCTTTAGAGGAGAGAATTCGTGGGCCTGAGGCTCAAGTCTGGAAATCTCTGGAGCTACAACGTCCCTCTGTATGGATGTTAAAGCTCCCATTACACTTTTTTTCTTTTGACTTCCCAAAGTATTTTGTTGCACACTGCACTAGTTGTCCACCTGGTAGCTGTCTATCTCCTAGAGGTAGCTGCATTTCAGAGGTGCTTTACATGCATAGTTTGTAAAGAGCTTTCGGTTTCTTTGAGATACATTTTAGTTTTGTTAGTGTAATATATGATAGGGTGTGATCCAAACACCATGGGCCATTCCATAGTTTGGTTTCCTACAGTAGCTTTTATCCAGTGATCTCAAAGCATCCCAACATTAAATCCAACAACACATCTGTGAGCTAGGTTAAATGCCATTGCACTCATTTTGTGGATGTGGAAACTAAGGCTCAGAGAGGTTGAGGGTTTGGTCCCGCCAGAGCACCCTCAAAGGTCATGATGTCAAGACTGCCCAGCACCTCATAGCATTGGGTCCTAAATGACCTGCCTAAAATCACATGTTGGGTCAGTGGCTGAACCAAAAGTAGAAGTCATGATTCCATGTATTCTAACAATTACGTGCCTAAGGCAGTCTATCCTGAAAAGAATGTCATCAGCCATTCCATTTACTGCGTCTGCCAACTGCTTGCGCTGCATTACAAACCTATAATGAACTAATGCTAACACAAATACCTCTTCTCCATTAACTCTTTCAGGGACGTGCCCCTTCTTTTAAGGGCAAATCCAGTGTTTTGAATTGCAGGTGCAGCCCAACAGATGTCTGAAGATGAGGGTTAATAATGTTAATATCTGTAAAATATGTTATCAGAAAGTTTAATATGAACTATTACACTGTTGTTGAACAAAATAATGTATCTAGAATTTTTGTGAGATCTGGCTTGCTTGCTTACTTTCTCTCTTTCTTTCCAAACAAATATATGTTCTTCCTTGTCACTAAATAAATGCAAGGGGGAGGGAAGACTGATGGCAAAACACAAAAAGTCCAGTTTTCTGGATGAAGCATGTTAAAGTTGTTTTGTTCCCGGATTAAAAATTGTGATTAGGGCAAATTGCAAACAAAAGAAATACAGTTGGTAATTGCTCCAGGGACACAGGCAAAGTAATCTGTATCCTGTACACTGAAAGTTTATATGTGCCATTGTGATGCTTAAGAATAATCTGTTGTATTCATGGGGCATTTCACAGTAGATCATTAAAAGAATTCCCAGAATCATTCGTGTGCAGGGCATTGACTGCTTTCAGACATTTAGTCAATGATTTGTTCATTACCATTACTGGCACTCCTGCCAGAAGCAACCATTGTTCTGTGTTAACTTTTAAAGAGACATAAAATAGTTATTTTATCCATTTACAGTATTTGGGTCTCCATCCTGTCCCCTGTTAAGTCAATGACAAAACACAACAGTGGAGCAGGATCACTTTGTGGGAAAACTGGCCCAAATCTCCCTCCTTACTCAGGCAAACCTCCACAGTGGAACAAAAGTTCTTTGCTGCATTGTGAACACTGGTAGAGAACTTTGACTGTCCTGCACGTGGCCATAATGTCTGGCATGTCTCCATGTAGCATCCAAGAGCTGAACACTTTTTTTTTCAATTCTTTATGAGGACAGGGAATGCTATTCTGTCAGTATTAGGATCATACTAATTAGAGATGGAAGAGATCATTTAGAGAGCAGAGTTCCTTCCTACGCCAGGACAAGATTCAGTTCCCCCAGGCCAAGAATTCCACCTGAAGCAGGAGTATCTGTACTGTTGGACTATTTTTCTGTTTCCCTTGTTCCCCACAACCTGAGCAAGCCAGTCTGTGCTGTACTTCCTAGATCATTTTTATTTTTTTTCACACCCACATTTCTGAAACTCATGAGTATACTTCAAAGATGGTTGCTGAGCTAGGAAACGTTTTCTGCTCAGTCTAACAGCGTATTCCTGAGCATTTGTGTCTGCAACAGAAAGGCCGGCAAGCAAGGAATCCAGGGAAGGTTCTAAGTAGAAACTTTACAGAGAAGCGGAGGAAGACAGAGTGGCTTCAGGGACAATATAGAACACTCCGTTGTTGGGTGTTAGAAAAAAGTGATTCTTCCTTTAACGTTGTCACAATAGTACTTTGTCAGTTCCCTTGATTTGTGCCTGCCCTGGGTATTTAAATCTACCCCAGGCGGGTTCTGAGTCTCAGACCTGGTCTACACTAAAAAGTTAGGTCGAAGGAAGCCGCCTTAAGTATGTGTCCACACTATCGGGTCCTTTACACCAAACTAAGTCGCCTCTAATGTCAGCTTCTGTCACCCACCTCTACGAGAGGTGTAGCGCTTAATTCGATTTCCATGGGTCGACTGCGAGGTAGTGCAGACACAGATTGGGTAAATTGACTTAATTGGCCTCTAGGTGGCGTCCCACAATGTTCATCTGTGACCCCCCTGGAGATCATTCTCCACTCTGCTGCACTGCAGCCAGGTAGACAGGAAACAGCCCCTCCCCTGCTAAAGCCCTGGGAATTTTTGATTTCCCATTTCCTGTTTGATCAGCATTGGGAGCATGCCAGCTTGAGCACAGCTGCTCATGGAGACTGTACACCCCAAACGTGCTCCAGCCTGGTCTGCACACGAGGTGATGGATTTCATCGCTGTGTGGGGAGAAGAGTCTGTGCAGGCAGAGCTCCGATCCAGCAGAAGAAACGCTGACATCTATGCAAAGATCACTTGTGGAATGGGGGAGAAGGGCTACACGAGGGACACATAGCAGTGCTGTGTGAAAATAAAAGAACTTCACCAAGCGTACCAGAAGGCAAGGGAGGCAAACAGTTGTTCTGGTGCTGAACTCCACACATGCCGGTTCTACAACGAGCTGCATGTGATTTTCGGGGGTGACTCTACCAGCATCCCCACAAGCAACGTGGACACCGCACAGGTGTGTGAGTCTAGGGACAACAAGGAGAATGATATGGTGGATGAGGCACAGGAGGAAAAGTATGGGAGAAGGTGAGTGGTGGATCCATTCTCCCCGAGAGCCAGGAAATAATTTTAACCCTGGAGCCAATTTACCCACTCCAAATTGATTCCCCACTGACCGGTAACTGTCTGGTGTTGCAAGCTTCCAAATAGTGATCACTGCTCACTTCTCTAATGTCAGAGCCGCTCTCGTTTTTGTCCTGCTAAATTGCAGGGCAGGAGAAAGCTTTGCACAAAGTTCCTGGAAGGTGACCTTCTGCATTCAAAAGTTCTGCAGCCACTACTCATCATCCCATACCTGCAAACGATGCAGTCTCACCAGTCCGTGCTTGTTTCACGGGACCAGAAACGGTGCTCAGCAGAGTGCAGCTGCTCTGTGATGGCCAGCAGCAACTGCGAATAATTTTTTTCAATGGCTTGCTGCAGGGCTGTTTGCAGGACATCGCTATGTTCTGCACAGAGGACCCTATTTCGGCTCTGGAAATACTGCAGGAGAAGGCGCGAGGTGTTTGAGATGCTCACAGCAAGAGGGCACAACTGAGCAGGCTCCATGCTTCTGGGGTTATGGTGTACGTGCGGTGGTTTTAAGGTGCAAAAACCACTGGATTATTTGCCGTTGAGCACAGTGCATCATGGGATGCTGACGCAATGTTCCCATTCTCCCCTGTGGCAATGTTTTGGTTCCATGAGGCATTGCAAAAACTTCCGAAAACACACTGCAGCAAGTTGCACTTTGGGATAGCTACCCACAAATGCATTGCTTTGTGCATCGATGCAGGCATTGCTAGTGAGGATGCGCTCCATCAAGACAATCAGCATGGTGTGGCCACGCACCATCGACTTAAATAATTTGGAGGCTCGAGGTCGAATTAGATAAAGTGAAAGCAGTACTCTGCTAAAACCATATACAGTAACTCCTCACTTAAAGTCGTCCCGGTTCACGTTGTTTCATTGTTATGTTGCTGATCAATTAGGGAACGTGCTCGTTTAAAGTTGCGCAATGCTCCCTCATAACGTTGTTTGGCAGCCGCCTGCTTTGTCCACTGCTTGCAGGAAGAGCAGCCCGTTGGAGCTAGCTGGTGGGGGCTTGGAACCAGGGTGGACCGGCAGCTCCCCATCAGCTCCCCGTTCCCTAAGTTCCCTGTGCAGCAGCCACCCAGCAAGCTACCAATTGCCAGCAGTTCAGCTGTCCCTCCCCCCACTGCCCTGTGCTGCTCTTTTCCTCTGCCTTGGAACTGCTCCCAGGAGCCTCCTGCTTGCTGTGCAGGGGAGGGGAGAATGAGGGGGCTAATATCAGGGTGTTCCCCTCCCCCCTACTCCTGCCCCCCGCTTACCTCTTCTCCATATAGAGCAGGGTGGGGACACGACAGGGCTCAGGACGGAGGGAGCTTGCTAGCCTCAGCTGCAGTCTCAACTTGCTGACCTACTTAAAAAGGCAATGTACTTAGTGTCAGTGTACTTAAAGGGGCAATGCACCTCTCTATCTCTCCCACACACAGGATGTGTGTCTCTGTGTCTGTCTGCCATGCTGTCTCCCCTCCCTCCATTTGTTCTGCCTTGTAGAGTGTGAGGCTACATTAACAAAGTGTTAACCCTTGAGGGCTCAGCCGAATGCTAGTTCATCATTTAGCAGTAAGGCATTCCCTGGGAAATATCCCACCCTCTTCCACCCTCTGACTTCACCACCTCAAACAAGCTTCACAATCATCATTGCTGTGTACAGTATTAGATTGTTTAAAACTTATACTGTGTGTATGTATGTGTGTATCTATCTAATCTATCTATTTTTGTCTGGTGAAAAAAATTTCCCTGGAACCTAACCCCCTCTTTTTACATTAATTCTTATGGGAAAATTGGATTCGCTTAACATAATTTTGCTTAAAGTCAGGATTTTTCAGGAACATAACTACAACGTTAAGTGAGGAGTTACTGTACTGCATGCTCTGAAAAGCAGGGACTGCTGCTGCCCAAGCTGCACTTGGCTGCAATTATGTTGGAAACCAGCATTTCTATTATTTTAGATGAGCAAATGGGATGCCTATGGGAATAGTTTGCTATTTGACTTTAAAAATCTACTATTCTGTGAAGCAGAGGCTAAGGGGGGCTAAGATGGTGTTGAATAATTGTGACCTCCCTTTTCTTTAGCTGCAAGCTAAGAATGAGGCTGATCATGTTCTGTGGGAAAGGTCCCATTCACTTGGATGGGAGTAGGGTCTAACCATAAGTTCTTCAGTGCCCTTTTTAGGTTTCTGAGTAATTTATGTGCAACAGGAGAAAGATAAGCTGGTAAATAGATACAATGCATTAAAAAGACCTAGAAAGTAAATTGAATTATTATTGTTTTGTTTGTATTATAACAGTGCCTAAGGATCCCATTCAGGATCAGGCCTCCATTGAAAGAGGTGCTGTACAAATGCAACAAAAGACACAGTAGTCACACCAAAATGCTTCTAATGCGCTTGGGGGTTTTCAAAAAGCCCAACTCTCCTTGAATTTCAAGGGGACTTGGGCACCTGAGTCCCTTAAGTCCTTTTGAAAAATATCCATGTCTCCATACTGTGCTACCCTGCAGAAGTTTATCTTATTGACTCCACTATATTATAATAATATCCTTTCATCTGTACTTCTCAAGGTGCTTATTCTGTATGCCACATTCTATATGCCAATTTTCAGAAGTTCTGAAATCCTGCAATTTCCATTGATTTTAATTGGCATTGTGGGTGCATATGACCCTGAGTCCCCCTTCACTAAAGTTGTACATGCCCAGAATACCATTTGACTGAGCTGCTTGAGTTCCAGTTTCTTCTATTCAATCAGTTGCCTCTCTATCGATTTAATTCATGCCAACTGCACAGATGTCTGTGAGGTGCTCACATGCTACACTGATGCGGACCTTTGAACATTCTGCAACTAATTAACTAAATATGGCACATGTAGGGCCCAAGCACCAGGGTACCTTGACACCAGTTTCTTCCTCTCTGTCCGCTTTCTACATCTCCCTTTTTACTGCCACTATCAGGGTACATTTGTCTCTCTGAGGGACTGCTCCAAAGCAGGAAAGATTAATTTCAATGGGCTTTGACTCAGGCCCTGAGTTTTGGGTGGAAAAACCAAGGTCTGTCTTATGCATATTCTTATACTGGCTTATACTATGCTATCTCCTGCATGACCCCATGTCATTCTCATACCTCTCAATCTGCCAAGGCCCAAATGTGGCGGAAATGTGGGACAAAGACCCAAACCGAATGACACAAACGAGTTATTCATGTGGGAAACTCAATATTCTGTGGGATTCATTCATTTAGTGTAAAGAACTTTATAATCACAATTTCATGGGTCTTTATTAATGATGTAAATAACTGTCAACAAGAAAAGTGAGGGGGACTTAGGCACTAAAATGAGTGATGTCCCATTTGAGAGCTATTGTCGGGCTGAGCAGATGGAGCCAGAGCTGGAGGCCAGGAACCAGACCTGGAATCAGAAGCCAGGAACCAGTAGCAAGGCAAAGGAGTAGGGTCTACTGTAGCAGTTAGCTGGGGATCTGCCGAGTTATACAGATAACTTCCTGGTGTCCCTACCAGGCTTAAGTAGTGCACTAGACCAATCGGGGACCCCGGGAGTGCTGCCAAGCAGGCGCTTTGTGGGTGGCCCATTCTGTGGTGCATGAGCCCACAGTCCATCGATTGCTGCTGTGTCAGAGCTGTTGGGAGGTGGTGTGAATGTGGCAGTCACCCAGGGATCAGCGGACCCAGATTCTAACCCTGCAGATTCTCACAGGTATGGTTATTCTAGAGGTATTACCGAAAACAGGTAAGTCAGCGGCGTGACATACTCTCAGGTGCTCGTAAAGAGCTAGACTGTGGCCAAGAAGGGACGGGATGCAAAGAGCTGCTGTTCCCAGCAGCTCCTCGTGGAGCATGCACTGTCTCTTGTCACAAGGTGCACTGTGTGGTTTCCTCTCTTGGGCCAATTCTGCTGGGCAGTATGGAGTTGCAGGATTATGGCCCACCCCTCTCAACCCGTAAGAGGTTTCAAAGGCCAGTACTAGAACCCCCTGCTCTTATAGGCTGGGAATGGAAAGACTGAGAAGAACCTGAGCTTTTTGTTGCCTTTCTTCTTCCAACCTGCTGTGCACCCTTGCAGGCACAGGCACAAGTTAGTTCAAATGTTTACGTGGCTTTTTTGCAATGATTGTTTTGACTCAGCAAGTTAGATCAAGAAAGCGTCTAATGACCTTCCAGCAGGCATGTTGCTGGATGTCATGGTGGATAGATGTCGTTTCACTCACCACCTGCACCATGTCTTTGATATTTGGCCAGGTGACTTAAATATCATAGCAGCAGTTGTGATTTTCATATGAGCATTGTCCAGCCCCAGGACAGAAGAATAAGGTACTTCTGAAAAGACAGGTTTATGTACAATCTAAATTATCCATTTATGGTAGAGACAAGAAGATATTCTTGGGTGTCAGAATATTTGCCAATGCATTCTCATTTTATAAATAAATCTAAGAACAACAAGGGCATGTGCTTTTTATAATTTATGGGTGCTGATAATTAGGAATTTGAAAGGTCTTCGTGCTCAACCAGGGTTTGTTACTGAACACTTGGTGGTAATATGTTGCCATTCTAACAGAATATGAAAAAACCACTGGTGTCAAAGACTCCGTCATCATATGAGAAATAGGATAATTTTGGTCTGTGTCTTGAATTTTGTCAGAGAGCTGTTGTGTGCTGATTCGAAGAACTCCATTACTGACATGTTGTGAATATGTTGTTCTCACTGCAGTGAGGAGAACAATGAAATTATTTTATTTGATATACATCTGACACATGAGAAATCAGAGCTTGCTGTTAGTGTGAGCCTGGAGCTTTCTCGTCAGCTGAGTGGTCACAGAGCATTCCAGTCTGGAGGGTGACTTTTCGATTCTGCAACCACCTTACACAAAAATTAGAGCCACTCTACACAGTTAGGAGGACGAGTGAGTTCCCAATGTACATTTGTTGACTGCAACATTGAGTTGAAAACCAGATTCTGTGCTGCAAACCCAGCCATCCTAAAAATGGGTGGAGCCTTGTATCCTAGTCATTAGGGCCCTACCAAATTCACCATCCATTTTGGTCAATTTCACAGTCATCGGATTTTTAAAATTAGTAAATTTCATGATTTCAGCTATTTAAATCTAAAATTTCATGGTGATGTAACTGTAGGGGTCCTGACCCAAAAAGGAGTTGGGCGGGGGCATCACAAAGTTATTGTCGGGGCGGGGGGGTTGCAGTACTGCTATCCTTACTTCTGTGCTGCTGCAGGCAGTGGCTCTGCCTTCAGAGCTGGGCAGCTGGAAAGCGGCGGCTGCGGGCCGGGACCTCAGCTCTGAAGGCAGAGCCGCCATTAGCAGAAGGAAGGATGGCATGGGATGGTATTGCCACCCTTACTTCTGTGCTGCTGCTGGCAGGGCGCTGCCTTCAGAGCTGGGCGCCCGGCCAACAGCCACCCCTCTCCGGTCATTTAGCTCTGAAGGTGGCAATACCACAACCCCCCTAAAATAACCTCATGGACCCTCCCTCCCCCCCTGCAACTCCCTTTGGGTCAGGACCCTCAATTTGAGAAACTCTGGTGTCCCCTATGAAATCGGTACAGTGTAGGGTAAAAGACCAGATTTCACCGGGGGAGACCAGATTTCACTGTCTGTGACGCGTTTTTCATTTGGTAGGGCCTTACTAATCGTTTTAATAGCATGTCAAATTACAAAGATTTTGATCCTAAAAAAGCATGAACTAAATTTGTGAGCAATCTTTATTGGTCCTTGTATGTGGCTATTAGTACATTTCCAGAAGGCCTTGATATTGGTAAGTGGTGGAAAAGAAGATAGTGCTTAACCAGTATTTGTCTGTCTCATAGTTTTGTGCAAATGAAACATTGTTTCTCATATCTGAAGACCTTGTAAGAGCTACTAGACACTCGTAGGAAGTATTAACTTGATTGGAAATCAATATGATTATAAATGAACTCTGTGAGGAAGCCAGATTATGCCAATGCTCTTCCCTTTCCACAAATACAGGGCTTGATCTTGTGAGGTGCGGAGCCCCTCCTGGTAAATGCTGAGTTCACTCAGCTTCCAGGATCAGAGTGATGATTGACCTGGGGGCCCTCGATAACACACAGGATCAAGCCCAAAGGCTCAGGCATTACAATTTCACCTGCACATTTTCAGTACACTTTTTGCGAATCTTTTCATGACACAGCAATTATACGTACATTTTTACTTTGCTGGCACAGTTTTGTCATGAGGCAGTGTTTACCCAAGATGTTCAATGGTATAAATTGCACATCCATGGAATAGTCTGAAAGCAAGCCCCCTTGCATTCTGTAAAATCTTTGACTCTGGAATTGTAGAAATGTGTATCATGGATAGTTTACGACAAATCTTAGCTTTTCTACCTAGTTTCAAATCTCTCCTCAGTTGCTTTATTTCCGTGTTCATGGTCACAGCAAACAGCTGATCTCTGAGACTGGCAGATGATGGGCCACAGACCTATCCTGCTTACAGGAGTGTCTTAGAAAAGGGGCTTCTGAAGAGCAAGGGTGATAGCCACAGCCAAGTGTTTAATCTTTTGGAAAGACACACTGCATGGCTTGTGTCCTTAGCACTTTAATAAACTTGGCTCCATTTAATGAAAGTATTTAATAGCTGGGATTATCTGTAAATATGGCACAATTCTTTTTCCTGGAGACTGGCGAAAGCAGAGGGTTCACATTTAGCATTCATTAAGGGCTTCTCCATCCTTAAATCATTTGCTGCTCAGAAGAATAGTGAAGCAGAAGGTCTGAATACCCAGATCACTCAAGAAGTGCTTATATATGACACTTAAAATAAGGAAGTGGAAGCATAGAGTGTGCTGTCTGAATTCCAAGTTGTGTGGTGGTTGTCTCATAATTATGTTTCAGAATCCCCACTGAAGCTCAAATTTTCCCTTAATTCAAGCAATTTCATAATTAACCATATGTGATGTAGCAAAACATATGCAATTAAAAATCATAATGAGGGCTACAAATTTTGTTTAAAGTCGATAAAACTCCACCAAAGCAAACATTTCAGACTGTGTTTGATAAAATTTAAATGCCAGATCCTCAGTTGGTGTAAACTGGGGTAACTCCACTAACTTCAGTGAAGCGGTGCCAATTTACAGCAGCGGTGGATCTGGCCCTAAATTTCTACAGCATTAAAAACTGTTTGGACAGGGGGCAGTAGATCCTTAAGATCTCTCAAGCTCAACAAAGGTTCATTCCTTGGATCATGGAGCTTCAAAGGGGACCAATTTTTATATGATTCAAAAAACCCAATCTGCTGTGATTTACCCTGCGATTTTTAGATGTAGTTATTACAATAGCCTTTCATTCATTAGACTTTTCAGTTTTCCATCCATTCGAAAAAAGAAACGTTCTAAATCATACCTAGCAAGCAGAACCTCAGGAAGAAAACAAGTTAGCATCATCGTTCCCCCTCACATTAGGAAAAAAATGTCTGCCTCATTTATTCTTCTGAAAAGGGGTATAGTACAGTTGTTCCTTTTATTTTTGCAAGAAGCTTATGAGCAAATGAAATAAAGATGCTAGTCAGACATCAGGCCCTGTTTCAACAGCCCATCCTTATTTAACAGAGCACGTAAGCAGGTGCTTAAATGCTTTGTGGAACTGGGGCACCAGGGTGAAATTCGTCTGGCATACAATTTCAAACTGGTATTTGCTGGACTCAGCTCTTGCTTAGCAGCATCTGTGATCCAGTCCCTCTTACCATTTTAAAAGTAGATTTGTGCAGAAACACTCACACTTGGCTTGGAAATATTTAATAAAGGTCCTATGGAGTGTGAGTTACAAGGCAGTGCACAGGCATTCTGGAAAATAAATGAGAATAAGGTAGCATTATGCTGGATGACTCATATCTTTGAAATCCAGGTGGTTGTTTTTTTTTTAAGTTAACAGCATTACCGAGAAAGCCACAAATGAATAAATAACATTCTGCAAAATGGGTTGACAGTCTTTTGACTGAGTAAACTCTCATTTTTCAATGGCTTTCAGCATTAAGTCCAGGACACTCTTCCAAAGTAGTCACAATGAAGACTTTGATGGCTAACCATTCATTTAAAAACAAAATTGGCAGTAAAGAGATCCAGTGCGTTTTAAGCTTTAACAGCATTTATCCTAATTTTGTTAAAGTGACTTTTTGCTGTAGCTTAATTAAATGATTGGTAAGTGGAAGACCATAGAGAAATTTGCGACTACTGAGATACGAAGAGACACAAAACAACCATTCCAGAAGCATCAGAAATATCATGTGTGTGGTAGAGAAAGGTGGGGGCAGGAGTCCCAGTTTATATGTTTGGACATTTTTAAAACCTTCTCCAATCCTTGCATTTTTAATAGTACAAGTGGTTGGTGGAATTTGATTGTGCAGCAGCTGTTTGGACAGAGTTTCTGCACCTGTGTATAATAAATGCATGTGTTGATGCTTTATTGGCTGAAAAGGACTGAAGATACCCTTGCTTGCTACAAAAGGCAATGCAGCAAATAATTGAGCTGTCACTTTATCCTTAATGTGCAACTGACTTTTAGGATGCATTCTCAAGCAGAAGCTTTTTGTAGTGACTTCTTGCTGCATATTAGTAAAGGGACACAAATGTCGTCATAGCAATGATTCATGACTGCTAGGAGCAATTCACACTTACTCATGTGGGCTAAATTTGGCACAACTCACACCAGTGCTCTCTGCCCAATATTCAGATTCCCAGCAGCTCTTTGAATCTTTGGGATTTCTCCATTTCACTATCCTTCAAATGTTCCCAGTCTTAATTTTGTTATCAATAACTTTCTTTGTTTGTAGATATATTGAATATAACTACTAAATACAGATGGTATAAAATGCAGTATGTGTTTGTACATGTGTACAAAAGAGACCTTTACAATGTGCATGGATTTCAAGACCTACTGTCATTAACTCAGCAGCAAAATACAAACACGGTAAAGATGAAGAAAACCAGTTTTAGTTTGACCATATCCCTTCCCTCCCCACCCCAAGATTTGCTTTCTATTTCCTTCCTTCTCTGCCTTTGATGCAAACTGTAGGGTTTTTTAATGTTTTTTGTCATTAGGAATACCTGACTAGAATGATCACAACACGGTGTAATCTGAATCTGGTTGTGCAATTTTCAAGATGATTAATTTAGATCTCAAAGTGTTAACTTTGGTTGTTCAATTATTCTACGCTTACAAAAACAGTTATGAAAGGACATCATAGCTACAGAATTTAAGCACATCAAAATTTGGAGATTCTCCTTTAAGACTGGCAAGGAATATTAACACTCATTAGAGCAGGAGCAGTCTGTACAGAAAAAATTTTGTAAAGTTTCCATGTTAACCCCGTTCTTTTAGTTACTCGAAACTTTCTAAAACTCTTACCTTTTGGACTCACATTTTCTAAACTTGGATTGTGCACAAAGCCAAAGCATCGGGGCAGCTTGAACCAAAGATGATTCAATTGTTGTTGTTGTTTTGAGAACGAGAAGAGTGGGGGAAAAAATACTTCCCCACGATGTTCAGATTTTAAAAAATTCTTGCCTCTCGATTTTTGGGCTACCCAGCGAGGGTGATGGCAGAAAGTTGAAATTTCTCATGGAACTATCCCTCGTTGAGAAAAAGTGCCTTTGAGTGTTTGAGTGAAAGTTGGACCTGATCTGACTGAATTATGGCCCTTGAAAATAGCATACTGCAAATGCACAGAACATTTTACACAGGGCTTTTTGTTAAACTTGTACAGAGTGCAGCTAGAGAAGGCTGTGGTGTACCTAAAGTTTGCAGGAGAGGGGCTTCCTACTGACAATCGCCTAAAATATGTTGATCCAGGGGGTTCCAGTGGAGTCTAGCCAACAAACTAGCAATAGTGTATGAGAAATGCCATAATCTGGAACTATTTGGCTTGATGCTACCCTGCAGTAACAATACTATCCTGATTTTACAGAGGTGATTCTTTTTACTTCTATTAAAATTCTCCTTTTAAGAACCTGATTGCTTTTTCATTGTTCTTAAGATCCAAGTGTTTGGGTCTGTGGTCACCTATGCAAATTGGTGACGATTTTTATCAAACCTTCCCCAGGAAAGGGGATGTAACGTTTGGGAGGATTTTGGGGGGGAAGACGTTTCCAAACGAACTCTTTCCAAATTATATCCCTGTTAGACATTTGTTGGTGGCAGCGATAAGTCCAAGGGCAAAAGGTAAAATAGTTTGTACCTTGGGGACGTTTTAACCTAAGCTGGTAAAAGTAAGCTTAGGAGGTTTTCATGCAGGTCCCCACATCTGTACCCTAGAGTTCAGAGTGGGGAAGGAACCTTGACACTGTTCCTCAGACGTTGTTGTCAACTGCTGGAAATGGCCCATCTTGATTATCACTACAAAAGGTTTCCCTCCCCACCCCCACCCCTCACTCTCCTGCTGGTAATAGCTCATCTTAAGTGATCACTCTCCTTACAGTGTGTATGGTAACACCCATCGTTTCATGTTCTCTATCTATATAAATCTCCCCACTGTATTTTCCACTGAATGCATCCGATGAAGTGAGCTGTAGCTCACGAAAGCTTATGCTCAAATAAATTTGTTAGTCTCTAAGGTGCCACAAGTCCTCCTTTTCTTTAAGAGAAGACGGACTAACACGGCTGCTACTCTGAAATACTGTACATACACTTATGCAGTTCTGAATACATCCAGTAGACAGCTGTGACACAGATGCATTAACCAGTGTGTTACAAATAACAATCTACATTTTTTTCATAATTGCCCTTATACACTATTAACTATTAAAGAAAAAATATTGTAAGTCATTGTAAGATTTCAATATTGTGGCCCCCATAGACCCTTCCACAGACAACTGACCTTTCTAACCTCCCAATGCCAAGTTCATACCTCCCCTGTGGCAATTAGAATGCTCGATTGCATGAAAAATTAATATTAGGCCAGTATTAGTGAGACAAGAGGGAAAATACTTGAATGAGGCCGCTTTGTTACTTCCCTCATTTTTTATGTTTGCTGTTATTTCTTCTCCCTGGATGTAAGACTGTTTTTATTGGCTCTGAAACTCCTCTGCTTGCCTGAAGCCCCCACAGCTCAAATCTGTCCAGGTCACTTTGCAGTTCAGTTCTGTCCTTCTGTTTGTTCACTGTCCATCCAATTCAACATCATAAAACTCATTGCAGTTGACTTAACAGCAAACTCCTGACAAAGAAAGGCATGAAGGAGCCAAAGCAGTTTACAGGGAAGTTCTTACGTTTTCGTTTTAGTTTAGTGGTCCTAAAAGAGTCCTGGGCTGGGCTCTGATGAGCAGAAAGTTCCACCAGTCAGATAGGAGAAGCTTCATGGACTGTCTGAGACCCACTCATAAATTGCTTATTTATGGTTAAATTATATATTAGAGGCAGATGGTAGCCATAAATCTGGCAGATCTACCGCATGAGGATTCTCCCTACCCAGAGGATTCGTAGGGCGGGTATAGAGACAACGATCATAATGGTTCCTACACCTGCCTTCCCAATCCCAGTGAAAGGGACATGGCTGAGGCCCCAAGAATTCCTGACTATTGGAATAGCCCTTTAGGGTCATGTGCAACGGGGCTTAGTTTCGAATAGCCATGATTCTGCTCTGACATATCCCGGAGACCAGACAAGCCAGCCCCTAACTGGGCTCAGGATCAGCTGAGCTAAAAATCCATTTGTGGACCCTTCCTTCCAGTCTTGCACAGAACACACCACAGCTGCACCAGCGGATCTGGGCCTACATATTTTTTAGTCATTTTTTAGTCCTAGATAGATTCCTGAACTTAAAAAGAGGTTTAAGGTGTGAAATCTTTACTTAACTAAAACTCGTAAATGGTTTTCATCGCATGCTTTGAAACCCCAGTTATTTTCCCAAAACACTTAGGTGCTAAAAATAGAACTTACAATGCAAAGCGGGTTATAGCCTTCCCTGTAACTGTGCTATTGTGAAAACTATTATTTATTGATTGTATTACAATAGCACTAAGATGCTCCAGCTGCAATCAGGCCGCATTATGCTTGGTACTGTACAAACACATAGGAAGAGATAGTCCTTGTTTGTGTGAGAATGTGTAGGGCCCTACTTGGTTCCTGGTGAATAATTCCAGCTGAGCTTTTCTCTGCTCTTGCATGGGTGATCTGGTGAACTCCTGTAATAATGGCTGCTTTACAGATGAAGCGGGAGAGAACACCTTTGAGGAGGGAAGGATCCCCACCCAGAGATTATTGTACCGTTGAGCTTCAAGTTGGGACTATTTTGTGTTTACTTTCTGGTTAGGTTAATTTATTTTATTTTAGTGGTAGCCTTTAAGGAAAAGACCTTGCTGTCTGACTTTTTCTCCCCCCAGAGTTATTCTGCTTGTTTATATCTTATTCAATCCTAACTGCAATATCTGGATTTGAGTTTGTGTTTGGTTTTTATATCAAAATCTTTCCTTAGTGCTTGACATTTATGTGCCTCATATAAAAAGTACCTAGAAAATTCCTTGTTTTTTCCCTTCTGATAATCTGTGGTGTGCTGAAGTGGGTTGGTTGCTCAGATTCAGCGTTAACTTGAAGCTGTGTGCTAAAAGCCAAGTCTCAAAAAAGCAGCCCTTCCTAATTGTTGTACATGCAGTTATACTAGAAGCTTTCCTCATTTGTTGTGTTGCTCAAAGCCACATAATTTTGTGATTCATTCATATATATACTTGTACTTTGGAAAAAAAAACCAGTCATTTTTAGAAAACTTGCCCATCGCCTCTCAGCACTAAACTAACAGTGTGTCTGTGTACTGAGAGATAAGCAGCTCTAATGATAAAGAGACAAGCTACCACTTATCTGAAGTATATACTCTCTTTCAATGCAATTCCCCCATTTCAAATGCTTATAATCTCAAAAAGCTCTAAATATCAGCCATTAGACCTCTGATCTTCTCCACGGTTCCCTGTAGCTGTTTTGTAAATACACACAGTAGCAGATGGAAAATGCTGTCTTAAAGCCTGGGCTGTTCCATTATTTTGAAAGGCACCTGCCTTTGACGTACTCCAGGAGGGCAAAATGTGTTTTGTCAAAGGTTCAGAAAAATCTCTTAACCAGCAGACTCCCAGATGGCATTGTCGTTTGTTTGTTACACATGACTCTCTTTTTCCACAACAGAGGAAACAGGGTTGTAGAGAGGGCCCAGGTTAGTGGTAAAGGGCCATTTTCTCCTTTGATTTACCACAGCGAAAATCAAGAGTAACTCCATGGCGTTATTTTGATTTTTACATCAATATTATTAAGAAAGAAGCTGGCCCAATTCCTTTTATTCCCAAACGATCCATTTACTCCTTTTCTCTAACTTCCTTTCTAGTGATGCTTCTTACCTTTAGCCAAAGAGAAAAGATGAGCAGGCCAGGTGCTGCCTTGACATTCTGTACCTGTAACGTAAAGCTCAACTCTGCTTTTACTGAGGTCAGGGAGAGCAGGATCAGGGCCTCAACTGGCATGGAGGCGGTCCCCCGTCAGAATTGGCTCAGCCTTCTCACCACACCCAAATATAAAGCCATTATATTTCTGTTACAACTAGCCTCATCATCACTTCCAAACTTGACTCTTTCATTACTGCAGCATCTCTAGTCCCAAAGCCAATGTTTTTAGGCCAGCCAGAACCTAACTTTATATATTTGCTGTTCCCCTCAGGAAAAATGCTCGGAATTAGAGTTTTGGACACCCAATTTGAAACCCTGAGGGCCCGCTTTTCAGAAGTGATGTGTGTCCTCAGTTCCAGTTAAAGTCAACAGAAGCTATAAGTGCCCAGGAGCTGTAAAAATCAGGCCTAAAGTGTCTCAAGCTGGGCTTCAGAGGCTATTTTTGACCATTTTGACTTACATTTAAGGCTACTTTGGCTTTGGAAGCCACATTTGATTCCTACGGAGACACTACACTAGAAGCACAAGCTAAATTTCTGGAAGCTGAGTTTAGTTCCCAATGAGAATATTCTTTTTTTAGAAAAAGTCCGAGATGGAAAGTTCAAAGACTTTCTGTATCTAATCTATGTATGCTATTGCATGGTCTCCTATTACCTGGGCATCTTTTGCTGGTGTCTTGGTGAAGGGCAATGCTCTCACTGGCAGAAAAATAGACTTTGGCAAATGTACACGAAAGTTGTAACTGGAGGAGTGTCAGAGAGGATGGAAGAAGAGCTAGGTATTAACCTGCAGACAATACTCAGAGCTATTTTGAATTTGACATTTGACTCTTTTCTTGAAATAATTAAATCTATCGTCGTTATTCCTATTAGGTGGTGAGCCAATGGGGTAGCTTCAAATGTTTTATTCCCAGGAAATGTTGCACTTTAATAATTGTATTCAATAACCCTGGGACAAGGAAAGAGTAATCACCAAAGGCTGGAAGAACAAGAGTTATTTCTAGGGTCATTGAGCTCATGTATTACCTGACCCTAGGCAAAGTAACCCAGGCTCATCACAGGAGATTAATCTCATTAAAATAGGATTTCTCCAACCTTCAATTTGATGAGGCTGTATTATTCCAAGCCAAGATGTATGATGTATTAAGTGGGGTTGGGTGTGAGGGGGGAATCTCATATATCATTTTCATGAAACCTGACCATTTTTTATCAGCTCAAGCTCATAAACTTAAACCAAATGCTGGTGACAAATTGGAAAGTTTTGTGAGAAAACTCTGACAAAGAACTACCATTGAATTAGTTTGTTCCAGATTTGTGGAGATCTTTTCCTTATTTAGGTGCCAATCCTGCAAACACTTATGCATGTGCTTAACTTTAAGTGTATGAGACAGTACTCCCATTGAGTTCAGTAGGACCACTGATGTACTTTAAGGTAAGCCCATGCAAAGTGTTTGCAGAATTCAGGCCTTAATTTTGATTTTTCTTTTTTTCTATTTTTAACCGCTTCTGTTTCCTACATTAACTCAAGTTTTTATTCTATAATATGTAAGCTGAAACCTTCTGAGGTCAGCTTGCAATGACCTTTATCTTGTTTGCTTGGACTTCACAATGAAAGAAGAGTGTAAGCCATTTCAATCTCCCTTCCCCACCTTCTGTTTTGCTAGGCCCCAGTGTGCCCTTTCCATGTAAAAATGAATGGGGTGAGTGGCAGAAGAAGAGAAGTGTGGTTTGTTAAGAGCTGTTTTAGCATTGCATTTTCCTTTTGTGTTGTGGAACGTGCAGTGCTGCACAAGGGGTTATGATGGGGCCAGCAAGCTATGCATCAGCTGAAGATTAGCTGGTCTAAAACCAGTAGAAAACCCCAAGGTGTTACGCTGCTTGTTGGGTAGTTTCCTTTCCTTTAAGCAACTTCAGTCTTCTCTAGGCTTCCTGCACCAGCAGCATGGTTGGCCTCTGTTAGCCAGAGATGGAAGAAGTCACTTTTGGTAACTGCTATTGGCTGTTCATGGTTGTGAACACTAGAGTCTAGAATGACCCCAAAGCCCTCTTAGCACCAGGTTCATTGTCTAAAATTTTCCCAACATTCTATGGGATTTACGCATTTGTTTCAGGCTGGGCTTTCATATGGTGCTTAAAGTTAAGCATGTACTTTGCTGAACTGGAACCCAGATCCCTTAGAGGGGACAGTCCGTACAGTCTCAGGGACCCCTCTCCACACAGCTATGGGCATCTGCCCCTTTGTGCCCAGCAGAGCCTAGATATAGACTCAGCTGGAAGTGCAGGGGCAAAACCTTCTATGCAATAGGGTCTGGCACACTCTCCCAAAGGAAAACAGAAGAGTCCTATTTTCATCATCCTCAGTTTCCCTTATAAGGCCGACCTCCTTGCCTAGCACTACCCAAAGAACTAGGGCAGAAGGAAATCCTACTGCATGCAAACTATAGGCAGCACCACAAATAAACCAAGAGTAGGGTGGTGAATTTGCCTGCCCTTTTGCACATCTCTTTCTTGTAATACTTGCCCAGCACCTAGATAATACTATGCTAGGCACATTAGAGATGAAGATAGACTTGAGCTGCTACAATGAAATAAAATTAAACTGAAGAAACAATCTTTCAAAATACAAATATAAAACAATAGAATAAAAATATGTGCACTCCTAGCAAACTTCAGTCATTTCAAAAAACACAAAATGGGCTCAAGCCTGTGAGGAGCTGAGCTTCTCCCAGAAGATACTGGGTCTCAACTGCCATTGGAGTCAGTCATTTACAGTAAGGATGCTCAACATCTCACAAGATGGGATTCATCCTGTGCAAACACAAGTCAGGAGGTAGGCTGTTTCTTTGTTTGTTTTGGGGTGGTTGGGTATTTCTGGGGGTTTGTTTTGTACCTTGCATTATTTCATTGTTTCCTATTTGTGTGCATGGTTGTCTTTTTCTTTATTTATATGAATACTGTCCTTCCCATGCTGCTGCTTTTGGATTCTCTCTCTGACATAAGTGTTCTGCTCTTCAAAGGTCAGAGAGGGGTCGTCTGTAGGGCAATTAGCTTCTTGTAACTCAAGTGGCCTCCCTCAAGTTTTTCCTTAAAGCTCACATCCCCACCGTCCTTCCATTTCCAATGAAGACTAGTTCTGTCTGCTCTGATCCTCCTATCCGATCGCCGATAGTTTGCATTGTCTCTGCCTTAATTCAATTATTATAAGATCCTCTGGGCATGGACCTTTTTCCTTATTCTGTATTTGTAAAGTGCCAAGGACTGTGCTCTTAGACCATGAAGCTAAATCAAAGGGAAAAAAGTTTCCACCAGCTATGGTTATGATGCTTCACATGAGTGAAACAGTTCAGTTCCAGGCTAGTTACAGACACTAAGCCATTCCTTTAGCATGATATATTTTGTGTTGCTTTTATGTGGCACAATTGACTGCAACTACCGCAGTGACTTTTTGTCACTGGATTACTTCATTGAGATGCTTAATCCACAAGAGACTCTGCGCAATATGATATGCGGGTATATCTTGGCGGTAATAATGTTGTATTGATGTTTTACTGCAGTGTTAACCCTGAGCTTGATGAGATATTACAAACAGCATTTATCTTGTATTGTATTGCTGATATGCATTCTCTTGCTTGGAGCTATCTTAGCAAAGTGGTGGCTGATACTGGATAGAAAGCAGTGTACTTCTTGTGCCTACAATATTTATGTTGCTCTTATTTTCCATTTTTGTGATTTCTTCACTATTTCAGCTTTGTTGCTTCCCTTCCCACAGAATGGAGGATCGAGATACAGGATGTGTCATGCCGTTGTATTACTGAGACATTTCTTGCTGTATGGTTATGATTTTCATCGCTTATCCTTGGAGCTGCATCTTTAGAAATGCACTGATCTTCAATGCTCCAGTTTTCATAACTTTTTCCTTCATGCTGTCTAAGACAATGAAACCATAATAAAATCAACGTTTCTTCTAAAGAACAACTTTATATATTTTATATTTGAATTTCATGTAATTTCCCAAATAATGTATATTTCCAGCCACCACTCCCTTGTTGTGTATATTGGGTCCACTTTATTCTTTGAACTGGCCAATAAAAATAAGCCTCAATTAGTTGAATGCCAGTGGAGGAGAAGAGAGAGGATTGAATACGTTTGGATAATTGTGATTTTAGATGATCCGTGGAATTTCAATGTGTTGAATAGATGTTTGGGTTTGTGACCCTGTTTTGTATAATAGGAAGTTTTGGATAACTGAGCTTCAGACAATTAAGGTGGAACTGTATATTCAGAGATTGTGAAAATTGGGATAGAACTGCTATATCAGATGGGCAATTACAATGCTCAAAACAATGCCTGGCATAGAGCACTGTATTGCAGTAATATAAATATTACGATGGTATGCAGCAAAGTTACTGAAGGGCAAATGCAATAATATCTTAAGTTTTATATGTTGTGCCTTTCATGGTAAAGTGTTTCACAAATTACATAAACAGTGGTGACCACTGAAATGCAGCCACCTCTGGGAGGGTGGGCAGCATCAATCATCTTGCTGTACCTAATATAACAATAACAAGGAGGGAACTTTTCTCTCTCTCACTCACACACACGCACGCACGCCTCTATTGTTATGAACATTATCTGGCACCTTTGATGGCCACCTCATGTAGATGGGACTATTACTAAAGTCTTGTCTAAAGGACCCCCACACAGTATGCCATTTAACTATATTGGAGGTGATAATCTGATCTATAGGGCTTTCCTGGTGTCGGAACCTTCCTGCAAGAGGTTCCTCTTGAAGTGGTTCTCCAATTTTTTATAAGTACGTTAAGGTGGTTCTTTGATACTTATCATTTTAAATCTGAGTATGGATCATGATTTTTGTTCAAAAACGTATAGATTTTGACCGTTGACTGAATTCAAAGTAGCAGCTGAAGGACTTAGAGAGAACCATTCTAGCAATACAACCAGTGTAGAGTGCACTTTCATAGTTCTGTATGAGAGCTCTTCTTTTGCAAGCTTCCTTGCACACAACAAAGAAAACATGGTTGTGTGCTTGTATTTGTGATCATAAAAATGTTATGTAAATTCATATGCAAAATAGGAGCAGCCCTTCAGTTCCTGAAAATTGCCAAAGCAGCTCCTGTTGACTCAAAATTTGGGTATCCCATTCAAGCTTTTGTAACAACCTATTATTCTCTTGGAGGAAAAATAGCCATGGAGGTGAATTTAAGCTGAATAGGGTTCCATGTACTGCAGATATTCTAAAATCATCTAGAAAGGTGGTCTGCAACACATCACATCCCCTGGAAAGAAAGATCCCAGGATGATCAGTCAGCCCATGTGAATGCCCATAAGTACTGTGACTACTGAGAATCATAGAAATCATAAACATGTAGGACATCTGTCCATCCATGGGTGAGAATACTATTACTGCTCTTTTATTTGATAAAATATTTAAATATCTGTAAACTGTTATAATTATTTATTTAGCTGCACTTTAGTCACCAGTTTTCATGACACTTGACAGAAGCAGGTATTGTCCCGCCCCCAAAATGCGTGCAATCTAAACAAGACAAACACAGAAAATGGTGACGATGAGCAAGGAAGAAGGAGGGATGAAGGAAACAACAAATAGGATGTGAAACAAATATTAGTGGTAGAAGTTTCCAAGAAAATAAAGAAGGACTTTTCAGGACCCTAGTATTGAACCCACACCTGCTAGGTCCTCAAAATGGCAGCCTTAGCTGCTATGCCCCAGCAGTGCATTCAATCACTGCTCCTGGCCATCAGCTGTAGTGCTGAAGTCCCGCAGCCCCAGGCCCCAGACTGGCTGGACAGACTGCATGCTTGTTGGGTACCTGTGAAGACCCCACCAGGAAGAGGAAGCTGTCTGAGAAATAGACCATTGCTGCTGTTTTCTCCCTATGCTGCCTTGCGGCCTCACTTGACCTCGCCTCCCTAAACTGCTGACCCAGTCCCTTGGATGAATCTTCTAGCTACTGACCCCTGCAAGAACTCTGACCATTGTCCTGGACTGCCTCATACTGATCGACCTCCTGGCTACCTGACCACCCACGCACACTTGACTGTTGCTCTAGATTGGTGCCTCGGCCACCAGGCATTACATGGCTAGAGAGGAGAAGCAAATGGCACTAGAGGAGAGATCAGATGGGCAAACCTGACTAGAAAAAGCAAGGAGAAAGGATGCTTTGCAATCATGGACGGACCTGATCCAGTGCCCTGCGAACTCAATGGAAAGACTCCCAATAAATGGCTTTTAGACTGGGCCAAGAGAGAGGGAGATTATTCCTGGAAAATGGGGCCCCATGAAATAGGTACAAAAATGCAATTGGTGAGGGAGACACAGGGCCTCAACTAAAGCCCTTTTGAAGTCTATGGGGTAGACCTTCCATTGACTTCAGTAGGTGTTGGATCAGGCCCAAAGGGAATAGAAGAGGAACTGGCCAACCAACAAGGTAGAAAACAGAAGTCAGCACAAAAAGTTTAAACTCAGTATGGAAAGAACTTCAATATAGTGCAGTATGTGAGTACCAAACTACAGCATAAATGTATGTAGAACCCTGCAGCACACATGAGAATATAATATACTCTCCTCCATACTTGTGTATGTACAGTACATTAAAGAAGACAAACCTCACTGAGGTTTTTTTTAAAAAGCTTTTGAAGATTACCAATAAATAAGTGAAATTACATGGATTTTCCCTTCTATAAATTAACACTTATGAGCTTTTAGGCTAAGATCAAGCATAGCATGAGTTTAATATCGGATGTGATGTTCCTCCTGTAGCCTAACAACTTGCAGGCAGATCAACTTGATGGACTGGAAGTCAGGTGAGGAGCAGGTCCTCCATCCTTATCTCATCGGGTTCAGATATAGTGAATCAGTTAAAATAAATGAAAAGATGCTTCCAAGCTGGGATCTTATTTGCCAGTTTTCAGACTGGAAGGCAATTTTCTAGGTAAGCTCTGGCAGATAAGGCTTGGAGAAATGTATTTTAACTGAAGGTAGAAACCTTGAAAGGCTGTTGAAATTTTTACCAGATTGCTAGAATTATTCGTTCTCTTTTAAGCTGTGGATGTTCCTAACATTTTGAAGTTGAAGTCATCCTCTTCTTCTGCCACAGTGCAAAAGTATATGCCAAACAGTGACCCTCATCCTGAGGCAACAGCTATAGCGTTGTCCACTTTTAAATGGCAGCACAGAATAAGTTTCAATCCTTTTTGATCCCATCTCCACCATCTCCCAGTAAGGACCATTAGATCTGCACTTGTTACACTTGGCTAGGTAAAGAGTTGGGTGTTTTTCCTGCCTAGACTGCTCCAAGGCAGTTTCTCAATCAATTTCAAAGCAGTTATCTTTAACTCCTCCTGCAAAAGGAGCAAGATCCATTACATATGTTTGTCTTTCTGCATGTTGTCCATCCAGCTTTTGTAGTTGCATTACAGTTTTGTCAGGTCTCTCTTCTTAATAAAGATCAAACTGGGAAAACAGACAATTACCCATAATACTTAGAGATACTTAGATAGGAGGAAAGGTGGTGTATGTTTCCCTTTTTATGTGGTGAACATTCAAAGGACGATTAGCTCTTAATTATATATTAATGTAATCTCTCTGATCCATTTTGGAGGGGCAGTTGTCTCAAATAGTGGAAAAACTGGCTCTGATTTAAAATTTAAACCCCATGTTACAGACACTGTTCACTGCTGGGGTTTTGAAGGAAAAATAATATAGTTAATTAAAATACCTGACTTTGAAAAGTGGCTATTCTGCTTGTGCTTTGTTGTTTTTTTTGGTTTTGTTTCTTTCTTTCTTTCTTTCTTTCTTTGCAACTATTCATAAGGATTTTGGCTTCAGAGTGTATGTACACAACAGATGGAAATGGATCACATTGACTTTGTTAATGTATCTCAGATACTTTGTCGACTCTGGGAATGCCCCTAGGATCATCACAATTTAGAACCTCAGTACATTATAACTGAGTGGGAAATTGTAGTGGACGAGGATCTGGCTCTTTCTAGAACACTACCATTATCTTTTAGCCGTTTGAAGGAGATAAGTGAGGTCTCCCTAATGGCAATAAGAGCAAAGCTCTTAACTTGTGTACTAGCTGGCTGTTTGAATTTCAAAATTACCTGGCCCTGACTGAGGTTATTTAGAAGTTACAAAAGAATTGGAATATTTATCTATAACGTGGTGTCTTCATATTGCTCTCCAAGTGATAAGATAAAGATGAAGTAATACAAATAGGACCAGCTAGACCCTGAGCTGGTGTAAAGGGACATTCAGTGAAACATTGAAGTAAATGGATCTGTGGCCATTTACACCAGACAAGGATCTGGCCTGAAATTGGTATCTGTGAGCCCAGTAGTGAATGATTACACTCCATCAGCAGCAAGGACTGGGCAACAACAAGCTACCGGACCCTAGACTCTTAAAGGAGTAGGAAAGTGCACCCCTACCCCTACCTTACGGATTCCTGCCCTGCGACATCAGGATTCTATTTGCAGAAGAGATGCTCCCAGCATCTCTGCTAATCCTTGTTCCCAAGGCCAGATCTGGCTCATTAGGTTAATATTTTAATGTATAGCACAGCTTCCGTCTTAAAGACAAATGATCGTTTTGTGACTACACAGAAAACAAACTCACAAGAGGTTTTAAAATTTTCAGTTTGGGAAGTAGGATGCTAGCATTTGATGGAAATGTTCTGTACCATCAGATCAACAACCATATCATGTTTGTATTAAGTTAGAACTAAAGGGTGACTCAGACTACATGTGCAGGGCAGTAAGAAACACCATTCTCCCTTACATCTCAACTCAGGCAACATGGTCTAGGTACATAGGCATGAACATGGCTGTACTTCCTCCTTGGAGCAAGTGAGGAAAGAAAGGTGGGGAACAGGCGCGGACTTGGCTCCACTCCCCTCTTCACTGGCCAGAATGGTTGAGCCAGTGTAGGGCTGTAATAATTTTCTGCTGGTGTAAGCCAACAGTCAATTACTACCCTAGGAGCAAGGAGGAAGCAGGGACAGAAGTGTTACCAGTAGGTAAGTCACACTGTTTCCTGTAGTGGTGCAGCCATTGTTCATGGCTGTGCCTAAAGCTACATTCTGGCCTTTAGGTAGAATCATCCTGCCCAGTTTTACATTGTTCTTTGACATTTCTAATGGAGACCAAAATTTTTATAAGCTAACAAGAAATATGATTAAAAATAAAATAGGGATTTTTCTCAGCATGAATTCTTATTGTGGAGCCCTTAAGTCTATGGTGTCCTTTCTGTCATTTCCATCATTAACAAAATGCCATTACAAATTCAAAAGGATTTGCAAATGAAAATTGGTATTTTGTTAAGCCTGAGTTCTGGCAGTAACAACTGTATAACTGAGGCAAAAAAATTTTTTTTTTTTCCAAAAAGTGCTAAATACCGGTTTGGAAGGCTTGCTGAAAAGCACTTTGCACAGCACACTAATAAAGCGTAAAAGCAATATTCATTTAGCATCTGCCCTTTAGAGCATTTTAAAAATACTAATGATATATCATTATACTTTAAAACAAAAAAAAGCAAAAAGCTCTTTGGGGAAATGATGTAGGGGCATCACATACTGCTCAGTAATGGCAAAGAGATGAATTATAGAGCTGTCAGATACTCAGAATTGAAATGACAACCCTTTAAACTTCAAATGCTTGTCAAAGTGCATCAGTTTTAGCTTCAGGAGGATAGATTCTATGTCCCCTGTTTCTGGGGAGCTGTTTAAATGAAGGCACTGAGATTCGATAGTGAGGTACATAAAATATAAACTTTATGGAGCATGTCTGCACTCTGGGTGAAATTCACTTCCGTGCCAACAGACAGAATCAGACTTAAACTCTACTTTGGGATTTAAGTATTGCATAAGTGGCACTTATCCAGTGCAAGAGCCTATTGCTGACCCTTTGCAAAGGAGTGAATTTCACTCTGTATTAGCATTCACACAGCACAGGCTAAACTTTTTAAGTTCTGTCCCTGCATGCGCTGAGCTTCATGTAAAATCTGGAATGAATTCTCAGGGGTCATTTCTCCTTTGGTATACCGAAGTTTTGACCAGAAATGTGGGGCATATTCTTCAGGACCTTACCGAGGAAAGTCAAAGATAGGATATCCATAGGCTCTGGCTTTGTACATCTATTAAAAGATACAGGGGGAAATTATGAATAAAGTCCAAGTTGTATTAATTAAGGAAGTGGAAATCATTGCCCTCCTTGCATGCCAAATGATATCCCAAACACTTCGATATCAAATGACATAAAACTCTGCTGCAAAAAGCATTAATTAGAAAACAAATTTTAATGAGAAGTGAAAGGACTGCAACTTGTACAAAAGCAGAATGGTTTGCTGCTTTTCTCACTCAGGCAGCTGGGCTCTGAGAGAATGCATCACAATGCTGACAGGATTTGGTGGCTTAGGGAAATGTTATGTTATCTACACAGAGGAAGCGATCTCTTCATTGTTTATAGCTGAAGTGTAAACTCAGTGGATGGCCCAAATAAGATTTAATTGTCAAAGTTCTGGACACTAAGTATTCCTTCGACTGTATGCCCATGTGGCGACATAAAGGGAAACAATATACATGTAGCCTTTCTTATATCCCTGTTGGGGCTTCCTGGGCCTGTGTGTCGAGGAATAAGTGCAGTTGCTAACCCCTCAAGAGCTGGGAAAGGGATAGAGGCTTGGCTCTGCTCCCACAATGTGCTGGCCAGCCCAGCTGGGCTGACTCAAACAGAGGTTAGAGGAACTTGCTGCTTATATGGACCAAAAGCAAATTACTCTCATTGCTCTCTGCCTGGAGCAAAGCGCGGGAGGGAAATGTGCCTTTCTGAGCAAAGCCACAATCTAGCCCTAAATAGTATAATTGTTCATAAGTATCTTATGCCCTTCCCCCAACCCCCCTGCTTCTTTTGTTTGGGAGTTAAGCCAGAACCTTGAATCTGAGCTCCTTCAAATTTGGAGAGTATTGAATTAGAATCCACAAAACTGAACCTGCCCATAAGATTTTTTTGTTTCTGAGTTAGATCCAAACTAAAAGGATTGATGAAAATGGGAAGAAAATCATTTCCTGGCACAGATGTGGCCAACATTTTGTAGGAACGGCCATTTTCACTGTATTTCAGCCAAAATTTGCACACACAAAAACCAAACTGCCAGTTGCCCAAGGTTTCCACTGTTCAACATGCTGAAATCTCACAAGAGTAGCTTGTGAGATATGGAAGCTGTTCAGTCTGAATCCATACATTTCTTTTAGAATGGATTAGCCTTGAACCCTGAACTTTAGCCTAACCCTAAAATAGACATGGATCCTAACTTTGAGCCTATTCTCCTCTGGTTTACAACAGTATAAATGAGGAGTGACTCTGCTGAACTCAGCAGAGCTATCCAGGTGTAAAACTGGCCTGAGAGGAAACTCAGACCTGCAGTGTCCCTGGCCTATCTCTGGTTTATTAGTCTGTTATTTATAAAGTGAGTGGTGTTGCTACTGGGAAACTTTTCCAGTGAAAACACATTGCAGATGTCCAAGGGATAGTTGGTCCAGCAATTTCATGCATTTTGGCTATTTGACGGATGTCTGATGACTCAAATCACAAGTACAAATGAGTTCTGTGATCTCATCAGAGTCTTTTCTCTTCTCCCTCATGCTTGTGATGTCACAAAACCACCACTTCTATCCAGCAGAAGCCCAGGCCTGAAATAGAAGGGACGTTTTAGGTTTAGCTCTCTCAGAGTCTGCCTGCGCTGAATTACAGGATTACAGCCAGAGCTGTTATGTCTCTCAGTTACGTGAACATTGAACTCACTCAACAAATTAAGGAAGTCATTAAAAAAAGCCACACCCTACATCAAAATATGAATTAAATTGACAAAAAGCTTTGAATACTTGGTTCTAGATAGAAAGAAAGTAAACCCACTCCCTGAGAACCCTACATACCTGTGGGCACAACACTGTGGTTTCTTTCTTCCCTTTACATCGGAACGTTAATGTTGTTGTTTTTGCCCCTGGTATCAACAGAGCTTAGCATGAGAGGAGAGTGGGGTATTGGGATTTATTCTGAACAGAAGTTCAAGAAAACTGGTCTGTTTTTTTTTTTTTTCTCACCAAGCTTTTGAAAGCTTACTGGGGACCCCTGGTGTTCCTAGGATGCAGAATCATGTACTTGAATGTTAAGTTTGCAGAAGCCTGTTCCAAGATGTGTTTTCAATAGTTTAATAGTCTTTTAAAATTAGCAACAAACTTTGTTTGATTTTTCTCTCTCTTTTGAGAATTAGGGGTGGAAATATTTCTGGGGAACTCTGAGCACTGCTAAACTCTTGGGTAAAGTGTATTTTTGAAGTGCTAAAAGAATAGCACATGAATGAAAGGTGGTGGTTAGGGGTGAAAAGAGGCATCTCTGGATGCAAAATCTTAGTGCCACCAGCACTAACAGAGTAGGATTGCTCCCTAACCCCTGTACATGGGAGAGGAACAGCATATATTATCATACAGCAACAAAATCCACAGGAGAAGAAATGATTGAGTGCCGTGGAGTATAGTTTGTTTTTCTTAATAATATCGAAAAAGGAGTTAAGTAAACGATCATCTAAGAAAGAAAAGTTAACAAAATTACTGCAAGATGGCATGGTAATCACTTAGCAGAAGGAAAAGCAGATGGCCATCACCAGTTCCTGGTCCATTTGGATGGACATCTCTGTTTTAAAAGATAACAAGTCTCTTTCCCTATGCAGACATCAGTGAAAGATTTCTAGGGATTAAGATCTTTGCGACCACTGACGCTATAGTGGCTCCAAACACACTCTCACATCGCTACCTTTCTCCTTGGCAGGAAAAAATCCCCTTTTTGCCCTTTGGTGATTTGGAAAAATGGGGCTAGGCCAAGAAGTGAGCACAGGAGCTGGAGCTGAGCTGTGTGAAGCATTATGCTCCCTGCCAAGAACTGCAGAAAAACTAGAGCAAATTCAGCATACACTTAATGTAGCCTAAAGAGGCATTAGCTCCTCTGTGCACTCTGGGATCTCTCCCCTTCCCTTCCCAACCCAGGTCACATTGCTAAGGTGTGGGCTGCTGGCAGTGCAGGGGCGGTGGCTTTAGGGAAGGCTGTTTGGTGAGTCATTCCACGCTGCTGGGCCCGGATCCAGGGGAAGACATCCTATAGCTTTTGTTGGTGCTTTCCCTGCTTCCTCTGTGCCCCTACTGGTGTAGTTGAGCAGGCCTGGGGGCAAGAGAGGATGCTCAGATTCCACTTCAACACAACTGTGGAGTTCTTGTTCCATGCATATGGGCCTAAATTCTAAAAATAGTCCAGTTTCAAAACTACCCCAAATTTCCTGAAGCTGTTTTTCTCCATAGTCAAATACAGTTACAAAGGGAAATCCTGTAACTGGATTAATTAAGGTAGGCAACTGCACCAAATTTATGTAACATTTGGGCTATAATAGCATTACAAATGTGATCAGAATAAACTGCCCCTTATCTTTCACATTCCTGTCACCAAACTGAAGTCAATCAGAATAATTTGCACTTTATAAGTGGCTTTCTACAGAATGAAAGTCAATTAAGGTGATTAAACCGGAGCTGTTAACTGCAGGTTTTCTTTGCTGATGCTGTGCTTGATGTGCGTTCTGTACAGTTTTCAAGTTAGTGAAAGTGCGTGGAGAGGAAAGGATTTTTTTTTTTTAGGCAGGTAAATTGCCTCTAATTAGCAACACTGTAGTCAAAACATAATGAGTGGATAATAAATTTATATTTGCATAATGGAAATGCTACCAAAATGTGCTTCAGATAAACTGAGTTAGATTATAATTAGAGTTGTGTGCTGGGAAACATAATCCTTTTAATTGACAACGCAGAGTTGATGCCAATGATAAGGGGATTGGCAGCTGCAAGATAAATCCAGGGTGCAGGCCAGCACTATGGGAACAGGACAGCACAACAATTCAGGGCGCACTTCAGAGGACTGTACAATGGGATATGGAGTAGAGCTATGCAAATAATGGATTTTTCAGTTTGCTGGCAATGCTGAAAAATAGGGAAAGAAATAATAATTTGGGGTTAAACCAAAATGAAATTTTTCTAAATTTTTGGCAAACCAAAAAGTTTTTTGTTTTTTTTTTTTAAACAAAGTTGCTTTGGATCAAACAAAACATTTGGTTTTGACAAAAATGAAACATTTTGTATTGATTTTGACCAGTTTACAATGGTTTTGGTTGATTGTATTGTAAATAAAATTGGAGGAAATTTTGAAACAAAAAGTTGTTTCAAACTGAAAAATCTAACTGTTTAATTTGACGGTGTCAAAGCAAAATATTTTGCTGTTTGGGGATTTTTTGAAGGGGAGCATCTGAAACAGTTTGGTGGAACATACACAAGTTGACAAAACATTTCAGTGTTACTGAGTCTGCATTTGTTGCTGAAAAAAAGCTTTGGATGAAAAATTTCACCCAACTCTAGTACCTGAGCGCTTGTGCAAACGTCCTACATTTCCTCCACAGCACAACAGGAACCATAAGGCCAGATGATCACCTTTGCTTTATAAGCACTCGCACGTCTCTTAACATTTGCGCTGCTGAGCACAGCAACATGACATGAAATATAGTTTAAAATAATGTCTGTGCTGAGTCCCTGGCTATTGCCATTGCTGCATAACTTGTTATCTTTATTTGTCATGTGGTAGTCAAAGGCTGCAATCTGGAGCGGGGGCCCACTGTACTGAGCACTGTATAATCGTACAAGAAGTCATGGCCCCTGCCGCAGACAGCTTCTAGTCTAATTTAAAACCCATTGTGGCTAGAATTGAGTGAATTCTAGGCAACCTCTGTAATAAAGGTGGAACAAAAAGTTGTGCTGAAAAGACACTGGTCTTTATTGCCTGGTGCCAGTTCCCTGACATGGAGCTCACCTGGGTCAGGTTTACCGAAGGTTAATACCCAGTACTAACTGACTCCACTGGCTACTGTTCTGTACTGTACTGTCCTTTTTATAAAAACAATAAAATAAAAATAAAACACAGTTGCAGCCAAACCCAACCAGCACAGACTAACCTGTCCATAAATACTGCCTCTTTAACTCAATAGCTTTTTCATCACACAGCTACTTGCCCTTAAAACGGTTCCTTCTGCAGAGTGCTCAAGATGAATCCTCCCCCGATGCCTGTGACCGAATGGGACATTGTGTTAGTGCTGTCAGCACAGGAGCACCATCAGAAGCATTTTGTAAGCTCACAAGAAACAGAGCTACTGTCTCCCTTCGTTTTGTTTAGACGTGTCCCACAGCTTCAGTTGGAGTGGCCCCCAGAGTAGGTATGACATATGACTTGGTTGTGGATGGCATGCTGTTACCTTAACAGTTTGCCAGCCACTTTCTGTTTGTAATCTCTCCCATGCAATGGGGATAACCATGGGGCATTCTTGTTGTAGTATTCCTCCTGTCCTAGCTTCCTGATGTATTGTTGTTTTGTAACTACTGTGCATCAGAAGTAAGTCCTAGGGATTGTGTCCTCCTGTCATACGCTTTGGAACTCAAGCTCCCACAGGAATGCATTGTAGTTCTCCAGTGGCCTTGGGCGTGCCACAGGTAGCAGTATGGAGGATTTCATTCTCTTTGATTTCTTAGCAGACCTGCCAAATGTCACACATCTCCTATAGCAAGTGTGAAAAATCGGGACACTTTTTTTCACGGGCGGGGGGGAGTGTATAGTTGCCTGTATAAGACGAAGTCCTTAATATCAGGGCATCTGGTCACCCTAATCTCATGTGACACTCAGAACTTCAGAGGCTCCACCCCTTCCTCACATCTGCCTGCTGCACAGCTGGATTCTCATGCAGTGACTCCTCCCAGCCACTAGGGGGCCCAGGTGGCAGCTGCTTTCTGCCTCAATGCTCCCTGCTCCCCATTGGCTTATAGCCACCATGGAACAGCAGCTGGGAAGAGCAGGGAGGCAACAACAGGATAAATGGGGGGGAGGGACGTTCCCTCCCAGCCCAGGCATTGCCACCCACCCTAGCTGTCAAGCACCCACATACTCTGTCACCCAAGCTTCCCCCATCACCACCTCCTTCATCCCTTCTCCCAGATACTGCAGTACCACCAGCAGCAGCTCTCCCCCACCCCATCACCAAACCTGCACCTCCACATGCCCAGTGCAGGGCTCTCACTGTCTGCTTTGGGCAGTGCAACAGAAATAAGCTGCCGGCTCCCCTTCTCTTCCACACCTGTGTCCGCTGCTCTAGGAGATCTCAGCTTCTCCATCCTACCACAGCTGGTCTCGGTGACTTGCTCTCATGTGTGAGAAATGCCAGAAATGAGGTGGTTATGTCTTACAATATAATGCTCCCACTGGTATAGGGTTCCTCCATAGTCCTTAACTTGACCTGCTAACACATGTGAAAACTACAAACTGCCTTGTCTTCACTAGGTTTTACATCATGTTAGCGACCACCTGTTAGCTTACATGCAATAAAAACACTCCTTTTTCCCGCGTGAGGATGCACCCTTAGGTGCCTTTGAAAATCCCCTTTTGTACTAGGATATATTGACCCTTTAAGGCCAGAGGGGGAAGTCTTGGGCGGCAGGCTAACCTGTTTCAGGCTTTCTGGGGCAGACAGAGACCCAGAGAACAGCAGAGGAATACGCTGAGAGAGAAGAAGGGGTCACAGGGTAACGGTGTCTGGAAAAAGCCCCAGCTACTGTTTTCTTTAGCATCTAGGACCAGTATAGGGTGAGGCAGGGTTCATCTCCTTGTCAGCCAAAGAGGACACGTCCTAGGAAGGAGCACAGCATACAATTTTCCCCTTCTGTCATAATGGGGGGAGACACTGGTAGGAAGAGGGTTACCCCGCCAACCTCTACATTCGAGGGAGAACGAGACTGAATTGTTTGACTCTGCTTCCATCTCTAAACTGTGGAGGAACATTGAAAAACTGCATCCCAGCAGAGGTACCTGTAGAGAAACAAACATTTTGTTGTGAAGGTTTTTGTTTCAAGTTTTGTTTATCTGAGAGACTTTGCTGATAGTCTGGGAAGAGCTGGGTGGAAATAATTTAAACGGTCATCTGGGAACTGGCTCAGGGATGCAGCCTGCTAAACCCACCTTAAGGGTATTATTCAACCCGGTGAAAAATTCACCTGAGTTGACAGAAGAATTGAAAAAATATATATATATATATACATACACACCAGCACTAATAATAGGAGAAATATGACTGCATAAATTGTCAATGAGAACAGGGTTTTGGCAAATTAAAATATACTCTTGCAGCACTAGAAATAATGAACAATAGATGAAAGTTTTTAATTGTCTCAGAGACTTTATTAGAATAATACAGTTTTTATTACAACCAAAAAGAAATATAGAAGAGACGAGCATCTAATGACAGAAACAGAAATAATTATATGCATAATGCTTTCAGTCTCAAGGAGTTAGTAACAAGGTAAGATTTTTTTTAAGTACATAACTTTTACACTGACATCTTAAAATAAATTACAAATAAATTTTGTTGCCCATTTCCTTTACAAACAGCAATGTAAAAGTTAGAAAACTGGTAGGCAAAACATATTAAATGATAAACAAACTTTGGCCTTTCCTTTGGCCTGCTATAATGTTCTACACTTCTACATTGGAATCTTAATCTTTCTTTCTTCCTTTACAGCACTGTCTCCAATGCTTGGAAAATTGAGAAAGATGGCTGAGCTGAAAGAGAAACCAAAACTGTAGAAAAGGAGAAAGAGACGAAAAAAAAAGAAGGAACCTGGAAATAAGGAGAGGCAGTGAAAGAAGAGATCAGACTAAAAGGACTTAAACTAGTTTTGTGATTTGGACATTAATGATGTCTCCCAATCAGAAGCAGCTATTTCTTGCTGTCCTTCTCATCTTCAGTGGCCATGTCACGGGTAACAACCTGACCGCTGGTAACCTTTCACAAGTTACATGTTCAATTTCAGGGCATGATCCTGTTGTCTTAGGCAAAGCCTGGGACTTTCCTATTTCACTAAAGGAGTTAGACATTCACGTGCATTGATTTTCAATAGGAGTTGTGTGCCTAACTCTCTTTGGCCCCTTTTAAAATGTTTCTTTAATTCCCTTCTTGTCCTCTAAACAGTTCCTTCTCAGAGGCCCGTTCAATGACCGAGATGAATCCTCACCCTGGAGCCTGTGACCAAGTGAGCATTGGTTGATGCTGTCTGCACAGGAGCACTGTCAGGAGCATCCTGGAAGCCTGCAAGAAACAGAGGAAGTGTCTCCCTTCACTAAATGATGGGTAAGATGGGACCTAACTGTGTCCTATTTGAAGGAATATAAGTACCAGGGAGGTAGAGGGATGGTTTAAGATATTTTTGGTGGGGACATTTGGAGGGATTCTCATGAGTTATGTCTGTTCAGGATGAGAGGGGGATTTGTTCTCCCTCCTCGTTCAACGTGAAGGCCTTTGTCCATACTGCTACTGTGCTGGACCAGAACCCCAACCTTCAGGGGGCACCATTTCCAAGGATGATAGTAATGATCACTTAATTTTGCCCTGTCTTGTAGTTTTGTTGCCTAAACCATGTCTCTCAGGCTGCCTCCTACAGTTTCCTAGGCCATTTATTTTAGTTCCCTGTCTCCTCATCCCCACACTACCTGCATTGCTAAGCACAACTTAGGCACTTCTCCATGTGACAGAATACTAGGACCATAGAACTGACCCAGCACTCTGGTCACTAAGATACTAATTGCCAGCAGATTGAGGGACGTGATCATTCCCCTCTATTCAGCACTGGTGAAGCCTCATCTGGAGTACTGTTTCCAGTTTTGGGTCCCGCACTACAAGAAGGATGTGGAAAAATTGGAAAGAGTCCAGCGGAGGGCAACAAAAATGATTATGGGACTGAAACACATGACTTATGAGGAGAGGCTGAGGGAACTGGGATTGTTTAGTCTGCAGAAGAGAAAAATGGGGGTGGGGAGAGATTTGATAGCTGCTTTCAATTACCTGAAAGGGGGTTCCAAAGAGGATGGATCTAGACTGTTCTCAGTGGTTCCAGATGACAGAACCAGGAGTAATGGTCTCAAATTGCAGTGGGGGAGGTTTAGGTTGGATATTAGGAAAAACTTGTTCACTAGGAGGGTGGTAAAGCACTGGAAGGGGTTACCTAGGGAGGTGGTGGAATCTCCTTCCTTAGAGGTTTTTAAGGTCAGGCTTGACAAAGCCCTGGCTGGGATGATTTAGTTGGGGATTGGTCCCGCTTTGAGCAGGGGGTTGGACTAGATGACCTCCTGAGGTCCCTTCCAACCCTCATATCCCATGATTCTGTGGGATTGGTGAGCTAATGAGAGCAATCAATCCATCAGCTGGGAACAGTTAAAGGACAGGAAAGACATGCAAGGGAGAAGGCTGACAGGGGCAAGGGGAGACAGGATCTCAAGATGAGGGTCGCTTTCCCTCTCCTTCTCTGGAGAGTGGGCTAAGGGGGAGTTTACTTCCAATTACATGTTGCTGCACAAGGCTGAACTGGTGGAGAGGACTCAATAAATAATACATGCTGCTTACAAATGCACAAGTGTCCAGGTTGTTGAAGGTGGTTCAAAGTGTGGAGAAGCCAACTCTGCCACACCCCAGTATCAAACCATTATGCTTCAATTTCTAATTCCCTTTCCATTTACCTAGTTCCTTGTCCCTCAAGTTTTAACTCTCCCAGCTGCTGTATTGCTGGAATGTCTTTTTTCCTGTGACTTCTTCACCAGTACATCACAGTCAGCTGGTGATTGGATACAGGCACCAGACGCTAATTGTAGCTGAATATGATGGGGGAATAAAAGTCTCTAAAGACTGAACAAATGTGTCTGTAGATGAGCTGAAGAAAGGAAATGTGACCCTGGTTCTCTCCAGTGTCACCCAGCTGATAGTGGTGATTATATATGTAATATCTGCTGTCACAGGGGACCATTCTTCTAGCCCTCTCCTGGTCTCGGGCTCCCTGGTGGCTCTGGGGCCCTCATTTATATCCCCTAGCTGGCAATCATCTGACCCAATCACTGGATAGTATCCAGCTGGATCCAATGATGCCTAGCACTTGCTTGGGCAAGTACTTAACAGGGTTAAGTCAGGGACACAGAGAACAGATTCATCCTTAAGAATAATCTCACTTCCTACAGATTCTTTGATTTTGAAAGTGCTGCTGAAAGAACACTTCTCTGACCTGATGTTTACAGCTAACAATTTGGAAATAACAGTAAGTTCATACAGAACTGCCTTACCCACTGTCTGAACCCAGGACCATTCTATCACTTTATTAACAAATACGGGACCAGATGGGCCATTCCACCCCCACACGCACACACTCAATGCAAGAAGCACCTTTTTGATGTTGCTACACTACAATATCTTAGAGTCTTAGCTGGGGTGATTTTTGCAGCTTCATATTAGCTACTGTAGCACCAGGCGGTCTCACAGCATGAGAGGGAACCTAGGAGAAGTGTCACAGCTATGATAGATTTTTCCATTAAGCATCAGTTGTAATACTGCAGGAGATATTTAACCTAAGAGGACCATTAAAATCAGGATAGATCTGAGCTCACCCAGGAGTGAGGCAGCTTTACTTTTGCTCTGACATCTATAAGTCAAGGCAGCATAGAGGATGAATACAATTCCTGACCCTGAGCCATTCCTACCCTTCTTTATCCCTCTGTTTTCTGCTTTCTATGCTCACAGCTATAGAAAAAGAACAATCTCGTGGGGAACACTGTATGGCTGGAAAAGATGGTGTTTATTGTACTTTATTGGTAGGTCACTGTTTGACAACATGCTGTTTATATATAGCACAGATCTAGTTTTCAAACAAAAGGAAAGGATTGCAGTGCTGGAGCTAAAGCAGGTTGGGGAGGGGGTTAGAAACAGTTGACATGGGGCATGATACAAAATCTGGTTGCATTTCATGCCCCCTTTACACAGGTGTGTATGACTACACAAAGTGCAATACAGAGAAAAGTCAGCTTCCACATGTAGTGAGGGAAGGGGGAAATGAATTGTTTACATCCAACTACTTTTTTGGGCTCTTGTCCCCAGTAGGACTATGCAAATGTTTGCAGTTTTGGGGGGCTGATTTTGGTCATAAACATGACAAAGACGGTTTTATATATAGAAACATGGATGCTACAGCACACATACCTTCAACTTCTTTATTCTTACAGGCAAAACATTTTACTTGGGCCCAGGACTAGGTCTGAGGATGGTATAAATGCTTGAGCCAAGGAACATGGAGGTGTGACGTTCCCCTCTGGTGTTATCTGGACCAGTGACCTGCTAGGCCTCTCCAATCCTTGACTCTGGGAGCCAACCTTACCCTGCTGTTCTGTGAAAACCCCCACTCCTGGGCTGTTCATGCACAGCCTCTGGCAGGTAAGCTGCTCCCAGCTACTTGCAAGCAAATGCCACTAGCCAGTATCGCCGGTCGCAGACACAACCCTAGGAACCTCCATCTTGCAGTGTCCAGTTATGCCCGCTGGACGTTGCAAGCTTATAAAAGTTCATCAATTTAACAAGTAACCAGAGCTGATCCAGAAAATAGGAGGGTGTGCTGTCTTCCGGGTGCTAAGATACGGGATGTAGACCTGAGGTTGAAAAGGATTCTAAAGGGAGCGGGAAAGAATCCCCTAATTATCCTTCATGTGGGAACAAATGATACGGCTAGATTCTCGCTGGAAAGTATTAAGGGAGACTATGCTAGGCTGGGGAGGACGCTTAAGGAAATTGAGGCTCAGGTGATCTTTAGTGGGATTCTGCCTGTTCCTAGAGAAGGGCAACAAAGGTGTGACAAGATTATGACTATCAATAGATGGCTTAGGCAGTGGTGCTATAAGGAGGGCTTTGGGATGTATGGCCATTGGGAGGCATTCATGGATAGAGGACAGTTCTCTCGGGATGGACTTCATCTGAGTAGGGAAGGAAATAGACTTCTAGGATGGAGGCTGGCACAACTGATTAAGAGAGCTTTAAACTAGGAATTTGGGGGAGATGGTTGGGAGATGTCCAGGTAATCTCCACGCCAGAATTAAGCATAGAGTGGAAAGAAAATGAAGTAAGAGTGGATACAGCTGTAGGTAGGAGGAAGGGCAGTGTAGATACAAGTCTAATAGGTTATACTGGTAGTAAAATAACCGTGCCTAATAGGGTACAGAATGTGAGTGAGGCTAAACAGCAAAAATTAAGATGTTTGTACACTAATGCAAGGAGCCTAGGTAACAAAATGGAGGAACTAGAGTTACTGGTGCAGGAAGTGAAACCAGATATTATAGGTATAACAGAGACCTGGTGGAATAGTAGTCATGACTGGGCTACAGGTATTGAAGGGTATGTGCTGTTTAGGAAAGACCGAAATAAAGGTAAAGGTGGTGGAGTAGCACTGTATATCAATGATGAGATAGAATGTAAAGAAATAAGAAGCGATGAAATGGATATGACTGAGTCTGTCTGGGCAAAAATTAAATTGGGGAAGAAAACTATTAGAGCCTCCCCTGGGATAGTGCTTGGGGTGTGCTATAGACCGCCGGGATCTAATTTGGATATGGATAGAGCCCTTTTTAATGTTTTTAATAAAGTAAATACTAATGGAAACTGTGTGATCATGGGAGACTTTAACTTCCCAGATATAGACTGGAGGACGAGTGCTAGTAATAATAATAGGGCTCAGATTTTCCTAGATGCGATAGCTGATGGATTCCTTCAGCAAGTAGTTGCTGAACCGACTAGAGGGGATGCCATTTTAGATTTGGTCTTGGTGAGTAATGAGGACCTCATAGAGGAAATGGTTGTAGGGGATAATCTTGGCTCAAGTGATCATGAGCTAATTCAGTTCAAACTGAATGGAAGGATTAACAAAAATAAATCTGCAACTAGGGTTTTTGATTTCAAAAGGGCTGACTTTCAAAAATTAAGGAAATTAGTTAGGGAAGTGGATTGGACTGAAGAATTTATGGGTTTAAAGGTAGAGGAGGCCTGGGATTATTTTAAATTAAAGCTGCAGAAGCTATCGGAAGCCTGCATCCCAAGAAAGGGGAAAAAATTCATAGGCAGGAGTTGTAGACCAAGCTGGATGAGCAAGCATCTTAGAGAGGTAATTAAGAAAAAGCAGAAAGCATATAGGGAGTGGAAAAAGGGAGGGATCAGTAAGGCAAGCTACCTTATTGAGGTCAGAATATGTAGGGATAAAGTGAGACAGGCTAAAAGTCAAGTAGAGTTGGACCTTGCAAAGGGAATTAAAACCAATAGTAAAAGGTTCTATAGTCATATAAATAGGAAGAAAACAAAGAAAGAAGAAGTGGGACCGCTAAAAACTGAGGATGGAGTGGAGGTCAAGGATAATCTAGGCATGGCCCAATATCTAAACAAATACTTTGCCTCAGTCTTTAATAAGACTAAAGAGGATCTTAGGGATAATGGTAGCATGATAAATGGGAATGAGGATATGGAGGTAGACATCACCATATCTGAGGTAGAAGCGAAACTCAAACAGCTTAATGGGACTAAATCGGGGGGCCCAGATAATCTTCATCCAAGAATATTAAAAGAATTGGCACAAGAAATTGCAAGCCCATTAGCAAGAATTTTTAATGAATCTGTAAACTCAGGGGTTGTACCGTATGATTGGAGGATTGCTAACATAGTTCCTATTTTTAAGAAAGGGAAAAAAAGTGATCCAAGTAATTATAGGCCTGTTAGTTTGACATCTGTAGTATGCAAGGTCTTGGAAAAAATTTTGAAGGAGAAGGTAGTTAAGGACATTGAAGTCAATGGTAAATGGGACAAAATACAACATGGTTTTACAAAAGGTAGATCGTGCCAAACCAACCTGATCTCCTTCTTTGAGAAAGTAACAGATTTTTTAGATAAAGGAAACGCAGTGGATCTAATTTACTTAGATTTTAGTAAGGCGTTTGATACGGTGCCACATGGGGAATTATTAGTTAAATTGGATAAGATGGGCATCAATAGGAATATTGAAAGGTGGATAGGGAATTGGTTAAAGGGGAGACTACAACGGGTCCTACTGAAAGGTGAACTGTCAAGTTGGAGGGAGGTTACCAGTGGAGTTCCTCAGGGATCGGTTTTGGGACCAATCTTATTTAATCTTTTTATTACTGACCTGGGCACAAAAAGTGGGAGTGTGCTAATAAAGTTTGCAGATGATACAAAGCTGGGAGGTATTGCTAATTTAGAGAAGGACAGGGATACCCTACAGGAGGATCTGGATGACCTTGTAAACTGGAGTAATAGGAATAGGATGAAATTTAATAGTGAGAAGTGTAAGGTCATGCATTTAGGGATTAATAACAAGAATTTTAGTTATAAGCTAGGGACGCATCAACTAGAAGTAACGGAGGAGGAAAAGGACCTTGGAGTATTGGTTGATCATAGGATGACTATGAGCTGCCAATGTGATATGGCTGTGAAAAAAGCTAATGTCATCTTGGGATGCATCAGGAGAGGTATTTCCAGTAGGGATAAGGAGGTTTTAGTACCGTTATATAAGGCACTGGTGAGACCTCACCTGGAGTACTGTGTGCAGTTCTGGTCTCCCATGTTTAAGAAGGATGAATTCAAACTGGAACAGGTACAGAGAAGGGCTACTAGGATGATCCGAGGAATGGAAAACTTGTCTTATGAAAGGAGACTCAGGGAGGTTGGCTTGTTTAGCCTAACTAAAAGAAGGCTGAGGGGAGATATGATTGCTCTCTATAAATATATCAGAGGGATAAATACCAGAGAGGGAGAGGAATTATTTAAACTCAGTACCAATGTGGACACAAGAACAAATGGATATAAACTGGCCACTAGGAAATTTAGATTAGAAATTAGACGAAGGTTTCTAACCATCAGAGGAGTGAAGTTTTGGAATAGCCTTCCGAGGGAAGTAGTGGGGGCAAAAGATCTATCTTGCTTTAAGATTAAACTCGATAAGTTTATGGAGGAGATGGTATGATGGGATAACATGGTTTTGGTAATTAAATATTCATGGTAAATAGGCCCAATGGCCTGTGATGGGTTTTAGATGGGGTAAGATCCAAGTTACCTGGGAAAGAATTTTCTGTAGTATCTGGCTGATGAATCTTGCCCATATGCTCAGGGTTTAGCTGATCGCCATATTTGGGGTCGGGAAGGAATTTTCCTCCAGGGCAGATTGGAAGAGGCCCTGGAGGTTTTTCGCCTTCCTCTGTAGCATGGGGCACGGGTCACTTGCTGGAGGATTCTCTGCTCCTTGAGGTCTTTAAACTACAATTTGAGGACTTCAATAGCACAGATATAGGTGTGAGGTTTTTTTGTAGGAGTGGTGGGTGAAATTCTGTGGCCTGCGTTGTGCAGGAGGTCAGACTAGATGATCATAATGGTCCCTTCTGACCTAAATATCTATGAATCTATGAATCTATGAATATGTACCAGGCTTGTTCTCCCAAGGGGAATCTCTGACATGCTTCAAACCAAACGCACTGCTTCAGGTAGAATAAACAAACAGATTTATTAACTATAAAGATAGATTTTTAAGTGATTATAAGTCAAAGCATAACAAGTCAGATATATGAAATGAAATAAAATACGTAAATGAAATAAAAGCAAAACGCATTCTAAGCTGATCTTAACACTTGCAATGCCCTTACAAACTTAGATGGTTCTCACTACAGGCTGGCTGCTCTTCAGCCAGGCTCTCCCCTTTGATCAGCGCTTCAGTCACTTGGTGGTGATGGTGTCTGTAGGTGGAGGTGCGAGAGAGAGAGAGAGAGAGAGAGAGAGAGAGCATGGCAAATGTTCAGAGTCAGGTGAGCATTACTGAGTCTCTCCAAGCAAGGTTGAGCAAATCCCCTAGTGTGGCCTCATGCAGGTGAGTCACTGCATTGTAGCTCCCTTGCTGGACAATGGTTGTTGACATCCCGCCTGGAAGTTGGTGACTTTCCTTGCTGTTGCCTCTGGGGAGCTAATATCTATCTGATTCCCCCAACTTACAGCATGTTTTAGTGACAACCATACAACACAATTCTTATAACTTCATATGCATTAATGATACACACAAATGGATAGAGAAATGACTTTCAGCAGATCATAGCCTTTCACCTTACAAGGCATGCTTAATATGTAAGAGCACGATTTTATGAAAATGAGGAATATGGGGATGACAGTACACGCCCCCAAGGTATAGAATGTCACAGGAGGATTGAACTCCTCAGCTAGAATCCTTTCCATCTTTGATTACAAAGTCATAGTAGAAAAGCAGCTGTCAGGGACTGAGACCTACCCTTTGTTTTCTCTCGCTCCTCCTTCTGCAACTCTTAGCCCTCAGGCTTGACAGTGCAGTTATCTAGTCCCCAACACCTTCAGAAAAAACAGGTACTTCATGTTGTGCAACAAATAACCGGAACGGTGATGACCAGAACAAAACAAAAAAAACCAGCACAGACTGGCACATCCCATGGGGAAAATAAGTTTGATAGCAAAATGCCCTCTATCTTTGTTTAGAAACCGTACATTCTATTACAAGCAATTACTCCCCGTTTCATTAAACTGAAGGCACCTTGAAAATGAAGGCTGCTTCTGTTAAATTTAATTATTTCCCCCTGCCCTTTACATGACAAAGAGGTAGCTGTTAAGCAATAGTGGCTACTAAATGAAGTTGCTATTATATTTCTATTAAACCATTATTAATTCTATTATAAACTGCATGGTAAAATATGCCATGTTTGTTTATTACCATATAGCTTAAACTATGATCAGTTTACAATACATAAATACATAACAAAACACCTCTAACAACCAGCTCAGTCTCAAACCCTAAACCAATAGAGAGATCTCACAATATCAGTAGACGAACATGCTATTTAACATTGTTGCTTCCTGAAAGTGATTTTGCAGTGAAGACAGACAGTAGGCTAACTTTCTCATTACAATCCATGTAGTCTAACAGAGGTTCTTTATCATTGGCATTTGTAAGTCCATTGTTGATTTTCCCCCTCCACACCTTTCGCCCTATCCAGACCCCTGCACTGTACAAATGTAGTGAGCTACAAACAAAAGGAAAGCTATTTATATGCTGATCACTTCTATTACCTTTCCCCATCCTCAGAGCACTCTTTGTACTATGGTAAAATTGAATAGCAACTTGTTCTAAGACTGAGGCATGAACAAATCTGTGCTGAGTGGTGATCAAGTTGGATTCAAGACAAAGTTCTGTCATGTTAAATCAAGATGACTGGATATAATGGTATTTCTTCCTGCATCATACAATACAAAATGCCATTCATTCTAAGTACAGTGATCCAGTGCAAGACAAATGTAGTGTCCCATCTAAGGTTTCCAAAAGTAAATGACCAGAAATTGATCAAAGACAAAGAAGAAAAGATGTGCTACACTACCCAAGTAAAAAGACTAGAAAGGTGAGAGTGGTGCCATCTCTTCTGGGGTCCATCAAGGAAGATTTCTATTCCTGATGATGATGTCTAAAAGTTCCTGAGCTTCTTGGAGCCCATGACCTGCAGCCACACTGAGGAGATTTTCCACTTCCCTAAAGAACATACAGTCATTATCAAGAGAAGAAATTTTAAAAACAAAAGTACACAGATAGGAATGAATTAGCTCCCACTGCCTCTCTCTATATTCAGGCTTTTATAACAGCACCCATCACTGTAACACTGAAGAACTTCCTAAGAGTTAATTCTCAACATCACAAAAGGACAATGCCCTAATTTCCTCCCTACTTCTCCCAAGGTCTTTGGAGCTATGCTTTGTTGTGCCTTCTAACTCAGTGGCGTTATAGCTGGGCTGAATGTGTATCACTGATCACTCTAAATACACTTTTCATACAGCTGAGTACATAACTCCACCTACTCTAATGCAGTGTTGTTGAAAGAGAAACATGGGGAAGAGATTTATGACACAGCAGTTTCAGATCATATGGCTTTGTTCAAATCCATTTTTTTTCCAGTTTCAGGTCACTTGATTTTGCACTCCCCAAGATTTATTTTGAGTTTCAGGTTTGAATGAACCAAAAAACTCCAAAACCAAGAAACAAAAACTCAGTCAAATCTGCTGTGAAACTCATTAGTTGACTTAGATCTAAAACCTTCAGTTAACCTAGATTCAATCAAAACTGGACTCCTGTTCTTACACAGTGAACGTACAAAACACCAAGCCAGGCAAGTTTTCTCTGGGTTCCTGATCTCATTCTGAACATTTCATGCAGCGTAAGTGCTCCCAAACACAACATAAAGAAAACCACACTTCACACAAAGAGAGAGAGAGAGAGAGAAGCACGACATTTTCTCAAAGGGCTTCATCCAAAGCTCGTTGATGTCAAGGGGAGTCTTTCTATTGACTTTCAGTGGCTTTTGGATCAGGCCCAAAGAGAGTGCTTTCACGCCAGAGGGACAATTCTGTCTATCTGAAAATTTGACTCTCATTTTTCTCCTCATTGGCCTTGTCTACACTAGTATTTTTCTTAACTTTTCCACACTATAGTACCATCATCAGCACAGTTCTACTGGCAGCAGTATTAATGTAGACAAGCTACGGGCATTTTAACTGCCATATTATCTAATCCTGGTTTTAAAAAAGCAGCAGGTCTACACTAACTCTTCCAACTTTTCTATTACTGGAGGTGCTGTATGACTCACAGTGCAATGGTGGGTAGTTTCAACAAAAATGCTAGTGTAAACTCTCCTATTGATCGTGATATTGGAAGGAACTAGGATTCAGCAAAAGGAAAATGTTACCCTTTGTCAAATGACATGGTCATGTTCTTCAGCTTTCCCACAGCCAGGTTAAAGGAGGAGTGGGGATGGCCCTGCTCTGCAGCTTCCCTGAAAGACAAGAAAAAGGAATATAAGAGGAAAGGGAAAAGAAGGAAACGCTGAGAGGATCCTCCGTGTGAATGAACTAACCCAGGAAAAGAGCAAACAATGAGAAGGCATGAGTAAACTTACATTCTTAAGTGGGATTCGTATTTAAAGTGAGACCCCAATTCAGGAAAGCACTTAAGCTTGTGTTTTTCCTCGTTAGGGATGGCCTTACGAACACATTAAAGTGCTTTCCCAGATTAGGGCATCTGTTGTTAGAAATAGGATTTTTCACCCTTTAAAGCACTGCTGCTGACAGTCTGTTTTCACCATCTTCTGTGTCCAAAAGTGAGTGAGTGTTTGTGGCAGGAATCAAAATTGGGTGTCTCAGTTCATTGGTGAAGTTACAGGGAGTAAAAATCAACATTTACCACGAGCTGTAGTTTCACTTGCTGTGGCAATTTCCACACTAAGGACCAAATTCTTCCTTCAGCTGTGTGCTCCACTCCTGTTAACTTCAAAGGGAGTAGTACATACAGATATGAGGGCAGAATTTGGTCTTAAGCATAGCTAATGCTTCAAATGCCATAGTAAAGGCAGCTGCTGCAGCAGGGTGTACGTTGATATTTTTATGGTACCTACTACTTACTCTTTTTGGATTAGTTTGGGTGTTGCTCTAATGAAAATACATGTAATTGCTCCTAGAAGTGCAGATACCACCACAGACTACTTATAATTCCTGAAGGTGTGTATCTGTTCACTGCAGGTTTGCTGCCTACATAAACATCTTCAGAAGTAGGTAGGGAACTATGGATCTGATTCAAAGACCACTGATGTCAGTGCTACAATGGACTTAGGTGCATATATAAAGTCTGATCCAATCTGCAGGTTCAACAAGCAGTTACTGCAGTCTGTGGTCTGAAAACTGTCTCCCAAAGTTACTGCTTCACTTTACATTAATTGGGCTACTCTTCCATCCATTCTGCAATTCCCATGGCCCTATCTGTGCTAGCAGAACAATGGCGCTCAAAGTAAAATGTTTAAAACCTTGTGTTTGAGATGGCTCTAAGCAAAATCTCCTCTGAACCATTTTCATACTGTCTGATCATGGCATAAACATCTTTTGTAGAGGGATAGTTACCTCACTCTCGCAGCAGAAAGCTTTCATCAGCAATAAATTAACAGTGGGGGGGGGGAATTGTATGCTGCCGATGTCCCTAAATGGTCCTGAGCCTGTACATTTTTTTCCCTCCACTGCCTGCCTGCTGTTCTAGTGTCCCTCAGAGGGCTTTGTTCTTGTCCCTCACAGCCGGAGCAGCACTCAGAGGCCTCGAGAATCTCTCTTTGTAGGTACTTATATGGCCCCCCATCACCTTCGTGTTTGAGCACCTGCTGTGTTTTTTAAAAAAAGAAATAGCAGATGGGGGGAAATCAGACAGAGGTGAAGTGTCTTGCCCAAAGCCCCAGAGGGAGTCAGTGTCCAAGTTAGACCATATTGCTCTCTCATAAATTAGAGCAATTTGGAAACAAACTACAGTACTGGAAAAAAAAATAGTTTGTTTTTCTTCCCTAATCCACTCCTGCAGGAAGTCTTCTAAAGACACCTGTGGACTTTCACCCTGGGGACCAGTGTGGGAGGTTGCCACTTCAGTAATCTTTGACTCCATCTCACCTGAACCAATGCATGGCCATCTCCTCATTCTTTTCCACACCAGCTCCTGGATGTGAGACAAAGACATGGCAAAGAAATGAAGAGAATTTCAGTTAAAATGTACAATATGGGGGCCAACATCTGTCCACAAGGCAACGTATTGTGTAACACATTCACAAGTTCTCTATTTGCACGCACACACATATTCTGAAGCCGAGTTACTCACTGACTTGGAGAAATGTTACCTTGCAGATATCTCTGCCCCACAATGTGTTGGGCATTGGGGTACCCCAGGTGAGCATACATATGAGCCACGTGGAAATGGAAGTTCTCATAGCACAGCAAGATGTAAAGCAGAAGGAGGACGGGGACAATCATAGCCAGCAACTGTAAAGGATAAGGAAAGAGTCATGATAGAGGGAGACATTAAAATGGGAGCTATTACAGCAAATATTTCATTGAAAGCATCTTAGTGTGCTGCTTTCCAAATAGCAAAGCTAGGGAAGCTTCACGCAATAGCGGAAAATGTAATTTAGCCTTGTGCAATGGATACAGAACCTGATCCAACATCCATTAGAGCCTACAGAATGACTCCATAGACTACAAGCGATACTGGACCAGGCCCCTACCTTGTCTATACAGTGTGTGGCAATGTGCACTAGAGGGGTGTGATTTCTAAAGTGCACCAAAGCATTGCCCACTGAGTGGCCCATGTAGATGCTGATGGTGGGCACTAAAAGTTCCCTAATGAATGTTAACATAGTGTTTTGTGCACTAAAGAATGTTTAGCCAGTTAGTGGACAACATACTGGTGCACTTTAGAAATCACACCTTTCTAGCGCGCTTTGCTGTGACGTGTAGATAGGATTGGCCTGGAGTCTCCAGGAATCTGCACAGATCTCCAGCTGACTATTGAAAGCAATCCAGAAGATTTTAATAGGATATTTTAAGAAAATGCCATTACGTCATGTTGGGGGGGAAAAAATTTCCCAGAATAGCTTCAGTCAGAGTTGGCAACCCTATGTGTAGACAAGTAACTTTTGGCTCTGCTGTAGCAAATCATTCCTTTGTCTAATGGCTCTTTTGTGAGATGAATTCATTAGTTGGCAGCAGATCGGGGTGAGCAATTCATTAAGAAGGTTTGTGAGAATGAGTATTTGTCTCCAGGTGGATGGGTTCACAGCCATGTCATTTGCTTCACAGGTAACTGTGTTTACTATGTATAGGTCTGACAGCTCTTTTTATAAACTTTGTGATGAAAGGATTTATAGTTTCACATACTACAGTGGGCAAACTTTTGAAACTCTTTAATTTGGCAGTGGAGTAACAATGGGTCGATTCTCTTTTCAGCTACACTGCTGTAAATAAGGAGTAACTTTGCTTATACTAGTGGAGTTACATCAGTGTAAAGCAGATATAAAATCAGAATCAGGCCCGTTATTTTTCAGTGCCAAATAAAAAGCTTCAAAAACAGGCTCACCAGTAGTTTGTGATAATAGGGATTTACAGATGAAAACTCAAGTTTGCACTGATGGTGCAAGAACCATGCCCCCCGAAAAAGGTTTATAAGCAGACTGTGGCCCCAAAGCGGTGTGGGGCACATACATATCCACTGAGAGGCATTTGCCCTACACAGACACAACCTGAACTTATAAAGGGACTTGATGAAGCAGCAAGGTCTGTAAATTTAATTAAAGGTGTCAGCTCTGTTGATGTTAGCATGCTTTCAATGGTATGTGATGTCATGGGTGCTGATCACTGTCATGAATTGTACCATGCAGAAGACCTTTTTCTTTTAGAAGAGTGAGAGCTGCAAATATTTAACAAATTGCTAAATATGTTTGCACTACGTTGATATAAACGATGTTTGTAGCTGAGCCGTAGTTGACGCTGTGACCGGGGTCTCTGTGACGGCCAGCTGAGGTCACTCTGTATGGGGAGACTCTGGCAAACCAGTAAAGTGCCTGAAACCACTATGGCTTATTGCTAAAAGCAGCCAAGTCAGCAGGCTGTAAATTGGCCATTCAGCACTCTTAGTTTGACCAAGGCAGGAGTGGGGGCGGGGGGAGTTTTGGGTGCCACAGAAAGGGCAGCTTGACCCCTCATCCTTCCTGATAAGAATTGTGTTGAAGTGGCTCATACATGCATTTTCAAAGAGCAGGATGTGCTCCAGGAATGTCTATCGGGGCCTCAAGGCTGCAAACGCTGGAAAAACCCACACCTGGTTAATCGATAATCAGAAGGAACCTCTTGCTTGACTATTGAAACTGCTTACTTAACAAGTTTTCTTTAAGGGACATGTCATTCTATTTCTAATGTTTAAATAAGGGGGAAAAGTTTGAGGTAGTTGGACTCTTTTTGGACTCTCCCTCTGGATACATCTTGCAGTCCCCACTGGCAGACGGGAGATTTGGCCACCGGAAGCCTGCCGCTGTGCCACACGAGAGCCACACTCAGCTTTGGTAATTATCAAGGGTTGGGGGAGTTTTACTAACCTTTTGCGGACGTGTGTTAGTGCTTGAGACTGAGTAAAGTTTAGCTTTAAGTGAAAGCACTCTTGTGTTGTCCTGTTTGTGCCAGCCATCTATCGGTCGGACAGCCATGTCTCCCCTGATTTACTTCCTGATACCACCTCGCACAGAGTAAAAGTTACCAAGAGCTTTGGGTTGAAAGAACCCCGGGTAACAACTCAGTTAGGGTGAACTGCAAAGAATGAGGCAGACAAACCTCAAAGCTGGTGGATAATTCAATACTTAGATTTACCAAGCTAGCATAAAACAGCTTCTTAATTACCTCAGTCGTTATTCAGAAGTCAATAACACTGGTCCCTTAAAAGTACCCAGCCTCAGGCCTCCATCCAGGTGCCCAAGTCAAATATGATGAAGATTTCTGAAAAATCTTATTTCATCATATGAAAGAAAAGGTTCTACCAATCCCAGCGGATCAGACACATTACCTCCCAGGTTAATGAATATTCCAGATCTTACCCAAATACACGCATACAGCTAATTCTTATTAACAAAACTAAAATGTATTAAAAAAGGAGAGAGAGAGTATGGTTAAAAGATCGATATACATACAGACATGAGTTTAATTCTTGAGGTTCAGATACATAGCAGAGATGGTGAGCTTTGTAGTTGCAAAGAGTTTTTAGAATTCAATTCATAGGTTATAATCCAAGTTCCAATATCATATTCAGAGCGTACCAGCATAACTGGGATCTCATCTTGTGATTCAAACTTCCCCTGATGAAGCTTAAGCAGATCTGAGATGAACAGGATCAGGACCCAAGGATTTTTTATACGATTTCATATCTTCTTTGACAAATTGAAGTCCCTCGGAGAACTAAAGGTAATTAGGATGACTTTGAAGGAGGTCCATCTCTGGTACTTAGCTATACGAATTAACATAAGATGATTGGCTTGTTCCTCCACCATTCACAGGTGATTTGCTATACATTTCAAAGAGAGATGAATACAGAGATACCCAGCGTTTACAATTCATGTAAATGCTAGGATGTTCTTTGGATCTCTGAATTACCAGAATACAGCATAGACAGGGACCTTTGATTACATTGTTGACTATTACCCATTATACATGTAAATATGCAAAAACACAAACATCATCTCCCCAGATGTTTTAGAGGGCTGAATTTGAGTCATTCATCCTGCAAGATGTTTAACCCTTTCTGGCCATGCATCATAGACACCTTGTACATAACTTTGTTCTTTTTTATAAGAATATTTCAATTTCTGCAATATTGATACTTTTGACTACCAATAGAATTAGTGATGAACTGAAGATAAAGTCATAAGATCAGTTCTTCACTGTAACGCTTAGCTTAGCTCTTTACATGGCATTTTTCATCCACAAGACAAAGCACTTTGCAAAGGGGGTAATTGTTATCCCATTTTATACACTGGGAAACAAAGCCCTGGAGAGATGAAGTAACTTGGCCAAGGTTGTGCAGCACAGCCAGGAATAGAATTTAGGTTTGCTGTCTCTTAGTCTCAGGGCCTATCCACAGGATTCCTAAAATATTTATTTTTTCTTGTTTGTATTTTGCAAATGATATGTTACTAAGTATTTGCTATAAAATACATTGGTGTTTGTAATGTATTATTCTCAAAGGATTATGGGTTGTAGATGTAAGGGATTATTGGATTGGAATCTCAGCTAGTCATTGCATCCAGTTGTGGGGTCACTGGTAGGGAAGATTGACAAGCCCCTTCTTTAAATTACAGAAGAAACCTCTTAACTAGTACTTAGAATTGTGTTTAGATTCAACAGTGCTAGGAAGATTGGATAGAGAGAGAGTGGCAGAAGCAACCAGGATCATCTGTGCCATATTCACTAGGCGAGAGACCAGGTTGCAGTGGCACTTTAGAGCATATTGTAGAGATGGACTGGAATTGCAAAGATTAGGTCTAAATCCAAACCTCCTCAAAGTTCCAGAGCACTCGGACTCATTGTTCAGGTTCAGCCCATTGTAGACACAGATCTGTCCTGTGACATTCAGATTATGCTCTGCATCTTAACTGTCCTGAAAGATTCAAGATGAGGGAGCTTTGGACCCAGAGTTCTTGGGTTAAATCTTTGGTGTTGAGCAGCCATAATTCTTATTAAAGCCAGCTGATGCTCAGAATCAACATCTCCCAAAATGTGGCTCCTGATTCAGGCCCATCTCTAACTGGATCATATTAAAGCTGAGAATCAAATTAGCTACAGGCAAGTGATAATGGAGCAAACATCTCCCAGTATTCAGACGTCTGGCTGACAAATTTAGGAACATAGGATTCGCTGCCCTGGATTAGACCACCAGTCCAACTAGTACGGTATCCTCTTCAGGCAGTGACCAATGCTTCAGAAAAATGTTCTCCAAGAACCATGTAACATACCTAGACATTCCAGCTGATTGCAGTGGCACAAATAACACATGGGTAAATCTGTGGTGATACCATGGCAATTTTTTTTAAGACGACATCCTAGATTGATCCTGTTTATTGCTGAACATCTTTCCAAGGAGAGGAGATGATGGACCACTCTTTGGGAAAGATCATGCAGAATAATCATTCTGCAGATTGCAGGGCTGAGGGCAAGAAATCATTGTTACTAAAATCAAGTTTCCTTTGATGATTTTAGAACTGTCCTCCAGAAAAGTCACTGAAAGAAGGTGGCAGTAGTCAATGTTTGACTCTTACAGACTTTTCTTGCATGCAGCACATATTAAAGAATGCATCTTGAGACTTGTAGGAGGAAACAGTCACTTGAAAACCTCCTCCTTCAAACTCTGGAGGAACATGGCAACTTACACACAAATAATCACCATGGCAAATGCTCAGATAAGGCCAGCAATTGATGGTAAAGCAAGCTTGTAAGTTTACTTGCATAAGACACTCGGGAGGGGACTCAAGAAGTCTGAAGGAATGTCCCACAAGTGACCTCAGTTGGGTGGTCCTACAAAACTCCAAATCCAGATGTGTGCAACTCATCTGACAGCATAAGAGTGAGATATTGGGAGACATTGCCAAGTTTTTCACCACTTTCTAATGACGCTGCTTATTTGTACTCCCAGGCGTGGATAGATAGATTTCTCTGTGTTGAAGTAGATGGTTAGCTGTTTGGGGTTTTTTTTTTGTTCTTTTCCGGATGGGAAATGACAGGCTAGCTCAGACCTTTTCATCAGCCTTTTGTGTAGGTCACCAATGAGCCAGCTTATCAGCAGGTTTGCAGGTGGCTGCTGCTAATTCATATGAAGCAAACAGGAAGAAAGATCTATATTTTACAGAGAATTCAAACATCTAGCAGGCTGCCTCACCTTAGAAAGGGCCAATTCAACCTTTTAAACAAAACCATGATAGTTCATTGTGCTGCACACAGTTGTTAAAGATAACCACTAACAGTGGAGATTCATCATCCTGTCCCAAGAAGCAATTGGCACTGCGGAGGAGCAGTTATAAAATGGAACCTGGCTTTTAACAGTAACAAGGGAGTGGGATGAGATCCCCTGATCTCCCCTCAGATTCAGCTGATAATACCCACAACTGGCACAAACCATTAGCCCTGCTGAAACATGTATTTGTGAAGCATATTCCAATGTTGTGTATTCAGATTTTGGGACTCAGATAACACTTAGATGAAACAGGTGAAGAAAACAAGAACTCATTTAATGCCAGCTGCCCTTGATACAAAAAACTTCTATGGGAGAAAGCAAGGGAATACAATTAAATTGCTCCCAGAGTCAGGAAATGTGCAAGACCTATTTGTACCCTCCTAAATGCAAGGGGGACAAGGATTGGTGGCTCCAAAATACTTCCTTGTCTTTCTGTTGAACAATCTGTTGCTCATTTCTTTGTATTTTTTTCTCTGGTATTTTTATTTTATTTACATTTATTTCCAGATGTGTCCAGGTATCAGATTCTGCTCTCCTTTACACCACTCTCAATTCACAGCAACTCCATTGAGGGTTTAGTCCTGATTCAGAGCCATGTAGCACTGTGAGCAGAAATTGGCTACAGCTGTGTTATGTGCAACTAAACAATCTTTTTTTTTTTTTTTACCAAAACACAACTATTAAATTGAGAGGAAACTCAGCACCAACTAGTTTGTTCAGCCCTGAAACAGAAAGAACCACAATCATAGAAACATAGGACTGGAAGGGACCTTGAAAGGTCATGTAGTCCAGTCCACTGCTCTCATGACAGGATTAAGTATTATCTAGACCATCCGTGACAGGTGTTTGTCTAATCTGCTCTTAAAAAATCTCGAATGACGGAGATTCCACAACCTCCCTAGGCAATTTATTCCAGTGTTTAACCACCCTGACAGTTAGGAAGTTTTTTCCTAACGTCCAACCTAAACCTCCCTTGCTGCAATTTAAGACCATTGCTTCTGGTCCTATCCTTAGAGGTTAAGAAGAACAAGTCTTCTCCCTCCTCCTTGTAACAACCTTTTATGTACTTTAAAACTATTATGTCCCCTCTCAGTCTTCTCTTTTCCAGACTAAACAAACCCAATTTTTTCACTCTTTCCCCATAGGTCAAGTTTTCTAGACCTTTAATCATTTTTGTTGCTCTTCTCTGGACTTTCTCCACATCTTTCCTGAAATGTGGAGCCCAGAACAGGACACACTACTCTAGTTGAGGCCTAATCAGCATGGAGTAGAGTGGAAGAATTACTTCTCATGTCTTGCTTACAACACTCCTTCTAATACAACCAAGAATCATGTTGGCTTCCCCCGCCCCCAACAGTGTTACACTGTTGACTCATATTTAGCTTGTGGTCCACTATGACCTCCGGATCCCTTTCCGCAGTACTCCTTCCTAGGCAGTCATTTCCCATTTTGTATGTTTGCAACTGATTATTCCTTCCTAAATGGAGTATTTTGCATTTGTCCTTATTGAATCTCATCCTCTTTATTGCAGACCATTTCTCCAGTTTGTCTAGATCATTTTGAATTTTAACGCTATCCTCCAAAGCACCTGCAACCCCTCCCAGCTGGGTATCATCTGCAAACATTATAAGTGTACTCCCCCTGCCATTATCTAAATCATTGATAAAGATATTGAACAGAACCGGACTCAGAACCGATCCTTGTGGGACCCCACTTTTTATGCCCTTCCAGCATGACTGTGAACCACTGATAACTACTCTCGGGGAATGGTTTTCCAACCAGTTTTGCACCCACCTTATAGTAGCTTCATCTAGGTTGCATTTCCTTCGTTTGTTTATGAGAAGGTCATGCGAGACAGCATCAAAAGCTTTACTAAAGTCAAGATATACCACGTCTACCACTTCCCACGTACCCTGTCAAAGAAAGCTATCAGGTTAGTTTGGCATGATTTGTTCTTGACAAATCCATGCTGACTGTTACTTATCACCTTATTATCTTCTAGATTTTTGCAAACTGATTGCTTAATTATTTGCTCCATTATCTTTCCAGGTACACAAGTCAAGCTGACTGGTCTGTAATTCCCCGGGTTGTCCCTTTTTATAGATTGGCATTATATTTGCCCTTTTCCAGTCTTCTGGAATCTCTCCTATCTTCCATGACTTTTCAAAGATAATTGCTAATGGCTCAGATATCGCCACAGTCAGCTCCTTGAGTATTCTAGGATGCATTTCATCAAGCCCTGGTGACTTTAAGACATCTAATTTGTCTAAGTAATTTTTAACTTGTTCTTTTCCTATTTTAGCCTTTGATCCTACCTCATTTTCACTGGCATTCACTATGTTAAACGTCCAGTCACCACCAACCTTCTTGGTGAAAACCAGAACAAAGAAGTCATTAAGCACCTCTGCCATTTCCACACTTTGTTATTATTTCTCTCCTCCGCCCCTCCCCACACACACACATTAACGGGCCTACTCTGTCCTTGGTCTTCCTCTTGCTCCTAATAAACTCGTAGAATGTTTTCTTGTTACCTTTTATATCTCGAGCTAGTTTGATCTTGTTTTGTGCCTTGCCCTTTCTAATTTTGTCCTTACATACTTGTGTTAATTGTTTATATTCATCCTTTGTAATTTGACCTAGTTGCCACTTTTTGTAGGTCTCTTTTTTGATCTTTTAGATCATTAAAGAGCTCCTGGTTAAGCCAGCGTAGTCTCTTGCCATACTTCCTATCTTTCCTACGCAGTGGGATAGTTTGTTCTTGTGGCCTTAATAATGGCTCTTTGGAAAAACTGCCGACTGTCTTCAGTTGTTTTTCCCCTGAGACTTGCTTCCCATTGGATCTTACCTACTAACTCCCTGAGTTTGCTAAAGTCTGCCTTCTTGAAATCCATTGTCCTTATTTTGCTGTTCTCTTACCATTCCTTAGAATCATGAACTCTATAATTTCATGGTCACTTTCAGCCAAGCTGCCTTCCACTTTCAAATTCTCAACCAGTTCCTCCCTATTTGTCAAAATCAAATCTAGAACAGCCTCTCCCGTAGTAGCTTTCTCCACCTTCTGAAATAAAAAATTGTCTCCAATTCATTCCAATGCAATATGATACAATGGCAGCAGCTGCTCCCACATTAGGGTAGCATACGTTAAAAGTCCAGGCTGTGGTCCCCAATTTAGAGGCTCCCTCCTAACTTGAAACCTGGAATCTAGTTCTCCAAGGATACTGCCTTAATTTGCTATTTGAGTGAGGGAAGTGGTTGGTCTTTCCTTAAACTCTGCCGTCTGGATTACTTGTCTCTGACTCTCATACCAGGCCACTTCTACAGAACTTTTTCAGTCATTGCAGCAGTGCTTCGGCCATCTCTCTGCATCATCAACTCTGTCGTAGCATAAGGTTATTTCACATAAGTTGCACCCGGAGCCAAGAGCCAAAGTTCAAAGGGTGCATAAACAGCCTTTGCCATGCTCCAGTAAATTCTTAAAGAAGACTGTTGTATGTTAGCAAACTTCTCTGCTAGTGATAGTTAAGACAATACAAATGAAGTGAGAGCTCCAGTACACTGTTTACACAAACAGAAGCAGCCTAGAGCACTTTATAGATGACTTCGGAGATGTCACAATCCAGTATCTGTGATGTCATAATGCTGAGAAAGAATGTACTTGAAAAAAAAAGATAGGATTCAAATTTGATAAACAGATTGCATTAGAAGCTCTGTAAGGTCCTGATCCTAAGAAGCGCTAAGTGCCTCATGTGATATCCACAGTGCCCTCACTTCCCACCTCTCACGGTGCTCCGCTTATTGCAGGATTTGACCCCATATCAGATCTGACTATATGGGATTTTACTGTTCATGCACAACAGCAATGAAGAGAGTTTGCTGATACAAATGCAGATACAGTACAATATAACGGAAACAAATGGGGGCATTTTGTAAACTGCCGTTTCAATAGCATTTGCACAGACTCAAATCTGTTGAGAATTTATCTGACTGGAACATAGTACATCATCTGATTTCCAGGTGATGACAATCCTACCACCCATCCCACGTTCTGGGGCTGCACACTCACCTCCAATTTATTCCACTCCGAATGAGTTGGTATCTTACTCCTCTGGGAAAGGATCATCCCCCCTGTCTCAGCACCACCTGCCTGGGTCCTTCCTTTCTGTTTCCGTTGTACCGTGGGTTTCATGTTCCTCCACGTCTCTCTCTCAAACCTGCTTCGAACAATCTTGCTTTAATTGAGCATGATCTGCTCCCATCCTCAATCCATACCCAATCCCAACTCTCCCCTATTTCTGGTTATACTCTATTGTTCTCTCTCCTGATCTATCTATTTATACTCTATTGTTCTCTCTCCTAGTACAGATCACCCAGCTGCCTCACTGTGATAAGGAAAATGGATTAATATCCCTCACCAGCGATACAAAGAAAAACAGACTGAACGGTGTGCATTTAACCATCTCAGTGCCAAAGGTCCCCAGCTTCCCTCAGAATTCTCCCTGATCGTGCAAGCCTGTCAATCAGAACAAGTAAGCCTTGGTATCTGGCAAACTTGATAAAGAAAAAAAAAGCTTAAATACAATACAGCAACACAACTGGGTTTTCTCCACTGCTTATTGTGCAAGAACATATTAAATGATTCACAGTGGATGACACTGCAATATCCAAATAAAAATGTTTAGTATCATTATTATTTAATATTTATACTGCATAGGGTCTAGAGGCCCTAATCAGGCTTAGCAACCTGTTGTGCTGAGTGCAATACAAAACCATATAAAGACACTGGCCCTATCCTGAGGATCCAGTATGTCACACAGGTAATACCTGCAGATGAGAAAAGTCAGAGAGAGCTATAGGGCATATGAAAAAATAGCAGGCTAAGGGATAGAATTTTTTTTATTAGTGAGGGAGTTGGAAGTCAGAGGCCAAAATCCATGACCAATTCTTCAAGAACTAACTGTTTTTATATAATGGATAAAGAGACGCATAACATTCTTAACACCATCTGGGGACTTGCAATAGTGGTAAGGCTCTCTCTTCATTTCTAACAGAAGTTGTGTTTTACTGTGGAATAACTAAAACATATTAGCTATCCTGCTGTAAAATCCTAGCGGAGATAAGGCACTGTAGTTTTAGTGTGAGGTAAACTAGGTGAGGCCAACCATGGGCAGGGGTATAATACCGACTTTGCCTGGCTACTTTGTAATGAAAACTACAGGCACCTTGTCTCCACTAGGATTTTACAGTGCGATAACTATCAAGAGTTAGTTACCTCACTGTAAATGAAAAAACAAAACAAAACACCTTTTGGCAGTGAAGACAGCCTAAAACTCCTACAGAAATAAGGGTTGCATATTTTACATTTCAGGTACCTATTTTCATTTCTTAAATTATACTGCCACCAAGTGGCCAATGCATTTTGTTCATTTAAAGTACAGTGGAATTTCAGGAGCTTCTCCCACACTTTTTGACAAAATTGGTTCTTGCCTTTAAAAGTGCGTGAAGATGTTGATACTAGTATTTGAAACTGATTATGCTATTTTAAGGATTTAACAACAAAATTGTATCCCATCTCCTAGATAATCTGAATGTTATTATTACAGCCACTTGTAGAGATATACTCTAAATATTTATATTCTGATGCTTAGCCTATGTTCGTGAAATAAATATTCTCATTGCTATATAGAACATGCCTGGGTTTGTAGTCCTTTGCTATAGGTGGCTAAATTAAGTGTACATAATATTTATTTAATGTTTTAATATCTGATGTGTAATTTATGTTGGTACCAGTTCTACACTTTTCTTAGTCCAGCTGTGATCTTGATTTTGTAAATGTCACCCTAGGTGGAGGGGAAAAACAGGTATTTAGTAACTCAGGATATTGGCACTAGAAACAAACGGCAGGTGTAAGAGATTTACATATTCAAACAACTCTTCAGCAGCCTCTTTGTCACTAGAACCTGGATCCTCTCCTTTCTGCAATAAAACAAGCAGGAGGTACTAATGGAAGAGAAAATCCCTCCTGGATTCTCATGACCTTCACCCTTCCATCCCCACAATGTGCCGTGATGGAACCCATTCCCTCTTTCCATGAAGGAGCAGTTTAGTGAAGAGTCAAGTACTGTCACAGTCAGGTGGAATTTCCCTCTTTCTGTCCACTCCCATTTTTTCCCCACAGAAAGGGCCTATCGTCCTACAGTCTCTATTTTTTTTTCTCCTTTTTACCTCTGAATAAAAGAACTAGAGTTGGAGAATTTATTCAACTTAAACTGAAAGACAATACTTAAATATTTCTGGACTGACTTACGAACGAGAGGTACTTCCCAATTGTCTCTACAGCTGCCTGGCATTGTTGCTGAAGGAGGAATGGATGCCTGTGAACCTGAGGAATTAATAGGAATCTGCCAGCTATCAACATCTGGGCGAGCTGGAGGGAAAGACCGGGAGAACAAAGGAGCTTGACTGAAAACCAGAGATGGAACTCATTGACCTGTTCTTAATTTCTTTCTTTTGTTTAATCTTTGCTTGCCTTTATCTCAAATTAATTGTGTGGTAAATAGATCGATTGAAGGCGGATTATTGTAATTGACTAGTGAAAGAATTGACCCTTGTGTCTTCAATCTCTACTATACCAAATTAGTGAGGTCATAAAAACAAAATAAAACGCATTCAGAGTAAACTGAAAGCCACTATACAATCCAACTGTAACGATTTGGTTAGTTCAAGTACAGACCATGTCTGCACAGCACCAGGCCTGAATTTGCGTAGCCCATAAGCACTGATGAAATTTCTGCAGAAGAGGGTATTGCCTGTGTTTCACTCAAGTATTTCGCCAAGATTTGGGGCCTTGTCTTTGGTAGGAGGAAAATCTGAGAGTATGAGTCAGGTATTTCTTTGGTGCAGTCCTGTTTATTTACAAAGAATGTACACAAAACCCTATTTCCCTGAACACAGAAGAAACAAACAGCAGGAGATGGTTTCCTTCTTCAGAAATCCAGCATTTCCATAGACTACTGTATCTATAAGAAGCTCTGTCTCTCCAGTTCGCCCCAAGGTCTTACCTACCATTTCCTCTCTCACTTGCTTTTGGCTATCTGGTTGCTTTCTGCCTGTCTCATGCACAGTCAGTCCTCTCCACGGCCTCTGCATTTGCTGTCAGTCCTCAGAGGAAACCCTTAAACCGACATGGCTTAGCTTGTGACTGGCCTAGCTCAGTGCTGTGGATGATGGCTTCCTACAGTGTCAACTATCTATCACTACACATAGGAGCATTTAATTGCTCCTTCTATTTAGCCCGAATGAAGGGTGGTTAGTGCACACATCAGCTTTAACCAAGTATGTGACTGATCTGTAGATCAAAGACACACTTAATGGCAGCCATGAATACCTTACACCATAACAATTTGTCTATCTGTTTTCTCACCTGAACTGTTCACAAGTTCTCTCTGACAAAATCGTATTCAATTTTTGCCTCACTGTGGGTTTAGCCAATATACTAAAAATAGATTGTACCATTGTAAATAGGGGTAATTAAGACAGGATCCCTGTTGTTCAGGCCGAGTGCTCTGAGAGACTCAAGAATGCCTCTGAGAAACCAGATTTGATTCTCCCTACTGCTTTGGAACTCAAGCACAACTAATAACTGGGTCCCAAGAATGAAGCCATGGGTAAATATTAAGGGGGAAATTGAGGCATTCACTAAGGGAAGGAGAGTGGGGAGGAAGAGCCTCTGTGCCTGATGAGGGCAGAATTGTAAGGAAGACTTATGATTTGATAGACTCTGTAGCAAATACAGCTCCCATTTAGTCTTATCGATCAAATCCTCCACTTACAATCCTCTCCTATGCTAGTAGTTTCTTTCCTCAACTGCACTGAGCAAGGAGAAAATAAAAATCTATGCCGACCAGTCTTTATGACACTGTTAATAGGAGCTATAAGGAAATACAATCAACATGTGACTATAGCCAAAAGGGGAGTTTGTGCCTCTCTGACAAATAACATGCAGCACACTGCCATAGTCAAGATTTACTGCAGATTCTTAAAGAACTGTTTGTTGATGCCAAGCTAATAAATATATCGGTTAAAATCAACTGTATTTTCCATGCACCATCACACATGATACAAGAGTGCCAGCAGAGGACATATGATCTTCCTGAACTCAGCTGTATGAGTCAGCAGGGAATGCAAAGCCCTATCATTTGACAAAGGTTCTGTCTATACTGCAATTTCAACCATGTCAGGGGAACTGTTACTACAGCATAGTCCCTCAACAAGTTTAAAATATGCTTCAGTCTGGCAGTGCAGGCAAGATCAAACCATGCTACGGTTTTGAACTTTGCAAGGTAGAAGCACAAATCAGGAACAGAAGTTAAAATGCAGTTTGGTTCCCTCTGTACTACAAGACCAACATGTTTTATCTGTTTTCAGTGAGAGGAGGATGAGACCAGATTTCTCCCTACTCCCTGCCTGGTTGATCTTACGATGTACAGGGGCCTAGGCCAAAAGTACTTCAAAAGTATTGAAAGCAGTGAGAGTTAGAAACCTCAGTACCTTTGAGGATATGGGCCTATGGGATATGCAAACAGAAGATACAAATTAAATAATAAAGAATGAAACAATGCTTCCTTAATAAAGGGACTTACTGTAGCATGAACACAATATGTCTGATGGCTAGAAACCATACATCTTCAGAAAAGATACGAGTGTAGGTCAGAAACGTACAGAAACAAGATAACGTGAGTTTCCTCCTTAGAGAGGAAGAATATTCTTCTGGTTGAGGCCCTGCACTAGCAGTGAGGAGATCTGTGTTCAGCCTTCCTCTGAAACATTAGCCATGTCCGTCAATCAATCAATCCCTCTGTGCCTCAGTTCCCCAGCTATAAAGTGGACATAACAATTATTTCTCTTACCCTTGTCTATTTACACTGTAAGATTTTGGGACGGGGCCTGTCTCTCACTCGGTGTTTGTATAACACCCAGTAAAATGCAGCTGGCCCTCTTCTCAGTTGGGGTTTCTAGGTGCTACAAAGATATAAATAATAATATTGTGCAAAGGACAAGAAGACATGTTAATGCACAAAGCAGCTTAGCTAATATGGAAACAGGGTCTCATAGTGGGAAGCGTCAGGCAACCTTAATAATAGGCAATGCTACCAGCCCTGTCCATAATAAAAGCAAGCAGGTTTCACAGCCTGGACACAGATGCCTATAGACAGGTTGCCCCATTGTCTTTAATAGGTATCAGTACCATTACACAACCCCAGTTATTAGCTCTAATCCCTTTTCTTTACAGCTGCTAGCATCTCTTAGAGCTTGTCTGTACAAACTTGTCTGTACAAACACTTAGTTCACGGCAAGGTGGGGTGTAAATCTGCCTTGCACTAGCCTGGTGTGCACTAAATGTCTGTGTGGACCTTCCTGCCATGCACTAAAAGTTTCCTAATGTGCTTTAATCTACCCGCTTTGAAACAGAAATAAGTTAAAGCACAGTAAAAAAACTGTGTGCAGCAGCAGGGTCCACACAGACACAGTGCATTACAGACTAGATTTAAACCCCATCTTGTCACAATTTGTTTTCATATACACAAGCCCTTAGACCACTGGTTACCAAACTTTAACAACCCGTGAACCCCTTTCACTAAAATGTCAAGTCTCACAAACCCCGTCCTAAAAATGAGTATTTCCATGGATTTTCTCCTTTACCCGAGTATAAATTATAAAAGCAGTGATCTTGGAAATATAAAATTTGTTTTTATGACATGCTTATTACACACTTTTTATTATCATTACAGTATTTTATTACATTATGAAAACGGCAACGCTCTTCCAAGATCTCACTTTCATAGCTTGTATCACTTTGAATAAGCCTGTTATAAGACAAGGCTCCTATGTTTCATCAAGGAGTAACAGATGTGAAACAGCATGAAGGTATTTAAGAAGCCAACTCAAAGAGTTCCTCCTACACAAGCATTCAGGTCTTGAGCAGTGCAAGCAAACAACACACTTTACAACAAAGCTTAAACCTGTTCTCCATAATCATTTTAAAAACAATACTAGCTGCCTATTTAATTTTAAAAACAGCAAAAATTATCTACCTCCCTTTCCATTTCTTATAAGAAGTCTTGAAGTTTAAATCTCCTCACTGTGATAGATATGCTTGCTTTGATCTGCTTAGCCCTTGGAAGTCCAGGGGCTCCGGGCTGCTGGCCCCTTGCTGCCCGGAGTCCCAAGGGAGAGCTCTGGCCGCCATTAGGGAATTTTTTCCTGAGACCCCCCTGTAACATTTCACGAACCCCAGTTTGGGAATCATTGCCTTAGACTCAGCATTCAGTACTTTACCTCTTTCCCCATGAACCTTTAATTTTTAAGGGATATTTTGCCTCCTTAAAGGGATCTCTTCTAATTATTATGTGACCAATCAACACCCATCATTCAGCCATCCCCTTGAAACAGCTGAATAACTCCACTTCCATGAGGCAGTGTAGACTCATTATAAAAAGAGAGTCAAGCCAATTGTTCTAGTGTTGTGTAATGAGAGCGGTTCTAGGAGTGCATGCCTGTAAGAACATGGATGTGGTAAGGTAATCTTATGTCATACAATATATAGTGTTTGGACTTCTTTTGTTCTTGTGCAACATTTTTGTTTACAAACTAGTCTCTTACTCTTTGTTTATCTAAGTAGTTTGGCCTTTACCATTAGGATATTGCTAGTTCCTTTTTCAGTGTATCCTAACTTTTTGTACTATATCTTAACTCTAAAGTTGAAGAAAATCAGCACCACAAAAGCCTGGTATTCCTTTCTCAGTATCTCCTAGACATGTTTCCCTATAAGTTTCTGCCTTTCCGAGCATGATGGTGGCACTAATTTTGATTGGGGCTCTCGGCACTAATGCAATACAAATTTATTAAATACATCTACTCCCCTTTGTAGAAGGAAGGGCTTATGTTTATTAAAGCAGATGAGTCTGAGTCACACTTAGATTCTATTCATAAGCTCTCACACAGATTGGTGGTTTTTTTTTTTTTTTAAGGCAAATAACTATTCAGGACCAGCCCTGTAGTTGTACACTCTTATTTGTGAACAAGAATGCCTTGTTCACATTTAGTTTAACGAGTTCCTGAATATCTCCATGTGTAGACAAGCCCTTAGACAAGGGTGTTTAGTGTTCCTCTTGAAAATCAGGCCATAAATGTATTTGTCACTTTACTTGTTTAAAATGGTGATACTTGCTGTAACAATGCTGGTTCTGGTGGGACCCAACTGAGAGTACCAATTCAGGACAAATTGCTTAAAGCTGGGCAGTTACAGCCCAAGGCTGGGGTTCCTTTGCACACCATGGCAAACCATACCAGCCAAATAGAGAAGACTTTGGTTTTACCCCACTGGCTAACCATAAGTCCCACAAGTAGCTCCCTTAGACACTCCAGTTTCCCAGTGTCCCCATAGTGCCACTCATTATGGGGATGAATGGTTATGAAAACCAATACCCCAGTACAAGGAAAAAAGTTCTCCCGATCCCAAAGCACCAAGCCCCAGACCCGGGTCAATATTCCAATCAGATCTTACCACAAATCACACTGTTACCAATCCTTTAGAATCTAAAGGTTTATTCATAAAAGAGAGAAATATAGATGAGAGCTAGAATTGGTTAAATGGAATTAATTATATACAGTAATGGCAAAGTTCTTGGTTCAGGCTTGTAGCAGTGATAGAATAAACTGCAGGTTCAAATCAAGTATCTGGCGTACATCCACAGCTGGGATGGATCATTCAGGCCTTTGTTCAGAGCTTCAGTTTGTAGCAAAGTTCCTCCAGAGGCAAGAAGCAGGATTGAAGACAATATGAATGTGAGGCAGTTGCCTTTTATAGCCTCTTCCAGGTGTAAGGACACCTCTTTGTTCATACTGTGGAAAATTACAGCAAAACGGAGTTTGGAGTCACATGTGCAAGTCACATGTCCATGCATGACTCAGTTCTTTACAGGCGGCAGTCATTGCTCACATGCTATCTTGAATGTTCCCAGAAAGACTTCTTATGTGGATTGGAGTCTCCCAAGGTCCACTGTCTGTTAACTGTTTCTTGACTGTGCACTTAATCTGCAGATTCCTTTCTTAAGAAGCTGACCAAATGCTTTACTAAGGCTTCTTAGAATCAAAACACATTGAGATACAAGTACATAGCCAGTATTCATAACTTTAACTACAAAATTGGTGCACACATACAGACAGCATAATCATACCCTTTCCATAGACATCTTACACGACAACCTTTGTACAATATTTGCTGCAAATATACAACAGTGGTTGCAACAATGATTTATACGGTCATAGGTTACGTCAGTAACGTCACAATTGCCTATCTCGCAAGTGTGTTCTGTCTGTCCAGACTGTCTGCTTTTCATCTAGAGATCAGTCTATGTAAATGCAAAGTAGTGTTAGAAATTTATTGTATCTGAGAAATAGGATGTGGATCCCATTAAAACTAACATTATAATATAAAAAGGAAGGATTAAAGTTTGAGTTGTCGGGAATGCAAGTTAGGTTTTAAGTACCTAACTGTACAACATCAATGTTGCATGAAGATCTGCACTTGGTTTTTGTTTTTTTTCCCCCCTTCGAAAAAAACCAACAAACTTGCAAGTAACTCGTTGCAACTGGGATTTGAAACATGCACCTCACTGAGGTGGGGCTCAGATGTGCTGATGCAGTCTACTTTGACACACACTTCTGCAACATGGCAGCTACATCTTACATTTTTGTTTTTTGCTTCTGCCTATAGTGAAATTACAATTGTGGGGCTCCTGCTGTAACATAGCCCATCTATATGCAATGAGTGGGGAAGGAACTGATTACTAAACAGTTAAATAGTTTACTTAAGCATGGATTATTCTTGCAGTGTCAGTGTGACCTTTTCTATCCATATTTTGGAACCTCATCAGCCAGGCTCATTGCACTATGGACTAGATTTACAAAGAAACTTTGGCATAGTGATATTCAGCTTCACAACACTTAACTTCTAGGCGATCAGACAATCACTGGCATTCACAAAGCCTCAGTTAGGTGCCTAGGCTCCCTGTGGGATGGATGGGGAGAAGAGCAAGCATTCTAGGCAGCTCTGCTGCTACAATAGCCATGGGAGATGCCAAGCTGAGAGGGAGGGTGTGCTAAGCCCCACCCCTCTCTTAGAGCTAGATGCTAAAACCCAGGCTGCAGGGAGGTGCTGCCTTCTCCCTGTGGGATTCTCTGCGGCAAACCTTCTTTTGGTGCTCTAGCAAGAGGCCTATGAGGGGCATGACCTCCCTCATAACTTTTAGTCCAGTACCTAGGTTTCCCATCTAGGATGTGGAAGACCTGCAGTTCAAGGCCCCCCACACACTCCCTGCAGGGTGACCTGGGCTAACTGCTGGACAATGGGGTATTCTGATAAGGGGCTCCCTCAGTCTCTCCCATTAAAGCTGTCCAATGTGGATAGACAACATTTAAAAACAAAAAGAAAAGGAGTACTTGTGGCACCTTAGAGACTAACCAATTTATTTGAGCATGAGCTTTCGTGAGCTACAGCTCACTTCATCGGATGCACCACAGTATGCATCCAATGAAGCGAGCTGTAGCTCACGAAAGCTCATGCTCAAATAAATTGGTTAGTCTCTAAGGTGCCACAAGTACTCCTTTTCTTTTTGCGAATACAGACTAACACAGCTGTTACTCTGAAACCTGTCATTTAAAAACAAATCATTGGAGCAAGAGGACTGGATGTTGGGTGTCTCACCTACAGGTGAGTGCACCAACCACCAGGTTGGCTACAAAGTCATTTTCATGCTTGGACTTTGCCCAATAGCTCAGTGATTAGGGCACCCACCCATTATATAGGAGACAAAGTTCAAGACTCTGCTCCAAATCAGGCAGATCAGGGATTTGAAAACAGGTCTCGATCATCCCAGATAAGTGCCCTAACCACCGAGTTATTGGCTCTAATGGACGTGGATGTTGACACAAGAAAGGGCTGACCTGCCTTAGGCACCTCACTCCAGAAGAGAATTCGTGGCTGTAAATCCTGAGCCAAGACAGACATTTAACTACTTTGAAGAATTTAGGCCCTTCCCCTTGACCTATCCTACTGGAGAGTTTAAGCAACTCCTGTTCAGATTCCTGGCTTTTTTGTGAATCCCATTCATAGGTACTTAACTCTTCCCATGCACTGGATGCCTCACTAGTGGCGGAGAATTCCACTGTATGGCAGGGTATACATAAAAGTTTATCTGTGGCTCTAACCCTAGGTATCTAAAGAGGCAGATGGGCCTGGAGGAATTCTCAAAAGGACCTGGGTGCTCAATGCCCATTGACTTCACTGGAAATTGAGTGCTCCTCTTTAGACATCCAAATACCTTTTAAAAAATGTGCCTCCTTGTCACCAGAGATACTTAACACAACCATCAAATAGTCTTCTCCCTCTAAAATAGAATGTATTATAAAGTGCTGTAATTGTCAGATAATTGCAACTTTCACTGAGCAAAGTACGTTCAGGATCCATGTAGAGTAACTGCTTACAAAAATAAGAAGCTCTGGTATGTAGATTGTAACTTATAAAAACCCACCCATCACTAATTCTTTGGGGTGTATGTACAAAAAAATATACTACCGCTTTTGACCAAAGTTAGTGACCCCTGCCTTCCCCCCAGAACATTACTTCAGCAAACTCCAATATTCTCCTCTCAGGCTAAAGTCTGAAAATGACCTTATCTTGCACTGATAAATAGAACTGGTTGACTTTCCCATCAGAATACTGATTTGTCAAAAGGTTAAACATTCTGCAGAGATGGTACAATTTTGATGAAGGTCAGATGAAAAGCAGGCTGGGTTCTAATGGAATCCTGCCAGGTTTTCTGCCTGCTCCCTGGTGGACTGATGAGGACCCTGGGAGTGCTGGCTCCCAAGCTCATGGTCCCTTGACAGCCTGAGCATCCAGGATAGCCAGCCATGGTAACTACCTCTGAGACAGGGGCTCCATGGTTTTCCTTTTTATGGAGAACTTCAAAATTTAAGCTCTTGTTTTAATTCTGAACAAAATCAAACTTTGAGGTAAATAATCCTGTCTGAGGATTTCAGTTTCTCAGCACAGCTATCTAGTAGGATGGGAAATGAATTCATAAATCAAGGGTGCTTCACGGAGAATATCCTGCCACTACATGTTCCAATTTTGACAGCTGACTTAGGTACATAGGAATTGCCATACTGGATCAAACAGTAGTGTCTTTGGTCTCCTATCCTGTCAGTGGTTCATACCAGGTCATTCAAAGAAGATTGCAAAATGCCTAATGGAGTTATGGAAATATCTGTCTAGGAAAGCTTTTTTTCTCACTCCTGGTAAAATGTCTACAAGGGGTTTTAGCTGAGTTTGCCAAATAATTTTCACTGAAAGTTTGGGGGACTTCTTGTGTAGACCTACACAGAGGCTGCAATAAACAGTCAAAGGTTTGAGCTTGAGACGGGTGAGCAGTGAGAACCCTTATTAATATTAACTCAATTGGAAACACTGTCCTTGCCCCTCAACACATGACTGGAGCCCTTATGGCCATGGTACCCTGTGGCTACAACGGGTAACTGTCCTGAGACTCTTTGGAAGAAATGGGAATGTCTTAAAGAAATCCAGCCTCAGGCCTGAGTCTGGGGTAAGCAGGCAGCAGCTGGGCAGTCCCTGCAACAAACCCTGTTGTGGCAGTGAAGAAATGTATCATGGCCAACTCTTGCAATAGCTGGTATCATCTTTAAAGTCCTGGCCCTTGGAATTATGTGATTACGTGAGACTCTCATTGTCTTTTATTTCTTAAAAGCTGTTTCTAGCTGCCCTGTTCAAGGGCAGAAACCTAAAACGTGACCTGTGAGCATTCACCAGGCTCAAACCCCAGGGAAAATGACACGCGCCCTTCCCCCCGCACCCACTAAGCGTTTGATGCTCCGGATTTTTAAAGCCAGCACTAAGCGGGGGGTGGAGAGGGGGTGACTCATGCTTTCTGGACGCCACAGTTTGGCAACGCTGCTAGCTGCACCAGCATGCACCCCCTGCGCTGAGATAAGCCCGGGGGGGGGGGGGGGGAGATAGCTGGAGGCAGGCACTGGCCAGAGGCCCCAACTTCCCCCAGGAACTGGTGTTGATGGAACAACATGAACCGCGCACTCACCACGCCCGAGACCCTGGAAGGGTGACGTCACTTTAAGTGTGGGCGGAGTCTCCATGGAGGAATGGAGTAGCGGGTTGCCCGCTCCTGTCAGTCAATCAACACTGCCAGTCCCTCTCCATCGCGGGCATATGATTGGTCCTGGCGCCTCAGCTACGGCCCCTCTCCACTCTGCGGTGATTGGCTAGTCGTGGGATCCGGGTTCCCGGATGTGGGCACGTTCGGCGGTTATAAAGCGCTCGCGGAAGGCGGGAGTGGGCGCAGTTTGAATCGCGGCGGGTGCAGGAGTGGTGGTGTAGTTGGGTACGCTCGGTGTGTGTGGGACGCTCGCTCTCTCCTACCCCCCGTGCGGACCTGCAACAACGCTCATAATGGTAAGGGAGCCGCGGAAACCGGCCTCGGTAGGGCGTGCGGCTGCGTCGCCTTGGGGCGGCAGTGGTAGAAGCTGAGGTGAACGAGCCGCAGCGGTGGCGGGGGGGGGGGGGGTAAAAGCACAAGAGGTTAACGAGTGGGTGGTAGCGGTTGTACGAGTGGGAGGTGCTAGTTAATGCTAAACCTGTCGCGTGGGGGGGAGGGAGGAGAGGGTGGTGCACGCGCACTAGTGCTGCCGCCGGGGGGGGGGGAGTGGTTGGGGCGCATGCGCTCGAAAAACCGTCCGTGTCACCGAGTGTGGAGGAATAAGGCGCGCGCGCGCATTGGCGCTGGCTAGAGGTTGGAGGCGCATGCGCAGGGTGGGCGCGTGGCGCGTCTTCAGCTCGCACGCAGGGCGCCGACTGCCTTCGCCACTGCTTGTGGCGTGTGCTGCTGCTCACAGTCTCTCTTTGCGTTAGGCTGGCGGTAAAGCTGGGAAAGATTCTGGAAAGACCAAGACGAAGGCAGTGTCCCGCTCACAGAGAGCCGGTCTGCAGGTGAGGACTGGACTAATTGTCAGCTTACAGCACACCCTCCCCGAAGTGGGAGGGGTTTGCTTGAGGGCCCTCCAGAGTTACAAGGGAACGTGCCTTTTTATTGCAAATCTTGTGATATCTGGTGGTTTATTTTAAAAGCCCCAGCTCCTCACATGTGATTACATGATTAACTTCAGCTCCTTTTCCTCATCTTGAGACAAGAATGCCAAGTTTTTATGCCTTCTGGGCAGAACCTCTAGTGTCCTCGTTTAAATCTAATTATGTAACCTAATCTCTGTTTTGTGAGAGGCTGACTCTTACCCATCAGATGACTGGGTTTGGCTGAGACAGGCCTCCAGCAAGTTTTGCTGGGGAGGAGGGACTGAAAGTATGCTATAAATAGCAGCAGCAGCCACAGACTTCATTATACAGAGGGTGATGGGATAGCCATGCCAGTGTAATCTCAGATGGGATGGAGATCCTGCTAGAAGCACACTCAAACTGCTGTGTTGAATGCAGACATACTTATGCCATATATCCAACATCAGCTAGGTCTTTTTTCTTTTTCCCTGCCTGGATGTTATACACAAGCAAGAGGTGTAAGGATTGCAGCTTTACAGGCACTCTTACTGCAGTGATGTCTGCAACATAGTCTTATCTATTCTGATCTCTTGCAGTTCCCTGTTGGCCGCATCCACCGACATTTGAAATCTAGGACTACCAGTCATGGACGTGTGGGGGCCACAGCTGCTGTATACAGTGCTGCCATCCTGGAGTACCTGACAGCTGAGGTGAAGTTGATGATGGGGAGATGTAGAAGACAGCTGACACTGCTGGAGCTGCATAGTGACCAGGGCTGCTTGTATTCTGCAGTTCTGTGATCATGGAATTTGCTGTAGAGTTGTTCTCTAGAACCTCTGCTTCAATCTTTTGTTTTACAAATTCACTTTAGTTAGCAAAAATGTAAACTAATGTCCCTGAGGCCTGGTCTCCACTAAAAAGTTAGGTTGAGACAGCTACATTGCTCAAGGGTGTGAAGAATCCACACCCCTGAGCAGTGTAGTTAAGCCAATCTATTCTGTTGTGTACATAATGCTGGGTCAGCAAAAGGTCTTCTGTTCTAGCTGCTGCTTCTCCAGGAGGTGGATTACCTATGCTGATGGGAGAACCCCTCCTGTTTGTGTAGGTAATGTCTACACTTGAAATGCTGCAGTGACAGCACTGTAGCTGTGTTGCTGTAGCATTTAAAATGTAGACAAGGCCTCATCAGCGGACCTGAAACTGGCTTTAAGATGTGACTACCCCAGTCATGTCACATGGAGGGGCATGGACTACCTGACTGAAATTGTGGGACTTGCCATTTTTTCCCAAGATGCCACAGAACTCTACATTTTTGTTGCAGAATGAGTATCTTCAACTACAAGCTGTCACTCTTCATTCTCATCCCTTCCACAAGAGAATCTCGCAAGGCAATCAGTAAACACAACTTAATGGTGCATGCTACAGAATGTAGTTACACAAGGCCCTGATAACACTCCATGTAGCCTAGCCTACAGTGCCTGCCATATATTGTTTCGGAAGTGTCATTAACTATTGTAATCTGTGCATGATGGGTAGGCGCTGAAAGTGCTTTTGTCTGCAGGTTCTTGAGCTGGCAGGAAATGCATCCAAAGACTTAAAAGTGAAGCGTATCACTCCCCGTCACTTGCAGCTTGCAATAAGAGGAGATGAAGAATTGGACTCTCTCATTAAAGCAACAATTGCTGGTGGTGGTATGTAGCTGCAACTCAATACTATTCAAACTAAACTTAAAGTCAAATAGGTTTCTTGCTGCTGATTGCTTTTTACAAACATTGTAATACACAAATAGAATACTGTCTGTTTCAAATGATACCGGGAAAATCCACTTCAACTTGCCTTAATCTTATGTGTTTTTTATCTTAGGTGTAATACCACATATCCACAAATCTCTTATCGGAAAGAAAGGACAACAGAAAACTGTCTAAAGGATACCAGTATTCCTTGTTATCTCAGGACTCTTACTACTTAACAGTTGTCCAGTGTTGGTGATTCCAGTGGACTGTATCTGTGAAACACAGTTTTGCCTTTTATAACTTTGAGAAGCTAAAGCTCACTGAGCATTCTAACAAACCAAATTTCTGCATTGAAGTCTTAACCATATTTAAGTGTTACCATGGCTTCAAAGAAGCTGTTGTATCTGTAGGGGTTTTTGATTGAGCTGACTGTTTTAGATCTGTTTGATTTTAATGTGAAGCAGAAGTTAAAGGAAATGTTTGGTTTTGTACAGACTCTTGATCCACTCAAGTGGAAGTATTCAATAAATGTTATATCAATACTAGTCTGTGTATTCGCTATTGCTATGCTTTTTGATAGCAGCTCTTAAGACTGATCAGACCCAGTTCTTGACCAAGGAAATGTTTGTTCTACTGCTGCTATAAATTGTAAAATGCCTTAATTTGATTCAAGCAGGCTCTGTTGGCAGAATATCATTCTGCTTCAATTCTGATCATACTTAGTGACCCCTTATGATGTGTAACTAATCAAGCAATGTAGATTGTAAACTTAAAGCTGTTTAATGGGCTATATCAAGCTCCATGCCACATACTGATTTTTGGCGGGGAATTAATTTGTATTCCAGGGTGCTCCCTCTGCTTACTATCTTCAGTACTGGCCTGTATAAATGGCCCCAAAGCCTATAAAATACTCAGTATTTAAAATAAAAAAAATAACCTTGTGCTAGACTGCCCCAGTGAGTAAAGATTTCTAAGGCTTGTTCTTACTTTTATGAAGTCATGTTAACATCAGCAAATAACAAATGATGCCTCTAAAGTGTCATCTGAGCTTGCTCATACAGGTGAAAATGATCAATTACTGAGTACAGGAACCTTGTTCTAAGTAGGGTCTCTGTTGCCATCACAAGTGAAATTGCAGCAGGTATGTGGTGTGAATCCCTGCAGATGCAGCAGTGGAAGTTAAGATGAATTCTGGAGAGCAAATTTTACAGCACTTCTAGTGCTACTGCAAAATACTCTATTCTCTCTACTAGGACATAAGTAGCATTCAGCAGAGGATCAGTTTCCTAGGATTGAGCAGATCACTTGAGCCTATAGGATAAAGACCTGATTCTGCTTTGTGAGTATAATTTGCCACTATAACCTTAGGGCAACTTCTAACTCATGTAGCATATTCTAGCTGCTATACTAAAATAGTTTGACCCAATTCTTGAATTTGACTAGATACCTACTAAATTACAACCAAGTACCTCATTATTTTAAAATGAGGTGCATCACTCTTGTAAGTTAGTCTCTTCTACATGCATAGAGTGTAGTATCAAGTGAATCATTTCAGGGGAGGAAGAAGGAAAGAACAGTTTAAGGTTAAAGGATGCCTCAGTTACCATTTTAAAGAACTGCTGCATGCCCCTTTCCCCCAGTCTAAAGAATGGGGGGAAATGAAGTACTTTCTAGTTAGAAAATAATTCTGCTGCTAATAAATGTCTATTGCTAGGAAAACAGCCCAAGCCATCTGAAAGGTTTCCATAATTACTGTTAACCTTTATATACATGATGGGGGTTGGTCATAGGCTCTTGTAAAGGGTGGCACTTGCTGGGCAGGAGTGCGGTCATCAAACACTTAAACGAGATTTAGTGATTAGTCTCCACCTGTGCTTTACAACACCCCACGACTGCAGCTTGCCATCGGCCCTAGCTCTCACTGTGGTTTGTTTAGGAGGTATTCGCCATGGAGGCGGTACAAGTTGTTGCCTTCGAAGGCAAGCGCTGCCTCTGATCCAGCGCACTGCGAGTTCATGGGGCGCTGTCAGAGCGTGCCACCCCGGTTCGAGACGCTTATCCCCCGCCTCTCTACTCCTGCCACCAGGGGCCCCTCCTATCGGCCATCTGCCCATTGCTCACCACGCTACTGGCGGGGGGAGTGTCCCTGCGTGATTTCTCTAGTAGCCCCGCAGGCTTGCTGGAGCGGGAGGCAGCAGGATGCACACGTGCAGGAAGGCGTTCAGGGGCCCGTGCGCCGGAGGTGGCGAACCCTCCCCAGGCACGGGACACGCTCCGCCACCTCCAGCCCCAGCCCCGGGCTGCGTCTGGCGGCGCAGTGCGCACGCGCGCCCACAGCGCCCGCTCACCGCCGTCGCGCAGTTTGGCCCGGAAGCAGCCGGCGGCCCGGCCGGTCGGAGCCGCGCGCTGGTGTTGCCGTAGCGGCGGGGAGGATGCGGCGCGCCGGGATGGCTCGTGCGGAGTGAGGAAGAGTCCGACCCCCTTCCACTCCCCCCCACCTCGGCTCCGCTCTGGCTTCAGGCCCCTTCTCTCTGCGCTGCGGCGGGCGGAGGCGGCGCAAGGAGAAGCCTATGGAGGGGAACCGGGACGAGGCCGAGAAATGCATCGAGATCGCCCGGGAGGCGCTGGAGGCCGCCAACCGCGAGCGGGCGCTGCGCTTCCTCCACAAGGCCCAGAAGCTCTACCCGACCGAGACCGCCCGAGGTGAGGCCCGGACCCCCTCCCCGCCTGACCGCCCCGCGACCCCCCTCCTTGGGCCGCGACCCACCGCCGCCCGGCTGCCACCCCCGGGGGCCGCGACCCCCAGCCCTGGGCGAAAGCCCAGACTAGCTCTCCTCGGCCTAGGTGGTCTCTGAGGCCCCATCCCGCCTGTTTGTTGCCTCCTCTCCTCTAGGTTTGCCAAACATAACGCCCCTGGGCGGCCTTGGGTAGGGCCTGACCACCGGAGGGGAGACACTAGTGATCTCTGGGCCACCTTCACCCAGCGTGGCCTCTTTGTGGCTGTGCCCGTGCCCCATGAACACAGACGTACCCTCGTGAGCCGAACACGTCAGTGGACTTTGTGCCTGTGAAATCGCTCACCTCGGACTTCAAGTGATGTGCACAGAAAATTTCACATGTGCGTAGAGCACATGTGTGTATACAGATGCAGGCCAAGGCGAGGGCCCTAGAAGTGAACCCAAAATGATTAGCTTGTTTGTTCAGCAGTATTCAGACTGGTCTGGCTCTAGACATGTAACAGGGAAACCAAATAGTAAGAGGTTTAACTGTTGGAAGATTGACTGTTCGGGTATTTAAAAGGAGAAAGTGGAGTTGGGAAGAGAATCCTTTGACTGGAATCAGGAATTGAAGTCAGCCCTAGACAAGCACAAGTTCAGCTTTGTTCTACTGCACTGGGTCATAGACTGCTATTTCATACAAGTTGCCAAAGAGTATTTCTACACAGCAGCTAGATGTGGCCTGTGCCAGCTGCCGGTGCCTAGTTGTTGTGTAGACATACTCTAAAAGGCTTGAAGAGCTAGTTGAAATTCAGAGAAGCACTTCACTAAAACACTTAGCTAAAACAGTTGGAAGGAACATGCCTTTGATTTACCATGCTCTCTTTAGGGATGTAAAAAGTTAACCGGTAAGCATTAGTTTTATCGGTTAACCCGCCTTAACCGTTAACCCCGAGCTGGCTGGCCAGCCCCAGGGTCCCTGCGCTGGCTGGAGTGGCCCGAGCCGCTTGATCTGTTAACCGTTTAAGTCAGCAGTTCTCAGTCAGGGGTCTGAGGCCCCCTGGAGGTCCACGAGCAGGTTTCAGGGGGTCAGCCAAAGAGGACTGGCATTAGACTCTTTAGAACCCAGGGCAGAAAGCCCACGCTGCCCTGACGCCACCACCTGGGGCTGAAGCCAAAGCGTGAGCAGCTTAGCTTCATGCAGTTGCCCTGCTTGCTTCCCCCTAATGCCAGCTCTGGCTTTTATATGCAGAAAAACAGTGTGTTCTGGCACAGGTGGGCCATAGAGTTTTAATAGCATGTTGGGGGGGCCTCAGAAAGAAAAAGGTTGAGAACCCCTGTTTAAAGGACACATTTTTAATAATTTAAGCGGTTAACTTTTTAAACGGTATTTACATCCCTTGTTCTCCTGTTGAAAGAATTTATTGTGGGTTATTGTTTGCACTTTTAGCCACCAACATGGCTGAATTGGGCCAAACCATTACTGCGGATGGGCTTTACAGCATGATTCACTGCACTAGTACAAGTTGCTCTACTCCATTGTGAACTGGGTCTGCACTAGTCTTTGGCCAGTTACTAATGCTTTTTCATATTACAGTGTCTATCTTTCTAGCAATCGTTTAAAAGATGGTTCTTTAGAGGAAACAATAGCATGGTTTTAAATTTTATTATCGGCATGGTCATTGCCTGTCTAAGGGTATGTCTTCACTACCAACGGTAAAGCGCTGCTACAGCAGCGTTTTAACGTGGCTGTGTAGTCACAGCACCAGCGCTGGGAAAGAGGTCTCCCAGCACTGTAAAAAAACCACTCCCAGCGCTGGGAGCACTGTCTACGCTGCTGCTTTACAGCGCTGAAACTTGCATCCCTCAGGGGGGTGTTTTTTCACACCCCTGAGTGAGAAAGTTTCAGTGCTGTAAAGTGGCTGTAGACAAGGTCTTAAGGTCTTCTAGTCATGCTATGCCAGAAGTTTATTCTAGATATTAGTGCATGCAATGACTTGTTGAGTTTCCAGTCTCCACTGAAATTCCCTTTATTTTCGTCAAAGAATAAGTAAGTTTGTTTTTATTCTTTTCACAGAAATGAAGATTTCCACACAAAATTAAATACTGCAGCATAGAATATTTCAAATTAAAGGTGAAGCTCTCTAGTGTGATGCTCCAAAAATTGATAGTAGGCAATACTATCTTTAGGGTGATGCTCTCTAGGGTGATGCTCCAAAAATATCAGCTCTAGGTGCTCCAGGTTCTTACAGTAATATCAAGTATATATTTACCAAATACGTTCCCTCCTCCTGTGCCTACCTGTTAAATTTTGTGAGCAAGCAAAAAGTAAGGGCTCACAGCATCTGTTGTTGTTTTTTAAAATTACAGTATTGCTTCTTCTGGAATAAAAGATAGATATATTAGGGATCATTAGGACAAGGGAAATCCATTGCCTCCTTATCTCCTTATCCCAGAGTCCTATGGAGAATTGATAGGTCACATGCTTTGCACGTCTTCCACTTTGCCTGTATGTCTTAAGTACTACCAAAAGCCTGTGATAATCCAAAACACTTGCCATGGCTTAGTTGGATGGCCTTCATGAAAATACCCTTTGTCTATAAAAAGGAATATTGGACTGGAAGCCAGGAGACTGAGTTTCAGTCTTGCCTCTTACACTGACTAGAGTTAATAATTTTGTACATTTCACAGTCCCTATGGCAGTGGTCACCATCGCAATCTCTGGTGGTGTAGCGGGGCTGCCGCTAAGGCAAGCTCTTTGCCTGCCCTGGCCCCGTGCAGCTCCCGGAAGCGGCCAATGTGGCCCTGTGGGGGAAGGAGGGAGGGAAGGGGGTCTCTGTGCGCTGCTCTTGCCTGCAAGCACCATCCCCACAGCTCCCATTGGGTGGGAACCAAACTGTGGCCAATGAGAGCTGCAGCGGCAGTGCCTGCAGAGAGGGGTAGTGCGCGGACTGTGGTGCACTTTGGGAAGACTTTACTGCTGCCCTGCAGATTGTTAGGAAGCAGGTCACTTTACAAAAGGCTTGATTGGTTCACTCTCCATTGCAAACCCCAGAAGGCTCTCTCGTAATGTGCTTGCAGATCTCTAATCAGAAGAAAATGGATTAATGCTGACCTGAGTTGCTGCTTTGCAAAGGGGGCGTGGCTTCCATTTTCAGTACAGTGGATTGCAGAATGTTGGGTTAGAGAGCTAAGGAAGTTGTCCCAGGGAATTGTGTGATACTTCCAGATGACTCTTGGGACCTCAGTCAAGCTAGGCTGTATCTACACTGCAAAGCCTTAGGGCTCAGACCCTCCAGCCCTGGCTTGACAGAAGCTCAAACTGTCCAGCCCTGTAAGGTCCTGGGTCCAAGTCCTGGGTTAGCACAATGGCAGTGTAGACGCGAGGGGGGCTCATGCACAGGCTTAGATTGCAGCGTAGACATACCCTAAGTGTCTTAAACTGGGTACTCAAAAATTAGTGGGCTCTTCCAAATTTAGGTTTTAATCACTCTGTGCTTGTTTCCTATCTTTAAAATAGGGATAATATCTCTCTACCTCACCAAGGTGTTGAAAAAAATTTGTGAGGTGCTATTACATTGATGAGTGCAATAGATAAGCCTTTGAGTAAAATTTAAAAAAAAAATTATATTCAGGTCAGGATTTGGATGATGTGCAGTAGATAAGGAATGGAATCACATATTGAATGATGAGGATAAAATGAAATATGGAATAGCTGCCTCATTATAAGTGTACCATCCCTTCTTTCCAGTGAATGAAGCAGGGGTCCTGTGGGAAAAATAGTATGTTATCACGTAATTTAAAGCTAATGCACACGTACGCAAGCAGGCAAAATTAAGGTTTCATGGGCAGCGTTAGTTCTGGCTCTTCCTAACGCGAGTGCTTGATTTGAAACCTTAATAATGTTCTTTGGAAGGGGTTTTTTTTGTATGGAATGTACTATTTATTTTCTTAATTATATTTGGACCATCAAGTGGATGCTCTAGAATCTTAGAAGATCTGGAAACTATTGAGAAGTGTTTTGGGGGCTTTTTAGTATGTCTACACTACTGTTTTTAGGAGATTTCCCACTGTCACACTAGTGCAGCTCCCTCTGTGGTAATAATGATGAAAATGCTAGTGTAGACAGGCCTTAGATGTTTTTTACCACTAGGTCATCCAAGCCACCACTGTGTGTTGTGGCAGACTTTACAAGAAGGATGTAGAGAAGGTTTTAAGAACATAAGGATGGCCATACTGCGTCAGACCAATGATCCATCTAGCCCAGTATCCTGTCTTCGGACATGGCCAATGCCAGGTTCTTCAGAGGGCATGAACAGAACAGATAATCACCAAGTGATCCATCCCCTATCGCCCGTTCCCAGCTTCTGGCTAACAGAGACTAGGGATGCTTCAAAGCATGGTTTTGCATCCCTGCCCATCCTGGCTAATAGCCATTTCTGGACCATGAACTTATCTAGTTCTTTTTTGAACCCTAGGGGTTCTAGTTCTCTCTTCCCAGCCTCTTAGAGAAAACGGAGTTATTTAACAATGTAAAACTCCAACAAGCTTAAAAAGTGAGTGGAAACTTTTTCTTCAGGAATTTATAAAGCATTGTGTTGTTGATAGTGTGTGAAACTTAATATCTCCCTATGTAGTCTGCCATCTTGTTCTATAAAGTGACTTTTCAATATCTCTGGCCTCTAAATTAGCCCCTTAAGTTAGGATAAGATGGGATAAATACCCACTGACTACATGAAACCAAAATTGGAACAAGTCACAGTGCATCTTTCACTGCATCTTAAAAATTGGCAAATTTGAGCTCTGCTGGAATTTAAAAAGGAGGGAAGGATATTTAAGGGCCCAGTATGAGTATGCCCTACCACTAGTGTCATGAGTTCAGCTTTGGGGACAGCTGTGGGGTAGGTCTCCAGACAATAATCAGTACTCTGAATTTCACTTGTAAATTGATTGGGAGCTAGTGCAGAGTGTGGAACGCAAAACTGTATTGATGTTGGCCCAGCCCAGGTTCGACATGAACAGCCATGTTCTTGGTAGCTGAAGAGTCAGAGTGACTTTCAAGGATACCCCTAAATAGAGGGCATTACAACTTTCCAGCCTGGAAGTGACAAAGGCGTAAGAACTATGATGTGGTCCATTTCTGTCTTTGCTTGTCTCGTCACTGTAGTATCTGAGCACCTTTCAGTCACTAATGGTATTTAATTTATAAAGATTTAATTATATTTTATTTATATAGGAACTTTATTCCCAAAGGATTCCAAAACAAACACATAGATTTATCAATTGCAGTAGAACCTCTCTTATCTCGCTTTGATAATTCTCACTAAAATCCCTGTGTATCATCCTACTTCTCATTGATTTAATGGCAAGTGGTATTGTAATGCAATCTCATATTTTTTACTTCTGATATGCTGTCCAATATGGTTATAATTAAATCTAAACAACACCCTTCAGAATAAGTGAAGTGCATTACTATTTTTTAACACATGGGTTCATTTATTTGCTAATTTTCAAAATGAAGTAACCTGCAATGGGTCTTGTAGTCATCAGAGTGAGCTAGCAGGTTTCTTTTGTATTCACAGAGATTCTCTTATCCTCCACTGAAATGCACATCTTGTGGAGTGATTAGTCACAGCTACTTAACAGCAGTCAGCAACACAACCATTCAGGACAGCAGTTTAATTCTTCATTATTTAACACTTTTTGGTTTTTTGTGATGTATGCCTCTTTATAATTAGATATAATGATTAGAATCTTCAATATTAGTACGTCTCCTTTGCGGCATGTAAAGATACAGTGGAATTAACTGTTGAAGATTATGCTTAAACCATATTTTAGCAAGCTTCTTCCAGATTCCCATCTTCATTTCTGCAAACATTCTTCAAATTTCCCAGTGGAAGAGATGTCACAATTTGGAAAGTAAGGTAATTGAGAAGTTAGATGTAGATCAGCAAAGGTTTGTTTCCTTCAGTAAAAAGTACAAGCAGTATCTACAGATACAGCCAGGTATCTTGGCTTCTACAAAAAACACAGGCCCAGATTCTGCCTTGCTTTGTGGCTGCTTTATGCCACACTGCCAGCACAAAGCATTTCTAAAGTCCAAGGTATAAGTGATCCTCCAGTGGCACAGAGACAGCTACTAATCATAATAGATCACATGATTATGGAATTTCACTCCTGCCCAGAGGGTTCCGAATTACAGCAGAGAAATTCTATGCAGCATTGCTGTAGCTGTATCAGTCCCAGGATATAAGAGAGACAAGGTGGGTGAGGTAATATCTTTTATTGGACCAGCTTCTGTTGTTGAGAGAGATGAGCTGAAGAGGTTTGTGTTAGCTTTAAAGCTCATCTCTCTCACTAACAGAAGTTGGTCCAATAAAAGATAGTACCTCACCCACCGTGTCTCTATAAGAAGAGAAATCAATCAGTCTTGTTGTTTTCACTCTGCTCCTGCTTGTCATTTCGAATCAGCGGCAGAAACATAGGAGCTGTTTGCAGACTCAGGAAGGCAACAGTCCATTGGTTTGTGTTCAGTTCACATTTGGCAGGGTATCTCAGCCATAAGTGTTAGAAACTTAATATTATAAAGAAAAAATGTTTATTCTTCTGCAGAAATTGATGGCTTAAACCCCACACTAGTCAGGGAAAGCTTTCTACTCATTACAATACTAGCAAATAGGTGAATGGATTTATTATTTTTCAAGCCCTCCATATACTGTCTTTGTAAACGGACCATAGAAATGTCAATGCCCGATGACCTCTGTTTCTGTGAGTTGCCTCCTCTTTATGGGAAATGAAGGGTGTCTTTTGTATTCCTTTCAGAGTTCTGGGGATATATCCTACTTTCACATGTCCTCACTGTCCAGAATGTACCCTTCTTGTCATAATGCTTTTCTTAAGATTACTGTCCTTCTAGACGAAGATGGGCTGAGACTCACTTTGTATCCTCCAAGAACCAATCCTTAATCTGCTGTTGTGACATGACACACTTCTGCTCCTTGCATCTCAGCACTTTGCCTTGTATAGCACTTCCAGCCCTTGGTCCAGGAAAAAGGGCCAAGAATTAAGTCCAAGCTCATATGTGTTGTTGGGCCAGTCCTGCAGTGGTCCCTAGGAGATAAACTAAACACTAAAGAACCTGTTTCAGTAGTTCTCAGACTCTGTGTACTGCTGATGGTGTGTGGAGAGCTGATTCCTCCTTTCTATTTCCAGGTACTTATTCAGGCATTTAGGGCTTTCGTTGCAAAGAGGGGGATAAATACTTGTAAAAGCAGCTGGAAAGTGAGGAACCAGCCTAGCTGTCTCCACTACTCTACATTGCTACATTAGAAAAGAAGAAGAAGGAGGGGAGACTGGGGGCACGAGTCGACCAGTTAGCAATTTTCTAAATGCTTTCCATTGTAAGCAGTTGCTTCAAGAATTTTGTGTTTGTGAATAGAAGGGGTTGTGGACCAGGTGAGGGGGGATCCATAAGACAATCTCTTAAGATGTGGTCCACGGAATGAAAAAGTTTCAGAGCCCCTACCTTAATAGGGCTCTTTCATCTGCAATGTGTATTATGATGTTATGGTTATATTGTCTCTACAGTTTTGTTGGAAGCAATTATGAAGAATGGAAGTGCTGCTGGGAGTGGTCCATACTGCCAAAAGCCAGCAAATGGCAATGATCAAAGTAAACCCAGTAGTACAAAGGACAGCAATGCGTCTGCTGCAGGTGAAAGTGGGAAAGGCTACACCAAAGATCAAGTGGAAGGAGTACTCAGGTATCGACTTACATAAACACATCACCTCTTGTATCATATGCTTGTGGATATTATTCACTTAAGCTTTGAGGTAAAGAATCTAAAAAAGCATCTCTTAGACCTAGCTCATCTTTAGAGTAGAGATGCTGGCACTGAATGGAGACTTTTAATTTTTTTTTGAATAACACAAATTGTGATATATGTTCATTCCTTGTGAGAGTATTGTACAAATCTACATTGCAAATATCTCTACCTGTTAAAAAATCCAAGGTTGTTATTGAGGAGCTGTCATGGCAAAATGACAGTGACTGTGGAAGTCCTGATGTGAAACCTTCAAGGCAGTGTTTCTATCTTAGATATTTATAAGGTGTCTAAAATATACTACTTCAAAGTGAAATTAAAAATCCAGGGGTTAGAACTGTGAGGAGAAGTATGAATACATTCACAGCTAACATTAAAATTTTCAAGACAATCACACTATGCACATGGGTTTTAGATTAATTTGAATATTAAAAGCAGCTCCTTATTGGAGGGAGCTGTGTCTAAGGAACCCCTTGACTAAATGACCTCAGCTTGGACTACTAATTCTACCCTGGGCCTCATGTAGCGCAGTAATATTATAGTGGAAGAGTAGAGCCAGCACAGTTAAGGTTGCACCTTGATTTTTGTTCTGTCAAGATGAAAAATTCCTTTAGATTAGAGTATCATTTTAAAATTTTCCTTGTAGCTTGAGCAATTCTTGATTCCCCCCCCCCCCCCCATGGCAATTTGTGGGGGAGAAATTATCATTGAGATCTGCTATAAAAGTTTTTAAAAGGGCCACGTGACTGAAAATTTTCTAATGTCTTGCATTTCCTTTGGACCTTTTTTTCCTCAAGGACAGCACTTTGAGGGATGGAAACAATAGTTGTCCTTTTTGGTTTGTGTAGATTGGATAAATTCTCTTAGAAAGTAAAAACATTGGTTACTGTTTTGACTGATGGCAGTATCCTGCACGTTAGTCAATATCAACTGTATGCCAATGTTTAGAATAGGGCTCCCTGTTACGGGTTTGTTTCCTGAAGCCCAGTAACCCCTTTGATCATACCAACTTTGATAAAAGTTGCTTTTTGGTTACACCCAGTCCCATTGTTCAGGAAACTAGTGCAGAGCATGCATCTTGATTAGATTGCCCTATTGCTGCTGGTTACTAGAGTCTTTCATCATCTTTCTATTTAATGTAATTTTCTTTGACAATACCTCAAACAAAAAGTGTGAGTGTGCATGAGGACTTTAGAGCACTTTGAAATATCAGCTCTTACCTTGAAAGCAAAGCTTCCAGTTTAAAACTTCCAGAAGGAGCTCCTACAGAATGCAGGCAGCGAGCAACACATACAGTAGAACAGCAGAGTTATGGACTGCCCGGTCCACCACACACTTCATTTGGAAGTGGAAGTACGCAGTCAGAAAAATATAGTATAGTACTGTTAAACGTAAACTACTAAAAACATAAAGGGAACATTTCCAAAAAAAGCTTAGATGAGGTAAGGAAACTATTTCTGTTCTTGTTTCATTTCAATTAAGATGGTTAAAAGCAGCATTTTTCTTTTGCATAGTAAAGTTTCAAAGCTGTATTAAGTCAGTGTTCAGTTGTAAACTTTTGAAAAAACAACCATAACATTTTATTCAGGGTTACGAACGTTTCAGAGTGATGAACAACCTCCATTCCGGAGGTGTTCATAACTCTGAGGTTCTACTGGACGGAGAAAGCTGCCAAGGGCAAGACTCGAACTCAGTGTATATGCGTGCTGCCAACGTTCAATGGCCACAGCATGTCACCTTGAGTCACCTGTTAGTAATTCTGACATCAAGCACTTGAAGCGTAACCTTTAAGAACATAAGACATAAATCAGAAGGGACCCCAGGGCTGCCAGGCCCTGCCTCATATCATTGCAAGCCACCGCATCATACAATCCCACTCATAAATGTGTCCAGCTGTCCCTTAAAACTAACTAATTTGTTAGTGCCCACAACTCCTATTGGGAGGCTGTTCCAGAACCTCGTTCCTCTGTTGGTTAGAAACCATCTAATTTCCAGCCTGCATTTGTTCATGGCCACTTTGTACCCATTTGTTGTTGTATCAGCATTGTCTTTTAGCTTAAATAGCTGTTTACCCTTTCACCCCCCCCCCCATGTATTTATAGAGAGCAGTCATTCATCTCTTCTCTTAGCCTTCTTTTTGCTAGGTTAAACAAATCAAGCTCTTACAATCTCCTCTCATAAGATAGGCCCTCTATTCCCCTGATCTTCCTAGGTAGTGCTTCTCTGCATCTGTTCTAGTTTAAATTTTTCTGTCTTGAACATGGGTAATAAGAATTGTACACGGTATTCCAATTGAGCTCTTACCAGTGCCATGTACAATGGCTTTAATATTTCTCTGTGTCTACTGGAAATGCCTTACCTGATACATCCTGTGATCGCATTTGCCTTTTTGCAGCCCCATCACATTGATGGCTTATTGTGATCAAACAACACACCCAGGTCTCTTCTCTATTGCTTCCTTCCATCTGATGAGCCCCACGCTTGGAGCAGAAATTCTTATTATTAGACACTAAGTGCATGATCTTACACCTTGTACTATTGAATTTCATCCCATTTCTGTTATTCTACAAGGTCATCCAGATATTCCTGTATAATATGTGGATCCTCCTTTGAATTGCCAGTGCCCCCCAACTTTGTATCATCAGCAAATTTCATTAGCACACTCCTACTTTTTGTGACAAGGTCATTAATAAAAATATTGAATACGATTGGTCCCAAAACTGATTCTTGGGGAACTCCACTAATAACCTTCCAATCTGATAGTTACCTTTCTGCACAAGGTATTGTCTTCTGTCCATTAGCCAGTTCCATATCTACTTTACAATTGTTGTACTATTCCCATCTTTTCTAATGTAACTAGTAATTTCCCATGCAATACCGTGTCAAATGTTTTACTGAAATCCAAGTATATTAGATCTGTTGATTTCCCGTATCTAAAAATATCAGTTATTTTTCTCAAAGAAGGAAATCAGGTTAGGTTGGCATGATCTGCCTTTTATGAGCACATGTTACATTACAGTCACGGAGGTAAACAGAAAAAGGGATGTAATTATTCTTCATAATTTGTTACAAAGTCTTGATTACTACTGAGATTAGACTAACAGATCTGTAATTGCCTGGATTGTTTTTTGTCCCCTTTCTTAAGTTTAGGTATGATGATAGCTATTCTCCAGTCATACAGTACTACCCCCCAGATTGATTGATTAAACGAAATCCTTACTACTGGATTAACAATCTCAAATAGTTATTCAGATGTGGTAGATTTGAGTAAAGGATAGGGAACTACTGTGTGAGTAAAGGCAGGATTAATATGCTTCAGTATTTTATATATTTTGATGGTGTTAGTTTATATATTTTAACAGTATAAATAAATTAGTTTTACATGGAAATTGGTGAATGAATTCCTTCGTCAGGTGGGGTTTTTTTCACATTTTTCCGTTTTGTGTGAGGTAAATCCCAAAATTGTAATCTGTTCTCAATTTTGTTGAGTTTAGTTTTTTCATGAATCTGACTATGTAATTAAAACTGTTTTGGATGTTTAAAATACTTATTTGAAGTATAGCCCATCTTCTTTCTGTTGCCCCAGTTGCCCTCCTGCAGCATTTGGATACATATTGATAAGCTAATGGATACTGAGAGAAGATATTCAGGATCCAGCTTCAGTGGATTTGTGGTTTTCCTACAGGGTTTTGTTTGTTTTCATCAGCACAGACATGTCCTTAGAAGAGAGGGGACCTTACCTTTGAGATCCCTGTAATAGAACATTCTGCATTAGAATTCCTATCCTGATCAGACTGTCCTAAATTTGTTTGTTATAACAATAGAGTTAAGATACACAGTGGAGACAAGTCTGGAGTAGAACAACTCAACAAATGGGTTTACTGCATTGGTTTTCATCAGTGTTGCGCTAGTATTGTGGGTAGATACAAATATAAACAAGCCCTGATGTGCTGTTTTTTAAATTTCTTCCATATACACAAGGGACGTGGTTCATAGCCACCATAGCTGTAGAGCATTGCATGATAGTGCAAACAAGTTGCTCAATGGGGAGAAGTGTAAGATGCAATACCTCTCGGTTGATTGCATAAGTACTGAGTGATATGCTATGAATAGTAAGAAGAGTTTAAAAGAATATTATTCGTTCAGTGCAGAAGTTTGACAGCTCACATACTGAGAAACTCTTCTCTCGTGAGCTGAAATGTATTTGAAAATAACTTATTTTCTTAAAATGTGTACATCTTTCCTGCTAATAGTGATCATCTTGTTCAAAATGTACATAGTGACAGTAATATAAAAGCCAAAAGCAGGTCAGATCAAACCAGCTCCCTCCTGTTTTAATGCTATCTCCACCTCAAAAGCTCTATTTTACTACAGAAGCAAAGAGTTTGCTTCTTGATCACAGCTGAATTTACAGAAAACAAGCATAACAAAGACAGGAAGCAGCCACACAGCAGTGGGAGAAGCTTGATTTTTCCCCTCCACCCTTGTTTTAGTTCATTTAATACAGACGCACACACACACCATCCTCCCAATTCCACAAAAACTGTAATAGGGTCCTGGATAGGGTTACAACTTTTAGGAACGAGAATTGCTTGAAGGTGGTGTTACCGGGTGCCTGGTATGGGCGCCTGGTATGGGCCACACTGAGAGTGCCACACTCAGGGCAGACTGCAAGAAACAGGGTGTACAATACCCCAGAATTGGTGGTTTGTTCTGTAGTCAACAGACCAGTATCAAAGAGCTTCTGCAGCACCACACTGGTTAACAAGAAGCCAAACACAGTCCCCTGTAGGCAATGCAGCCCTTGGCTCCCATCTAGGCAAGCTGGTATAATATAACTAGAGGTTACCGAAAACCCAATTCACCATATGTGAGGTTCTACTAATCCCAAAGGATTGGACATTTACCCCCCAGGTCAATGTGAGTATCAGATCTTACCCAAATGTCACGCTGTCAGGCAATCCTTAATAAACTAACTAAAAATTTATTGAGAGAAAGAGAGAAGAAAGTTATTGAATTGCTAAAAGATTATATACATTACAAATGCTTGCAAGGTCCTTATATCAGATTTGTAGCAGTGATGGATGAGTCTGCTGGCTTGCAAAAGTCTCTCTGGACTCATCCCAAAAGGTTATAATCCAAATGCATCTTATGTAGAGTCCGTTAGTCTTTCCTTGCATTTTTCAGGGTATTCCAAATAACTACTTGGAAGATCTCAGTCCCATGGCTGAAACTTTCCCTGTTTAAAGCTCAGCAGACAAGAGATGCAGGATCAGACCCGAAAAGCGGGCTGTCAAGTGCTTTGAGCACAGCATATGACTGTGGATTCCTCTTTGTTGAGCATGCACTGACCCACCACTTTGAAGTTAACATTTCCCTGGGTATACACCATAATCTAATTACACTAGAAGGCAACATCCGGTCATTCAGCATAACAGGGATAGATAAGCTGAAGACAATGTAGATAATATTAGTTTCTGCAGTATCTCACATCTTTGATCTTAAGATTAACTGGACACATTCTTATACATAATGTAAGGCAATTAAGTCATGAAAATATTTAGAATCTAAAAGCTAATTTGGTTACAATGGTAAACTTCTAACAGGATACAGATACACAGACAAACACATTTAGCATCTACCCTTGATTTCTGTTACTACAAATGAACGGGTTAGTGATTGCTTGTCTAGTACATCTGTTTGATGTTCACATGCAAGTGAATTCTCCTGATACAATTGTAATGCCTCTTGTTAAGTTGTTATGGGTCATACACAGGTTAGCTGGTTTGCCAGTATCACAGGTGGATACATGCTTTACCATTCCACTAGAAGCAGCACTGCAGAACACCTGAAATTGTTCTGTGGACTACCAGAGATCCACAGAACACATTTATTCTAAACTGTTTTTATACACTTTTTAAAACCCCTTTAACGAGGAATTAGTTGTGAAACATGTTAATCCCTCCTTCCTGTTCCTTTCAGTGCTGTCAAGTGTGGGTATGCAACTGACTCTGGCAGCCCCAGAAGAGGAGTCTAAGAAACACAGAAATGTTATATTTTACATCTTTTTTTTTTAATAAAGCAATTTAAAATGCATAAGGTGTTCCAGGTCTTATATTCTTAAAAAATAATATAAAAACCTTAGCACAAATAAATTGCTCAATACCTAAAATTTCCTACTATGATTAGAAATGTTGCTGTGGTTGAGATACATTCTTGTGAAGAATTAATTGAAGTATTGCATCTCTTGCCGTGTCTTGTGTTCTTTTATTCGTACAAGAGGAAGGCTTGGAGGAAGAGTCCTTAATCTGAATTGGAACTGTGCCAATCTGTGAGAAGGATGAGATAATAGCAACAAGAATTTTACCAGACAAGATTAAAATTTACTGTAATTGCAGTTTACTTGAATTTAGAAAGTAAGCCAAAAAATTGCCTGAACACATTTCCATTGATCCAAAACTATACAGCAAAGACTGCAAGTCATGTGGCCCTATTGAAGTCCAGTCCAATCTTTCTTCATCTGCTTCTGCAAACTCAGTGAAAAGAGAGACCATTTTGTAGTCTTAGTGCAGATGATGAACAAGAACGTAGATAAAAGGGTTTAAACAGATAATGTTGCAAATTATTGTCACTGCTTAGGTCAAAAAACGAACTGAAAATGGAAGTAGGAGTGTTCATCGTGGATTAAAACAAAAAAACAAGCAAAGAAATTGGAACATTTATTTAATTAGGTTGTTAAAAATGTGAAGTTTTCAGCAATCATGTTGACTTCTAAACCAGTGGCTCTCAACCTTTCCAGACTGCTGGACTCCTTCAGGAGTCTGATTTGTCTTGCATGCCACCAAGTTATACCTCATTTAAAAACTACTTATTTTTATGTCTTATTTTGTAAGCAACAGCACGCTGTTACTGAAAAATTGCTTACTTTTTTATTTTTACCATAAATTATAAAATAAATCAACTGGAATATAAATATTGTACTTACATTTCAGTGTATAGTATATAGAACATAGTATATAGTATATAAACAGTCATCTATATGAAATTTTAGGTTTTAGACTGACTTTGCTAATGCTTTATATGTAACCTGTTGTAAAACTAGGCAAATATGTAAATGAGTTGATGTTCCCCCTGGAAGACCACTGTATACCCTCAGGGGTATGCATACCCCTGATTGAGAACCACCGTTCTGAACAGTGCAAGCTAGAAGCTGCAATATTTGCTTTTCAAGAGAAAAGTGACAGAGGAAAACCCTGCTAGGCTTTATGAAAAAGTTCCTGCAGCAGTTATAAATTGGACAGGCATCAAAGTCCATCTGATTTAAAACTGTCCTGTGGGGGAGTGTCAGCTGTGATATGCTCAAACTCCATCAAAGAACTCCATGAAATCTCTCAGAAAAGCAATTCCACCCTTTACCTCACCACCCTTTCTCTCTTGGCATGACAGCCAGACTTCTGAGGAACATGAATTGTACATGTCAGTTTTTTACTGATGTGAAGTGTTATTTAGATACTATTAACCTTAACGAGAAAGACTAAGTTACTTACAGTTAACTTGTGAAACAATTGACGTGTTAGTACAGACCTCTTTGGTTTGGGACACGTGTTTTGTCGTTGGCAATGTACAGTTTTTCATTTCTCTTGTCTGTTTACCTCATACACAATTGGTGTGAATTGAAGCTAAATGTTTTTAAAGAATTAAACCTGTGTGTTTTGTCTTAATTCTATGAGAATTTTTTGTATGCTGTAAAGATTTTTTTGGGGTGAGTAATATTAGTTGGATGGCATTGGAGTGTTCAGATGTTTTTAACAACTTTTTTAACACTAACAAACACTGTTAATTCGTGGTCATTCATTACCGTATAGTGTACCAATACGTGTTTTTCAAGTTGTGTTCATAATAAAAGTAATCCAGATACTGAAGGCTTCAAAGGAAACAACGAATTCAGAAATTAAGGCAAATGTTCTTGTGGTCGTCATGCCTAAGCACGGACTCAGTTTCTTAAACACAGGAAAAATGATCCCTTGAATGAGACACCACTTGATCAATCTGTGATTTTAACAATATCTTGTAAAATGGTCTGGCCTGACTTCTTAGGCTAGCATACTTTTAATTGTAGAATTCCCATTCCTGTATAAAATTTCTTCATTTCGTGAGCCAGCCAAAGGCCTGCTTACCTTTATACCTATTCAACTTTGATGATTGATTGGGCTGGAGCTTTTGGAGCACTAAGGCATTATCACTTTAGAAACTGGCATATTTAAAGCGATACAAACTCCTAGTGTGGATACTCTTACAGAAGGTGAAGGTGCTTATCTTATTCCCATACATTTATAGTGGTATAAAACCCCTAAAGGCAACCCTTAGTCTGAAGGTAGTGTTAGCCATCTTGCTGCCTACTAGTCAGGAGGCCCCTTGGATGCTTTATTATTTAATTTCTGGGCATTAACTTTTCTGTTTTTTGCTTGCACCAAATATTTTCTTCCGGTTTTCACCAAATGTCAATGTACTGCAACATTGGCAAACCCTGCTAGTTTAGTTATACGGGAGAATCCTGCAGTTCCAAAATACTTTACTTATGTTTCTGAACTCTCTACCCCATAATTCAGTTTGGATTTAAAATTAATGCCCTGCTTTTGATCAAACCTTCCTGTTCCCATGGATTTAAGGTGCTGTCTATCCCCTGTGACTTCTGTCTCCACCTCATTTCTGGGTGTTTTAAAATGCAGCAAATTATTACATCATTGTCCTGATATTACAGGATTAAACAAAGTTTTAAGTATCAAAGTTGTTAAGGCTTTCTGTAGAGTTAATGCAATGTTAAGCATTCTAGGTCATCAGGATATAGGATTAGTGCTATTTTATTTATTATTTCTTTGGATTTATGCAAGCAGTTTATAGAAGTAAAATAGGTTTCTGGGATCCACATGTATGCCTGTCTATCAAAATATCTCATGTAATTGCTTAAGCGCATTGATATTTCCTGTCAATGGATATCCAAATCAGATCTTCTGTTTATATATAAAAACATATTTTTCTGACTACCCATCCTGCTAAGTCAAATTGGGTTATTTCTGATTGATGGCAGCATTAGCAAAAAAGATTCTCTGATTCTGTGGAAGTTGTGCAAGCCAGAACAGAATCCAGTTCCGTCTCTTACCGTTGTATTAGCTTCATATCATAAAAAGGATTAAAAAGAATAATCTCTGAGTACACTAAATAATGTGTACACAGCAAAATAACCTTTGTGCGAGAAGGTGCAATTTTTATAAATTAATTTATAGAATATCTTTAGTTATATAAATATGCTAATTTTGATATCTGCAGTGACTTCTCTGTTTGCAGTTATATTCAACTGTATTGTATTTAGATCTTTGTTTGAAATCTTTTCGCTTATTCTTTTCTGCAGTATAAAGAAAAGTAAAAATTATTATGAAGTACTCAGAGTGTCAAAAGATGCAGGTGAAGAAGACTTGAAGAAGGCTTATCGAAAGCTTGCTTTGAAATTTCATCCAGACAAAAACCATGCACCTGGAGCAACAGATGCTTTTAAAAGTAAAAGTTTTTATAATTAAACTTTGTACATGGAGAAAGCCTTTTAGAATATATGGGGCCCATCTACTGTACAGAACTAGCTGTGTTAAAGCACAGTGGTTTAGTACTGATTAATCCTATCTGCATAGAATGGACCAAGCAACAGTTTGTTGTGTAGGTCAAAAAGGGCCCTTAAATAATTACTTTTTTGGAAAATGATTGGTCGTATGTATAAATTAAGGGACATCTCAGTGTATGCATGTAAATAAAGCAAAATGGTTAATTTAATATGAAGACATTTTACATGATTTTGCATACTAATGCCATCATAACATTTACATATATACCATTGCTTTTGGTCCGTGGGGCATTTGTAGTAAGAACAGGTTGCAGAGTAAGAACAGTACTTACTGGTGGTAGCTGTTACAAAACCATGTTTTCAGATATTTCTATCTTGTCGCATCCTGGTTTAAAAGAACACAAAATGAGAGATGGATTTGCATTATTTAGTGTATATCTATACTGGCAACAAAAGTTTTATAATGTTAGCATATTAATTAATATAATTAATTTATCTTAGGAACACAAGTAGTTTGTTTTTCAGTGTAAACATTGACATTTGCCATTCCAAGCATCTAGACTGACTATGCAAAATCACATCAAGAAAGTTCATGCTTGGTTTAATGCCAGTGCAGTTTGATGAGGTATAGATTTGATTGTGCCTTTGCTATTGGACGTTTAAAAAAAACCAAGCAGTTTGAATCAAAGTGCAGTTTTCATTCAGTCACATGATATGCTGTTACCTTGTTCTTAGAGTTTTGTGTGTATAACTCTTTTTTTCAGACAAAAACAGATTTGTTCAAAACGGACCAAATTCCAACTGCTTTTTGACCAATCCCTAGCTCAGTTTAATATCCAGACAGCTAGGACTGCCAAGATTTCTCCTGGATCAGGCTAAATTGCTGATGGGAAAGGTTTTGGCGAAAAAGCATCCTTTAATATTGCATGCATACTTGAAGGAAAATGTGAACTTTTCAGAAATAATTGTTTTTCTCAAGTGCAATCTAACTATGGTATTTTTCTTTCATTTTACATGGTCTTTTGGTGATGGAACAAATCAAAACACAAAACAAGGCTCTTATTTCTAGTTTAAGCCCTGAACAAAACTTTCTGTGTAGACCTGCCCAAGAGTACTAATTATGACACATTAAGGGTTTAAGATGGGAAATAGATTACTCATAGCAATCAAGTTAATTGCTAATAATTGTCTTAAGATAATTACACATGTTTTTGATAGCTAAACTTTATTCTATAAATTATATTATTTGTTTTAAAAGGTCCCTGTCAAATTTAAAAAATTGTTTTAAATTTTTTCACCTTGTGACTAATAATACTTTCAAGTACAGTGGACCCTCGCTAGAGCGCGGATTTGCATATAGCGCGGGCATGGTGATGGATCCCAAATTTAAACATTTAAATTGGGATCCATGATAACACGGCCCCTGCTATAACGCGGTTAACGCATGGATTCCGAACCCTACGTTCTAACGAGGATCTGGTGTATTAACTTGGAGATTTCCAAAATCAAACTTTCACTATTTCACTCTTCATTCAGGATGCACATTTTAAACAAAATTACTCGTCTTCTGGTTCTTCAGCAAATGCACATTACTTCAGTGTATGGGTTGAAAATGGTGCAGGGGAATGTTGGAGTCCCGACTGCTTTAATAGAAGTGTGTATTTTTCTTAACATTTCAGAAGTATCATTTGATCAGTCTCTGGAATACTGCCAGACAACATATTTTACTAAGTTGTCCAAGGGCCTATTCTTTTTATTTTAAGAACATTGATCAGGTTGTCTTTTTATTTCCTCTAAATTCTGTTTATAAAAAAAAAAACACAACTTTTTGAATTGCTGTGATCAGTTATTAGCAGTTTGTGATCGTTCGTGGCACAACATAAGCAAAAAAAAAAAAAAAAGTTGTCTAAAACATTTTTTGCAATAAGTTTTCTTCATGTGTATTTGTTATGAGCTGACTGACTTCTTTCTAATTTCTCTCCACAACTGAGGATGTCAAACTCTTACCACCATCTTTACCATGAGGCAGAGTAACCCTGATAACTGTATTTGAAGTGTGTGTCCTACAGCAGGGTTTCCGTGTAATCTCTTGTAGCTTGGTCTGTCATTTAAAAGCAGCACTGCCAGCAGTGTCACATGACAGTGTAAAAAAATATGGCTCTACATGCACCTCAGTAACCAAGATCAAGCACACACAGGTCAGGTAATTCCAAAAGTGAAGGTAGATTCACTAATATTAACTCTCATATTGCATGTGTAGTATTTTCTATTTGTCTTATTGAATGTAAATCTTAATGTATTATTCCTATTAATATAACCCATAAAATATACAGAAGACGCTGCATGGTAGAGCTAATGTTGTTGGATCAAGCCAAATGTTTGCAATTACCTGACTTTTGAGTTCACATTAAAGCTAAGTTTTTTAAATTGCAACGAGGGGGAAATATTTCAGCAGATGAAGACATTCCTTTGAAGATATAAACGTAACTGTCCAGCCTTCTATAGCTACTTTACCATGATGCAGGGCCTTGGAGGGAGTAGGAAACTGAAGATGTTTCTGGGCACCCTGTTCCACTGCAGTTGATTTTGTAACGTACAGTATCGCCTATGAATGATGCTAATCTTCAGCAAGTTCTTGACTGAAATTACAACTGTAATTACAGAACAGCTCTTATTGTTCAATTGTGTGAGCACTCTGTGTTCCCTGTTTCAGAGATTGGAAATGCATATGCTGTGCTGAGCAATCCAGAAAAACGAAAGCAATATGACCTTACAGGCAGTGAAGAGCAAGCATGCAATCACCCTGGCAATGGTAGATTTAATTTCCACAGAGGTTGTGAAGCTGATATTACTCCAGAGGATTTATTCAATATGTTCTTCGGAGGAGCGTTTCCATCAGGTATTTACTCATTAATATTTCATGGATATTTATCAGAGCTGCACTACTGAGTTCATATGATGATTTTTAGAATACTTAATCCAAACTTTTATTTTCCTAATCTACTGTAAGCAATTTTTCCTCTATGTATTGCTACAGTTTCCTTTTCTGATTGCTATGGTGACCTCAAGAGTACATGAAATCATAAATTCATAAATATTGTAGGTTTTCAAAAATAAGACCTAGTTTATTTAATGCAAATTTCAAAATAGAAGAAGTTTAAATATGAGCTATTTTAAATGTCTCACTCTGTATATTAATTCCCCAGTCTATAGTCATCAAGGCATTTTAGTTTCTCACTCATCTTGCGTGTTTATAACAGGTGTTTTCTTGACTGTTGATGCTTCTTTTTGTAGGTAGTGTACATTCATTTTCTAATGGTCGAGCTGGCTACAGTCATCCTAATCAACACCGTCATAGTGGACATGAGAGAGAAGAGGAGAGGGGTGATGTATGTTTGAGTGGTTTTGACCTGAATCTACTGCTAGAGAAAGAAGATTATAGTCATATACATGGCATGATTGCAGGGGAATCTTGGCTCTGTAGGAACAGCTCAATTTGCAAGTGAAATATTTTTACAGGGACAGCCTAGCTCCTTTGGTAAACAGACATGAAGATTTGCATAAGGTGCAGTAAACAGAACAAAAGAGCCCAAACTAACACCCTAATTGATTTAAGCTAGTGACTGGTCACTAAGAGCTTGTATGTACTTGAAAATTAATTTGGATTGAGCAGGGCAGATTGATTTAAATCACCAAGTGGAAACCGTTGATTTAAATAATCAATTTTAATGAACTTTTCCATCCGTACTTCAGTTATTTTCTAAAGAAAGTTGCATTCTCATTGGTTGATATAACTATTAACATATTTTGATTTACAACTAAATAGTCTTTACATTAGATGTGGTACATCTTTTTGCTGCCTCGGAGGGTACACTAACTATAGGCATTTATTTCAGAAATTATATAACATAACATTTTCAGGTTATTAATTTTACATTTATTATGTTAAAAATAGTGACTGATACATCGCTTATATATCGTGTAAATAATTTTTGCTCATGATTTTGTGTCAAGCTGAATTAGGATGGTAACTGGAATTTAATTTAACACCGTAAAACAGCTATATAATTTATTAAAACAACACTAAATGTTTTGGATATATAAATTTCTCTTATCAAAACATGTTACACATTTACAACTAAATTTTAATAAGTTTAGGCCTTAACATGTTTTGTATTAAATTGAGATTTCATTTTCAAATGGGTTTATTTTTAAAAAAGAACTTCTTATTTAAATAACAAAAATTTAAAAAATCCAATTTAAAAAGTCCAATTTTTTTCCACCTTGATATTAAGGTAGGAAGTTAATTTAAAACACAATAGCTACTCCTGAGAATAACTTCATGTGTGGACGCTCTTGTTCTGGAATAAGAGCGCCTTATTCACATTTATCCTAATCTACTTTAAAAGTGGATTAAGTTAAGAGCATTCACACATGCAGTTACTTAAGAATAGCTGTTTCAGAATTTCAGAATAGCCCTAAGTGTGGCGTGCTGTGTACCTGCATTTAGTTGCTTATTTGACATCTATATAAACCTGGTCCAGTCCATTAAATCAGTGAAAAGACTCATTGACTTCAGTGGGCGTTGAATTACAACTCTGGAGTTTTAAATGCATCTCTTCAGTGTTGTATGATACAATATGTATTGCATTCCTGTTAACTAACTAATTACTTAGGTTGTAAACTGTTGGGATAGGGAAAGCCTTTCTCTTGTGTGTGTGCAGTGTCAGCACAATGGGGTTCTAATTTTTGATTGGAGTCTCTGGGCACTATTACAGTACAAATAATAATTATGAGTGATTTTGGGGTAGGGATATCTGACAGTACCTAAAATTTGTAGTTGTTCTACAAAGCAGTTGGTCTTTTGGATTTTTAGGTTATTGGTATAGTGTTCAATCTTAAAAAGCAAATCCCAGATTAAACCCTGCCAAATTTGCATACTATCTTGATCCCGATTTTATGAAATGCCCAAATCTTATTTGTTCTGTTCCGTAGGGAGGCTTTTCTATGTTCATCCAGCTGATGCCTATTATTGTATTGATCCTCGTCTCTTTGTTGAGCCAGTTGATGGTTTCTAATCCTCCTTATGCCTTGTACCCAAGATCGTAAGTAATGCTGATTAAATTTGTTAAAAAAATACTTCTCCATTTTTAAAATGCCCTTTTTATTTCTTTGCATGGCTTTTTAACATCTGCTTTGCAGAGTCATCTTCTACTTGTATCAAGTCAGGCAGTTGATAAAAACAACCTCCTGACCTGTGTTGTTAAGGTCTGAATTATAATGAAAGCTGGAGAAAGTCTCTATTCCCCCTTTTCCCCCAGAGTAGACTTTGTTACAATATATTATCCCTGCCTGTCTGGGAGGGAATACAGGTGTTGAAACTCATATCTATTTCAGATGGAAGGGAATCTAAAACTCCATATTTTTTCTTGAAAGAAATAACTCCCTTGACAAATCATGCAGGAGGTAAATTGCTATCGCTGCTTGTAGGGTTCTCACTCTCTTGCTGAACTTCATAGAAGGAAGGCTCCTTCTCCTGCAGCGTTTGAGCTCCACAGGAGAGAGATCTTCTTCCCTTTTGAGGCTAAGCTCCTGTGATACAAGCACCACTCCTCCAGAGCACGCACAAACCATGCGTTTTTAATCCACAATGTGCCAGCATGCAGGTGGATTTCTCAAGGGCTGCAGTAAAACATTTTAGAGTGAAATGTTGCAGGCTGTGGACCTCGTTTTTTGTTTTGCCAGGTTCCAGTGTTGGTTGGCTGTTTTATACTTATTTATTTATAATGTTTTAAAACAAAGATGGCTTACTAAAATTACTTTTGGAGATGGAGAGAGGTAAAAGGCAGAAGTTCTATATTCATATGAATGTAAACATTTTCTTTTGTTAAACATGACACTCCCACTGCTTTTCATTACAACTCTGACTTTTCTGTACCTTGAAATAGTGTACTCAGTGAGACCTTATTGCTGCTCACCAATGGCAACATTTGAAACGTACATATTGTGTATATAAAAAGAATAACAAACATGGGGGGGAGGGATAGCTCAGTGGTTTGAGCATTGGTCTGCTAAACCCAGGGTTGTGAGTTCAATCCTTGAGGGGCCATTTAGGGATCTGGGCCAAAAATTGGGGATTGGTCCTGCTTTGAGCAGGGGGTTGGACTAGATGACCTCCTGAGGTCCCTTCCAACCCTGATATTCTATGATTCTATGTGTCTCTCACAGTGGTACAGGGCAGACCATCAAAATGAAGACAGAAAACCTGGGTGTCATTTATTATGTCAGCAAGGACTTCAGAAATGAATACAAAGGAGTGTCATTACAGAAGGTGGAAAAGAGTGTGGAAGAGGACTATGTGTCCAACATTCGAAATAACTGTTGGAAGGAGAGGCAGCAAAGTAAGTTTACCCAATGAGTAATGTTTGGCACTTCTCAAAAACATGTGTTACCATGAAAAGCTTATTTCTGTGTTAGAATAGAATGAAGTGACTATTTTTACTAAAAGGTGTTTACATGTGATTTGCATGAAAGAACCAATACAAAGGCCAGACTTTCACGTTTGTTGCATTTTAAAAATACGCCAATAGTCTGTGTTAATTCCCAAGGTTTTTACTTGACGACTGAAGGAAACAACTGCCACCTACAAAATGATAGATTCCTTGTTCTGTTAACTGTGACCGTTTCTTAGAAAGTGAATTGCTGTAAATTTTTGGCATTGAATGACACACTTATTAATTTGACTACATTAATAATGGGAAAGAAGGAAAACTTACTTTGACCTGAGGTCTTGAACTTCCTGTATTTAGTCCTGGACCACACTAAAAATGACACATTGAAATTTCAATATCATGTACATCTTTGGGGCCCAAAATAAATGTTTCACTTTCTGTCATTTTATCTCCCTTCCCAACAACTAGCAACTTGTGCAATATCAGATCTTAAACAGGTTGTTTAGGCTACTAACTTTTTTCTTACCCCCATTAATTCAAATATAATTTAACCAGCTACTTTTTAGAAGGGATAGAGCGCAAATCCAATCCTTTAATACCTGTGAGCGACGTAAAACGTTGTCAGACTGTGAAGGTAGGGCTGCAAAAAATCACATCAAAACTGAAGTGAGAAAGAAAAATGACATGTTTTTTAACATCCAATATCTCACAATCTACAGGGACTAGATATTCTTTGGACCAGTACAAATGTTTACAAGATCATGAAGTCTTCCACTCATTGGTCATGGATCAATCAACAGACATAAATAAAAGTTAGATCCCTATTTTTTGTCCCTCCAAAATAAATTAACATCCTTTAGGTAAAGCTTAGAATTAATTAATTTAGAATCATTAATACTAGAGTTGGACGAAATAATTTTTTCCCATGAAAGATTTTGAACAAACATTTTTCATTCACGGTTTTTGAGAAATTTTGAAATGAAATTTAAAATTTTGAGTTTTGAATTCTGATATTTTTTTTCCTCTCTCTCCCTCTTCACATTCCCCTTTTTTCCCCCATTGGAAACACTGATGCGATAGAGATTTTTTTTAAGTGTGTGAAAGTAGGACGGGGTGCTCTTCCGCACTTGTTTAAACATGGAAAAATGGAAAGTAAACACAAATAGTACTCTCTCTAATTTGTTTTTACTTTTTTCACTTTCGATTTTTTTTAAGAATATATTCTCCACCTTCTCACGCTAAAAAAACCCACGCTTTTAGCCAACATCATCCTGAGGGGAAAAGTACAAAAGAGACAGAGAGAAAAATAGTTTTTCCCACTTTCTGAGGTTTGTTAATCTCTACTGCCCCTTATGCTTGCTTTTTTCCAGTAGTAAAAGATGGGGGGAGTAAATAAGGGTGAGAGGGGTGGGTGAAGATTCCAAAAGTAAAAAGCAAAATAGTTGTTTTGAAATCTAAACTGAAAGGAGAAACAGTTAGGAATGAAAACTTTCATTTTGAAATTTGCTGTCATAAAATGTGGTCAGATAACATTTTCCTGCTTAAAAAAATGGTTTTCAATTAAATCCTATTTTTCTACAGGATACATTTGCTATTTAGAATAGGAAACGTACAAATGTATTTGTAGATTTGAGCTTAAATGTTGATGTGACTTCTCCTTAAAATAATTGCTAAAAAAATGAGACATGCAAGGGTACATAGGTACCATCTCATAATAGATGCAACATAATCTTTTTGTGAAGTAATACCATATTATTGTTTAGTCCCTTTGTTTCTGTTTTACAGCAGGTTTTTGCATAATGCAAGATGCTGCAAAAAAAAAAAAAAAAAAAGGTGGGGAGGGATGTGGAGGGTAGGAATTCTATAGAAGTTCTCTAAATCAAAAATTGATTTAAAAAATATCCTATCCAAAGCAGGGTTGGAGATGGGTTTTGGATGGGTTATTTTCTTCAAGGCTTAAACACGTCAATTTGAATATTTAATGGAAGTCTCACAAACTATAATGTGGTTAAAATAGCAAATCCAGGTAGGGGATCACCAGGTGACTGAACTAAATTGCTGCTGTATGTCTGAGTTCTGAGGGGATAGCACAGTAATCTGCCTTTATTGACCCCTCATCCCCCATATCTGCTAATCCCACTCCCCCACCCCACCCCCGAAAGCAGAGCATGGGATTGCAGAGGAAGGACCATTCAAAAACATCCCCAAATTTAAAAAAAAAAAAATAAACACCCTCACTAAGAAGTCTTTCAGGCTCGCGATATGGGGGAGGCCTCTCTGACTTCAATTTGAAGACAAAGCACCCAAAACAAGGAGGAATGAGCGGGCCAAAGAAAATCAACCACCAACCAGGGCGAACGTTAAGGAGTAGATCTTTGAGTCTGACTACCAGATGTAAGACATCCAAGATTCAAGCAGTAAAGAAGGAAGTTACTGATGTGGAATATTGAGTCACTGTGCTAGAAATGTCTGGCCTAGGACAAACGAGAGAGAGAGAGATGTAGCATAAATTGGACGATACGGAAAATAGATCAAGGAGAAACAATATTGGACTTAAAGGATTGCCTAAAAACTCCGAAGCAGGAAATCCAATTTGGTTTGTAAGATCTTCAGTCACAGAGTTGATCAGTCAGAGCTGTGGGGGGTCAGAGAGCACATAGGGTGCAGCTCTCTCCACGAGGACCTCTTACCAGTCCTCATTGTGCCATTTCATTACTATCAGCAGAAAGATTTAATTATGAAAAAAGCCAGAGGGCATCTGCAGCTTGTACTCAAATGGGGTAAGCTGCAATTTTTCCAAAACCTTTCTGTCCTAACTAGAGCTGTGTGCAGAAGTTGCATTTTGCAAACACTTCCAAGGTTTTGGAATTTGACTTTATTCTGAATCAGAATGGAAGCCTAAAACTTTACAATGATCTGTGAAGGAAAATTCCTGAAGAAAATCATTGCAGGTTGATTGAAATGTTTCTTTTATGACCATCTAAATGTTTTGTATAGTATATAATACAAAAAATTTTTTAAAAAAAAATCAAAATAGTCATTTCAAAATGAAAAATCTAAATGTTTCATTCCAAAAAGTTGAAATGTGATGTTTCAACATTAGAACTTTTTTCAGGGGTTTCTTCTGAAATAAAAGTGAAATGAACTTATTTTTTCAAAGTGTTTCACTTTAGACAGTAGAATGCAGTAGCATATGGTTCCATCAAAATTCTCCAACCAGCTCTAGCCCAAGCTTTAAAAAAAGAGGAGAGAGCTAGGGGAGATTATAGTGGCTGTCAGGATGGCAAAGATTTGCTAAAGATGGGGATTCCTGTTTAAATTCTCATTCAGCTTCCAAAATCAGTATTGTATAGTTAGAGACTTTAAACGAGGGAAAATACAGTCCAGTTTCTTTGGATAGAAATCCACATTTCAGACATACGAGAGTATACCCCAGAGGTAGAAAATAATAATGAGCTGATTAAAAAACTTTGGCAGATTCTGAAGCCCAGGGAAAGGAGGGTAGGAAAAGATAAAATACTCTAGAGTACATACTGGCAACGGCAGAAGTGAAGCTGAACAAGAGAAGAGTCAGAAGTTTCACTCAATTTCATAAAGACTTTGGAAACAATATGTCCTAGATGGTGTAAAAAGGCTCACTCTGTAATATGGTAATGCCCTGTTAAATTGGAGGGATTTGATGATAATTTCTCATTATGCAGTAATATGATAATTTTGTTTGTGATGTTTACATGGCATTGATTTTGTAAACCTAATAAAACTTCCTAAATAGCTTTTAAAAACCAAAGAAATAGCAAATCCTAAAAATTAGAGTTTCTATATGTGTAATAAGCTATTCCTGCTTTGTATTTTATTTATGAAAATATCTGCTCCGTGTTCAATGGTGGGTTTTTCAGATGTCATTCTTTGCTATTTAAAAACTTCTTTCCAAAGCTGTTTGTCTTTAATTAATGACTTATTCGTTAGAATTTTAACCTGAGACTGAAAAAGAGATGTTACGCAATTCAGATACTCCACAATGTAGGAACTCCTGTAAAACAGAACACAGGGATTATTTTATGCCTGAGAAACTGGCATATTTAGTGTGCTGGACAACTAGGTCTCAAAGGCATTTAACTCTCAGAATGGATTTTGAACACTGCCAGGGTAACTAGAGGTGTACCATTAAGATCACACAGAAGATCATTGACCACAGGGGTGAAGTGATCAATATCTTTATTGGTGTACAGTAAGTAAGCAAGTAATGGGGGATAGGGAATCTCTCTGAAATCAGAAAGTACGGATTGAAATATAAGAACACTGAAAGTCTGTTACCGGCATTGCCCTTCAAACTGGCAAGCAATGCTGACGGAAATCCAGCAGAGGGAAGCCTGCAATAAAATGACACATTGATGTCACTATGATTATCAATTGGGAGTAGCAAACAGAGTGATGCAAGGTGTGAGGAGGATTTAGATGTTTGGGGTAGTTCTGAGTGAGAGAGAGTCCTGCATACACGTGAAATTACTACTTTAACCCTAAAAATCTTTCTTTTTTAAGAAACAGACTTGCTGTACGCAGCAAAAGTGTACCGAGATGATCGCCTCCGAAAGAAAGCAGACTCCTTGCCCATGGACAACTGCAAAGAACTAGAAAGGCTCACCAGTATCTATCGAGGAGGATGAACTAGAATTTTACCCGTGCATCCTTAAGTACGCTATTATATCTCTTGTCAAGTGAGAAGAGATTTAGCTTCATCCTGAAAGTTGAAAAGAGGGTGGATGTAAAACTCTACTGTGTAGCTGTTTCCAGAATCCTTATGATGAAATTTCATTTAATGGCTTCTTTACCTACTATGAAATATAGAACAAAGTCAGTTTACATATTTTAATTGTTTAGATTTTACTTCAAAGGTTTCCATGAATTCTTTCAGCAGAGAGAGTAGCTCAGAAAGGATGCCACGCTTGTAGAGACTTAGTCATAGTGGTTCTCCTCTAACATATTTGTCATGTAAATATCTATGGAAAGAACACTTTGTGTATATACAAGTTAAATGACTTTCTATTTAAAATCTCAGAAATTTAGCTCCATAAAACATTTTGTTTCACTGATGAAATAAATAGTATGACTACATCACTCCTTATTCAGATGTCAAGTGTGTGTAGTTTAAAAAAAAAAATGTTAAACACTTTATCTCTAACTTTATGTAAAATCTTCAGGCTTTACCAGCTTAGAGGAACTTGATATTTTTAAAATATAGCAGTGTATATTCCGAAATATATGTTGGGATAAATTTAATTTGGTGTAGAGTAGCAGTTAGCTGTTGTCGTTTTTAAGAATTTCTGACCAATACTAAGAAAACCAAGAGCTTCACTAATCTCTTTTAAAAGTAAATATTTGTAAAGTGCTATGCAGAAGTTATGAACATTGCTTTTAGTACTTGGAGTACTTTACAGCAACTCTGCCCTTTGGTATTTCAGTTGTATATAAGTCCATAAGCATGTTGAACATGCATTCCCAGGTTCCTTATTTTTCACTGAAAAGGTAGAGGGAAAACCTGCAATAGTAATTAGTTTAAAAAAAACAAACAAAAACAATGTTTCCTCTGGGGAGATTCGCAGTTTCTCATTTCAAGCTAGTATCTTAAAACTGATTCCTATTCACTCAACACAAGTGGAATAGGAAAATCACTGCTCAAGTCAAGCGTTGTGCCTTTTAACACTTCTGACAATTAACTATTAAATGCTTAGCTGCCTTGTAACATTTTGCTGTGATCAGAGCCCCACAAATTTGATCAAGTACAGGAACAAGAGGAAGTTACAAGAAATAAAGTTGTTTCAGTCCAGAATCTTGCTGGATGGACTTCCTGTAGATGAGAAAACATACCATTTAACTATTAAATACAATAAAGTATCATTTAATTCCATGGACTGAACATGTAAATTATATGTATCCACACATGCTGTCACAAATTAAGGGGCATTCTGAAAAAACTGGATACAGGGTGTGTGGTGCTGATAGAAAGAAATGAGTAGGTGCTTTGAGTGTAGTAGGTGAAATTTCTACATCATTGTACTTTTGTCAATGCAACATAGCAAAATATTTTGTCTTTCATTTGTGAATGCTGGCTATTTGGTAATAAGGGCAGTCCATTGTTTTAGAGAATTTCTCTCTCTAAATTTATCAAATTGTGGGGAGGCAAATTCTGCTCTCTGGTTATAACAGTGTAGCTACTTAACTGAAGTCTTCAACTTCATTGGGCTTACTTTGGATTTACACTGGTGTACTTTGTGAGCATAATTAGTCCTCAGAGCCACATTAAATGCTGCTAATTTGAGTGGACCTTAAGCCTTTTGTGTTTACCTTTTCTAAAGTGTCTCACTGGAAGTGCCCAGTATTGTATATGGTGGTGTAACATGGAACAGGCTGGCTGGTGACGTACAAAGCTAATAGCCAAACCAAAACATTCTTGCTCTTTTGGAAGAGGTAATGTTCATAGTAGAAATCAAAGGTGAACTTCAAAGCGAAGAGCTGAAAACTGAAACGAAGCAGGGTTTCTGTGCTGAATGTCCCCACGAATCTGGTTTTGGGGCAAGGAGAGACAAATGATGTATCACATTCATCTGTTTATTGTAGAAATCATCCAAATGTTTGCAGTTTGCCTTAGAAGTAAAGAAAGCAAGCAAATGTGGATTACCTAAATTCTAAAAGTATCCCGAAAGCATCATAAATATGCTAATTTGGAGGACATAACATCAAAGAACTTGTCAAATTCTCTAGATAGTCGTAATAGAAGAATTTTTTCAATGGTCTTGAGCAAATGCACTGGCCTCCTGCTTCATAGATATGCCTGTATGCTTGTGGGTGCCATTTTTTCAGTGAACACAAAAGGAAATGATTTCATAGTGTGTTTATAAAATATGGGGGCTGTGAAATCACAGTTAAGAAATATTTTTAATAAAGCTGCTTACAATAAACCTGTAGTTACTGCACAGTTAGAACTAGGCTGCTACATTCCATTGAATTATAAATTATTAGAAAAATAATTACCTTTCTAAGCATATTCCATTTAAAAAACATGTTTTGATTGGTTGAAAAAATGCTGCTTAACACTTAATAGATTAAGTATTTGCAGTCTCTCTTACTGAGACCAGGGTATGGGGACTGGGGAAGCATGGGTATTACTTCCTATACCTGCCTACCTTAAAGGTGATCTGCAAGGATTCTTTTAAAGTTGGCCATGTGTCCTGTTTTGCTTCTTTGTAATGTATTTTAAAAATAAAAGTCTGGGGGTTTTTACTTTTTTTAAAAAAAACTTAATATCAGGAATGTCAAGTCTCCTTTTCCTTGGTTTTGCTGAAGGATCTTCTGGGTAGCTCAAAGTATGTTTCTTGTGAGCAAGATGTTAACTGAAGGGATAAATATCCTTTCTCAAAAATGTGAATTAGTCTTAAGTTAAATATTATCAAAAAAACAAACCAGAGTTTTAAGCAGCCTGACTTAAAAATCCCTGCACTTTTTAGCCGCTCGGATTTTAATCTGGACTTTTGTGAGTCAGTCACTTCACTAGTCCTCCAGTCACCATAGAGATTTCCAGCTTGCACAGAACCTGAATTTCTCAACTGAAAAACCAGCTGAGAAAAATCATTTAACAAAAGAGATCCTTGTAGGCTAACTTGATATATAATAAAGAAGCAAAAACAAGCCCATTTATTTCCTTTGCAAAGGTGACCTTTAAAAAAAATCCCCACAACATAACATCTATGTTTTAGTCAGTGGAGAACCCTGATTTGTTACCAGTTTACGGTAATATATATTTTGCACATTTGGTAAACATTTCAGTAGAAGTTCTGTTTGTTTACCTAAAAACAAACTTAAAAGTGAATTTAGGACTTTAAAAAAAAAAAGACTTATTTGTAAGATTACAAAAGACAAAGTTTATAGCCATTAAAATATAGTTAGCACTTTATTTTAAAGCAAGGATCTCAAACTCAGATCACCACGAGGGCCACATGAGGACTAGTACGTTGGCCCGAGGGCTGCATAACTGAAACCTTTTCATACAATGATACAAAAGTATAGTCAAAAATGAAAAAAATGAAGAGTAATATAGTATGCTATTAAAAGTCAATGTAGTAACTTTTTAAAAACTGTAATGCGAAGAGGGGTTTTAATAAAATATAAACACCTGTAACTATTCCTTATGTGGTCAGTAACACTGAGGATGATCTATACTAACAGTCTATCAACACAGCTGTAATTGCAGAAACTTTTTAAAGTAACTATACATACAAAATATGTTGTCACTTTTAACAAACATTCTTCCCAACTACTTACAGCAAAGAATCTCACATGCTGAACTTCATACGTCAGACTCCTCATTTAGTCCATGAGGCCCTGCCACTGCCCTGCCTCTTCCCACCCCTTCACTGACCCCATTCCAACACCTTCCCCAAAGTCCCCGCCCCAACTCCGCCTCCTCTCTGCCCCTATTCCAACCCCTTCCCCAAATCCCTGTCCCAGTCCTGCCTCTTCTCCACCTCCTCCCCTGAGCATGCCATGTCCCCGCTCCTCCCCCCTCCCTCTTGGAAAGTCCTAAGTGCTGCCAAACAGCTGTTTGGCAGCGCGAAGTGCTGTGAAGTAGGCGGAGGAGCAGGGAGGAGGGGATCCTGGGAGTTTGGCTGCCAGTGGAGTTGGCGCCTATGATGGGCTGCAGGAAATAATTCCGCTGGCTGTGTGTTTGAGACCCCTGTTTTAAAGGATCAGAGTCAATTTAAAAACTTCCCTCTGGAAATCTTTGACCTATTGTTACAAGTAACAAGTAAGAGTGCTATTATGATGAAGAGGCAAAACAATATCTATTTTTCAAGTTTGTTTATTTTGTAGTAGTTTCACTGACTGACTCACTATTACAGGGGAATCAGTGTCCTCTGTGTGGGTCTTTCACATAGCAACAAGTAGAGGAAAACACAGGAAAATGCAATAGTAAAACGAAAAACTGACGGGAACTCAAAGGTAGGCGTCATTACCTGAAACTTTCACCCTTTTTATTTAATTCACCAAAGTGATCGTAAGAATGGTCATACTGGATCAGACCAAAGGTCCATCTAGCCCAGTATCCTGTCTTCCAACAGTGGCCAATGCCAGGTACTCCAGAGAGAATGAACAGAACAGGTAATCCATCAAGTGATCCATCCCATCGCCCATTCCCAGCTTATGGCAAACAGAGGCTAGGGACACCATCCCTGCCCTTCTGGCTAATGGCCATTGATGGACCTATCCTCCATGAACTTATCTAGTTCTTTTTTGAACCCTGTTGTAGTCTTGGCCTTCACACCATCCTCTGGCAAAGAGTTCCACAGGTTGAGTATGTTGTGTGAAGAAATACTTCCCTTTGTTTGTTTTAAATCTGCTGCCTATTTAATTTCATTTAGTGACCCCTACTTCCTGTGTTAGGAGGAGGAGTAAATAACACTTCCTTATTTACTTTCTCCACACCAGTTATGATTTTATAGAGCTCTATCATATCCAATTAGTCATCTCTTTTCCAAGCTGAAAAGTCCTAGTCTTATTAATCTTTCCCTCATATGGAAGCTATTCCACACCCCTAATCATTTTTGTTGCCCTTTTATGTACCTTTTCTAATTCCAATATATCTTTCTTGAGATGGGGCGATCAGATCTGCATACAGTAATCAAGATGTGGGCATAACAGGGATTTATATAGAGGCAACATGATACTTTGTCTTCTTTTCTGTGCCTTTCCTAATGATGCCCAACATTCTGTTCACTTTTTTGACTGCCGCTGCATATTGAGTGGATGTTTTCAGAGAGCTATCCACAATGACTCAAAGATCTCTTTTTTGAGTGGTAACAGCTAATTTAGACCCCATCATTTTATATGTTGGGATTACATTTTCTAATGTGCATTGCTTTGCATTTATCAACGTTGAATTTCATCTGCCATGTCGTTGCCCAATCACCCAGTTTTGTGAGATCCCTTTGTAACGCTTGTAACTCTTTGGAATTAACCATCTTGAGTAGTTTTGTATCATCTGCAAATTTTGCCACCTCACTGTTTACCCCTTTTTCCGGATCATTTATTAACATGTTGAATAAGACTGATCCCAGTACAGACCCCTGGGGGACACCACTATTTACCTCTCTCCATTCTGGAAACTGACCATGTATTCCTACCCTTTGTTTTCTATCTTTTAACCAGTTACCAATCCATGAGAGGACCTTCTCTCTTATCCCACGACAGTTTACATTGCTTAAGAGCCTGCATTGCAACCTTCTCAGTTTCTTTTCCAAAGGGAACAAACATCACATTCCATAGATATATTGTAGGTGTGATCAAAATCTTTCATTATTTAAACCTCCTGTTTTCCTATCCTTTGTAGTACTTGTGGTGTCACTCTAGCAGAAACCAGAAAATGTGGAGCTCAGATTTCTCAGGACCTTGGAAGAGATTTTGCTGAAGATGTAGTGCTTAATAACAATTTTACATAGCCAAATACTTTTCCCCCTCTTGGTGAAGCTGCTTTCTTTGAAATCCGTGGCAAAATTCCATTTCATTGAACTCAGTGGCAAATGTCATTTATTAAATACAATACAGTATAATTTAATTCCACGAACGGAGTATGTATGTTCCATCTATCAACACATGCTGACAAATTACGGGACTTCCTGAACCTGTGGGATACAGGGTACATGATGCCTGTAGAAAGAGTGAGAGAGTGTTTGAGTTAGTAGGTGACAGTGATTCAGTTGCTCTTTGGGGACTTCAGTGGGGCTTGGGGGCGGGGGGGAACAAAAGTGGAATTAGCCATTTGCAGTATCAGGCCCATACACCTTAGCAAAGCCATTCATTTTACTTTAAATCATTCTTGGTGTACAGTAGGGAACAGTTTAATCTTAAACCTCTGTTCACGGTTTTCCCCCATGTAGCCATTTTAATTATACCAGAAGCTCCCATGATCTGTTAATGAGGCAGCTGAAGATTTTACAGGGATCTTATTTCACTGGGAATCTCTTTAGAAGTTACCTTAGTCCACCAAATCCATTATTTTATCCTATGTTCCTATGATTATTTTTGGTAGGAGATAGTGGGTCCTCAACTTTCATTAAAACTAATTGCCTTTTTCATATTCTGCAAGAATGATTTGTATCTCTTTATGCCTGAACTGGTGGTTTGTTTGTTTTTAACACAAGGCCAAATATTCAAAAGTACTCCGAATTTGTTGTGGAGCTGGATTTTTCAAAAGAGCTTAACTTCTATTTAGGCACTTAAAGCAGTCAGATTTTCAAAAGTTCCCAACACCCAGCAGCTCCTGTTTAGTACAATAACAGCTGTTGGATGCTGAGCGCCTTTGAAAATCTGCTCCTATGGTCTTGGGGGAGAGGGTTGAGGTTGTTCTTTGTTACAACCATCTGAACAAGCGAAATACTGAATATTCACAACCGCTATTTGTACTTATAAAAATACAGGCAATCTTGCATTATGTGACAACTTCATTTCCCTTTTTGAATATGGTATGTAATACTTATATAGTATCATGCAGATCCATAGTTATATGATGCATGCACATGCAAATACTAATATATGCATACACCTATATATCTATAAAACTGCATTTACTGGAAATGGGCCTCAATGGGGAGGGGCAAGTAAGTCATGAACTATCTTGATAAGGTCTCTGAGCATTTCAGTCTTTCACCTTCTACTGTTAACTTTGAGAGTAACGTTGTTGGCATTGTTAAAAAAAATTTTTTTAAACCATTTGCTTTTTGGGTATTAACCATCATAGCAGAAACATTTATAATCTTATGAAAATGGATAAACTTCCCACAATGCTTGATTATTGTTAATTGACAAATTTTCAATTTTGATCTTTCGGAATCTTCACCTTTTCCCTAACTGAGTCAGCCTACCACTTGAACTGTGTGGATTGTAATCCACTGACTAACCACGTCGTAAGTTTAGGTTCATCATCATGAACCAACACAAGATTCCCTTTCGTCCATTAAATCTGCATGGAGATGCGTTTTGTTCCTCCACATAGTGGGATAGAGGAATGAATGAACACAGTGATCAGACTGTCCAGTTTTGGGCACTTAACAGAATAGATGGCTGCCTCTATATTTCTAATCCCATCAATTTAGCTGAAGAAGGGGGCGGGGAGAGGGTGCGAACTGATAGGAGAAACTTGGAAAAGGAAAAAGAAAACCATCCTTTTAACTTTCATGCAGATCTAGTCTGTGTTTAAGGGGAAATAGGTAGAATGAGGCCTCTTGGTGTAATCTTTTAGATGACTTTGTAATCTTGAAGGAAAGCTTCAGGTTTCAAGCTCCTTTTTCAGTTTGGTTACTCACTATTAAAGATATGAATTTTTTCCAATATGTTTAAATAATTTCCTTTTTAAGCATGTTGAACAGAAACATAAATATTCCTTATATTAAGGGTTATGTGAAATGTAGTTTTTAAAGCTTCTTTGCATGTATAATTTCCCTGACAAATACATGATTCCTTTTCACTCAGTAACAAGGTTTGCTGGTCTTGGGACCACTAGACTTGTGAATCCTGTGTGTGCATGTGTTTAGAGGTGTATATATTTCTTTTCCAGCTAATACCTCAAACTTGTGATAGTTTAATATTGTGCCACTGTAAGTTTGCACAGAGCAGAGCTTCCATTAGGAATTAAAATTATCCACCCAATTTTGAGAGTTCTGGTGTCACTGATCTTTAAATGCTTTTTTTCCCTGCCACCCCGACCCCCTCAGTATGTGGGTAAGAATTCCCATTACAGCAGGGGTGGGCAAACTTTTTGGCCCAGGGACCACATCTGGGTATGGAAATTGTATGGCAGACCATGAATGCTCATGAAATTGGGGGTGGAGTGCAGGAGGGGGTAAGGGCTCCGGTTGGGGATGCAGGCCAGAAATGAGGAGTTCAGGGTGTGGGATTGGGCTCCGGGCTGGGGTAGGGGGTTGGAGTGCAGGGGTGTGTGTGAGGGCTCTGGCTGGGGGTGCAGGCTCTGGGGTGAGGCTAGGGATGAGGGGTTGGGGGTGCAGGAGGCTGCTCCAGGCTGGGGTTGAGAGGGCGGGAGGGGGATCAGGGCTGGGGCAGGGGTACAGGTGCTGAGTGGTACTTACCTCAAGCAGCTCCCAGAAGCAGTGGCATGTCCCCGCTCCAGCTCCTATTCGGAAGCACTGCCAGGCGGCTCTGCATGCTGCCCTGTCCACAGACACCACCCCTGCAGCTCCCATTGGCTGTGGTTCTTGGCCAATGGGAGCTGCGGGGGCAGTATGTGGAGCCTCTTGGCTGCCCCTAAGCGGTAGGAGCCAGAGCGGGGACATGCCATTGCTTCTGGGAGGTGCGCGGAGCGAGACAAGCCCCAGACCCCGCTCCCTGGCGGGAGCGCGAGGGCCAGATTAAAACGTCTGGAGGTCCGGCTGCAGCCCCTGGGCTGTAGTTTGTCCACCCTGCATTACAGGGTCCATTTTTAGAAAATTATACCCTTTTGCTCTGCTCAGCAATCTGAAATCTGACAAAGTAAAAAGCATTTCTCAATGTGAATAAACTGAAATGTGGTTGGAAATGGCTTACATTTGAAATGACATTTCTGAACTTGCTGCTGGTACTGGCTGTTTTGCTCAATTGTGACTGATATTTTACAAGTGTATGTTGGAGAATATAAAGTCCCTCACCTGCTTTAAAAATCTGAAGGAATTCTAAATGCTTGTTCTTTGGACTTTTATAAAAAACAGTGCGGGAGAGGTTATACAGTCTTTGCAAATCATGTTCAAGACACCTAATAAATTTAATAGAAGGCTTGCAAAAGAAATCCGGTGAAATGAAGGTAGTATCTTAACAACGAAGATCTTATTTTATTTTGTCTAATTTGAAAGCATTTTCAAGATTTAAAGGTTAAGTTTTAAAAAAAGACTTGTCTGATTTATAATATCTAATGTAATATTAGACATATCAAAATAAAATTATTTTCAGTGTGAAAATGTGCAAAAATCTTACTTTTTTTTACATGTTAAAGAAAACCCCAGGTTGACTAGTCATTCTAGTTCTGTTTTAAATTCAGTGGCTTGCATTTAAAAGGAACAGCTATTTCACTGTATGCTCAGCTCATGTAGATACTGAGAACTAAGACTAGGAACATACTTTATCTTATAAAATCAGTTATTCCTTTTTAAGGCAAAGTGTTCTAGCTACTAAAATGTTGTCTAATCTTAAATTATTCTTAAATATTTTGAAAATACTGCTGAATTGTTTTATAAATTGACTTTTCGACACAGCCATTAATTACCAAAACGGAAGACTGCCTTCTTGCAGTAAACTATTTTTCATTTCTGCTGGGAAAAACTACTACTAATCATAAACAATATTCTGGTGCAACAAACTCCCTTTAACAAATGATTTAGAAGGTGAAAGTAGCAATATCGTACAGTCTGTTAGTCTGTGGTTATTTTAAATGTAGTTGAGACATTGGGTGACGGTGATACATGCAAACATTAAGAGCTCTGGACTTTGGCAGACCTGAAACAGGTTCTGTGATTTATATCTGCAACCCTAAGCTACTCACTTAAAGTGAAATCCATGCCCCACACTGCAGTCATTGGCAGAACCCCTATTGATTTTAATGGGGCCAAGATTACACCGTTAATCCTGCTCACAATTCTTTGGGTTTATGTATTTGTTACACATGTATCTGAAATCTTATGTCCATTTTTAATATTAATCTACTATGGTTATATACGTATGATGACTTTTTAAGGAACAAAATTCCTCTTCAAATTGAAAAGAAATTGAGTAGCAGAATTACAGGACATACACACACCTCTGGGTGTGAAGGTGGGAATCTGCCTCATCCCTTACAATGTATTAAAGCCAGGTGGAGATCTAATATAATTGCAGGTCTACAGCTTATATAATTAGATGGCACATAAACTGCCTTATATAAAAAATGAGTAAACTGCAGTGTTAAAGGAAATAAGCTAGTCAGAAAAGTGGTGTAAAACTAAAATTCTTCATTTTGGGGGAGATTTTTTCAAAAGATGACTAGACATTTCATTCCTGGGAAGGAGCATATAAACGGCAAAAGTCTAAACTTGTCAAAATTGACATACTTGAACACACACCCCATTTGGATAATCTGCCTTCTAGAACTAAAAGAAGAAAATGATTTTTAAATCTTGGAGAGAAATTCCTAAAATGATACTAAACGTCCACTCTTGTCCTGTTTAATTATATAAAAATCATCAAGTACAGCACTTAACTTCACTCTAATCACGGTTTTTAAAAATACAGCAATGTGACTTACTAGAACAAATGCTGCTGACCTCCTCTACATATACATAATGGCAAACACAGCAGGTGAGCCTCTGTCACTAATTTTTACTGAACTATATAATATCTTTAAAAAACTGCAACTTAGTTGCTCAGTCCCACTGCAGGTGGAAACCCCTCCAACAGGAATAATGGATAAGACATTTGAAAATTGCCCTCTGAATAGCAACTGGCCTGTCACACCCTCCTGTTAGAGAATGTGAACACGATTTGGGATTGCCAGTTATTTTGCTGTTAAAGCACTATTTTTTTTCATGTTAGATATAAAATTTAGCATAGGTGACAGATTCGCATATAGTGTAATTCTAGCTGCATTCCAACATAAAAGCTTAAACAATTCATTCTCTTTGTTCCTTATCTCTTTTGTTCCTGAATTGATCGGTATCTCCCCTCAAGCGTCACCCATTTGCTAGGCACCGCTAAATATGTGTATTTGGCAGAATGTTCTTCCCTCTTTAGAATTTATAATGAGAAGAGATTGCCAAGATTTATTCCTAGTTAAACTGAATAGTTGTTGATACAATCCCTTCTTAATGGTTAAGACAACTCTTTGCATTATAAGAAAAGGAGGACTTGTGGCACCTTAGAGATGAACAAATTTATTTGAGCATAAGCTTTCGTGAGCTACACCTCACTTCATCGGATGCACATGCACATGCATCCGATGAAGTGAGCTGTAGCTCAGGAAAGCTTATGCTCAAATAAATTTGTTTGTCTCTAAGGTGCCACAAGTCCTCCTTTTCTTTTTGCGAATACAGACTAACACGGCTGCTACTCTGAAACCTTTGCATTATAGTGTGTGAACACATGATTTACATTGATGTAACACCTTTCACCCAGAAGGTCCCAAAGTATTTACAAAATATGTTATACGTTGTGCAAGTGAGATCACTTTGCCAATCTGTAACAAGATAATTCTCACATCAAATTTTGGAACTGTTCAACAGCATACAGCAACAGTATACCATAATTTAGGACTTGAAGTGACGATTATGTCACATGAAACCACTAGTGAAATTATAGCTGGGGTGCACATAACGTGAATTGGGCCAGGAATTCAGGGTAATGCCCTCAACTCTTAAGAAACATACATGACCTTAAATAAGTAGCAGGACTTCCGTTTTGCATTTCTTGCACAAGCCAGGATCTTCAGCAGCACATTGCCATCTTTCTGGGAAGAGAGTGACCTGCCATCTTACCACACCATTTTATGCAGCATCCCTTTCCTTCGAGGCCATTTGAGCACGGATTCAGCCCAACTATCTAGATTTATGAGAGCTGATCTGCTGGGTAGGATGTGCTTTTTCTTCTTAAATCATTCTAACATGTATGGTGTAAATATACATAATTTATCCTGTATAACAATTATGTGGAACATCATTTGTATAGATGCACAGGACTGCACCTCTAATTCATCCAGATCTTCAGTGTGCTGAGAGGAGATCCCCTTCCATTTCCACTGGCTGGTGTCTCAACTGTAAACCAGCTACCTAACTCCCAAAAGTCAGAAACCTTGGAAGAGCTGGGCTGCCCTAGCAGGAATGAAGGCAAACCACCTGCAAAGGAGGGGATTATTATATTTTTAAGATGACCTGTCATCACTTTACTCCACAGCTGAAAGGAACTTCAGAGGAAATGCAAATAATCTCTGAACTACCTTAGTCCCTGAAATGTCAAATGCTCTGAGATTCCACATTGCAAACTATTGCATCTGCTATCATCTGTTATATCTTCCTATTATTACACTGTTGTTTGCAGCGGTGTGGTATCCCTAGCGGCCCCAAGATATCAGAGATACGAGGTGGGTGGAATACGCTGGTCTCTTCCACCAACCGCCGTTGGTGCAATAAAAGGTATTACCTCACCCAGCTTGTCTCCCTGTTATTACAAACAGAAGAAACTGCTAAATCAGGCCGGTGTCACTAGGAGAAGGGCTGCCCCTAAATTGCATCGTGCATTAGGGTCTTTAATTGTGTGTGTGTGTTTCAGGGCTACTAAGTGTTACAAGGGGTGGTGGGGTGCGCACTGAACCCCCCCGCCCCGAACAATGGGGTGAGGGCAGGCGATTCACGGACAGCCCAGGATTCCTGGGTCAGCAGCACCGGCTCACAAAGCCCCCTGAAAATCAGTGCTGGGGCTCGCCGCCCAGCACCCCGCCTCTGTGCCCGCGGGCAGGCGCCCCGAGAGCACCAGCTCCGCAACGGGCGCGCGGCCCTGGGCGCGACCGCGAGCCCCTCTGGTCCCCGCGGGCTCCCGACGCCCAGTGCCGTCACATGACCTCACATTTGCTTTGGGGCGGAAGGAGGCAGAGACGCCGCCGTGGCTTCGCCCCTTCGCTTGTCCCCTCCCGCGTCCACTAGCGCAGCCCTTTCGCTGCGCTCACTGAGCAGGCGCAGACGGGTGGGCATGCTCATGAGCTGGCAGCGAGACAGATCTGACGCTACACCGGAAGTGAGGACGGCGCGCGGGGGGGCGGCAGGGATCGTTTCTTGGGTGGGGAGTCATGTGATCGAGGGTGAAAGGGGAAGCGGCTGCTGTCAGCTGGGGTGTTTCTGTGAGGGATTCCGGCAGAAGCGGGCGGCCTGTTGGACCCTGGGGTAAGGGACCCCCCCCCCCCCAAGCAGAGGTTGTGTGTTGTGGTAATTGTTATTATAGGGCCTACTATATTAAGAACCCCCCACCCCGTGCTGCGCGGCGTGGAGCGGGAGGGGTCCTGCGACCGGCCTCCTCTCCGCCCCCGCATCCTCCGCCCCGGGGCTGGGGGACTCGGAGCTCCGCGAGCCCCAGCGCCTTGGCAGGGCTGCTGGGACAGTTTGGGGGGGGCTGAGAGCCACAGAACCAGACTGTGACCCCTGGGCATGATGGAAACCGCTTCAAGTCAGGGGTGCGGCCGCGCCCCGAGTTCCAGCTCCCACCCGCCTTGGGCCAGGGAGCAGCCGCGCCTGTCCTCGGCCGCCCCGTGCACAGCTGCGGGAGCCCTGTGGCCTGTTAGGTGCCAAGGGCACAACCCGAGGAGGGGCCGGGGTTCTCGGCTGACCTGCCTTAGGAGCAGGTGCAATCTGCTCCTCTGCTGGCTGGCTTCCCTCCTGGAGTCAGGGAAGGGCGGGATTTGAGCGACACCCTCCACCCCTGCAGCAGCAAGGGAACCTAGACCAGCCGGGACAGGTGTTTGTCCAACCTGTTCTGAAAACCTGCCCTGGGGGATTCCACAGCCTCCCTTGGAAAGCTGGTCCAGTTCTCAGCTATCTTTATCGCTAGGACGTTTTTCCTAGTATTTCACCTAAATCTCACTTGCTGCAGATTAGGCCCATTACTTCTTATCCTACTCTTAATTAGACACAGAGAACAAGTGATCCCTCGCCTTCTAACAGCCTTTTCCATATCTGATGACTGTTAGCTTCCCCCACTCAGTCTCTTCAGACTAAAGGTCCCCAGTGTTTTTAACCTTTTCTCATAGATCAGGTTTTTTAACCCTTCTGTCGTTTTCGTTGCTCTTCTTTGGACTCTCTCCATTTTGTTCACATATTTCCTAAAATGTGGTACCCAAAACTGGACCCAGTGCTCCAGCGGAGGCCTCACCAGTGCAGAGTAGACTGAGCCAGTTACCATCCCTGTCTTGCGTCTAATGCTGACAGCAGTCTACACTAATTGAAACTGCCTTTGGAAGTTAGTCCATGCAGAGGGTGTTTCCAGGGGAAAGGTGACAAAGACACAGATGTCTGACTGCCTTCATGACCAAAGGAACAGGGTACCTAGGCAATTGAAGAGTCAGTGGGCAGGGTTTGCAACACTAACACTCCTGCTGCCTGGACATCCAGAAACAAACACAGATTTCGGATGGCAAGAACTCTGGGAGAACTCAATCCAAGGCACAGACAGTGCTTTCAGTTACTTCCTCTGCTGTGCTGGTATTAAATCTCTCTTATCTGGATTGAGTTAAAGCTGACTGACTCATGTGGTTCAATGATTATAGCAGAGGCTTGAAAGAGGTAGCTCAGAAAATATCTAGACTAACTTCTGCCTCGTGTTAGCCCATTGAAACATACAAACTTGCTGGCAGAGTGGCTGTCAGGCAGTTTTATTGTGGAGAGTATCCAGGAATAACATGTGTACCTACCTTCACCTTACACTCATTCCTCTCTTTAGCGCCCCATCAGTGAGGCCAGGTCTACACTACAAACTTACATCGTATAACTACGTTGCTCAAGGGTGTGAAAAATCCACATTCATGAGCGATGCAGTTATACCAACCTAACCCTGGGTGTAGATAGTGCTGTGTCAAGAGCTTCTCCTGCTGACATAGCTGCTACCACTTCTCGCGGAGGTGGATGAACTACGCGGACAGTAGAAGCACTACACCAGGACAGATCTACACAAGCACAACACCAAGTGTAGATCTGCCCTGAGACTCCCTCTACACAGTTTATGCAGCTTTTGACTCATGTTTCCTCCTGAGATGGGTGGGACAGTTGCAACAGGGCTGCTTGTGGGGGAAGGGCCTCTGGGGAAGGGCTTGTGTGTAGCTTGTGGTAAGTCAGTTTCTTTTAAGAGCAGTTTAATGCCAATAATTCACTCTGTTGGGCAGGGTAGCGTGAGCGTCCTCCTCTTCACATTGGCACCAGAAGGAGCTGTGGGATGCTGGAAATTAATAGGGATGCTTCTCCCTCCTTCTTAATTTTGTGTGAGAGTAAGCAAAAGAGAGAGACAGACGGAGGTCATAAAAGCTTAGGTGCATGACTAATGTTGACTCTTATTTTTCAGGAACTTTGACAGTACATCTGATTATTTTTTTCCCAAAAATTTCTAAACATGGCTGACGTAAGTATTTTGAAAAATATTTTCAAACGGAAATGTGTATTTCTTTATGTATTTATGTGTATTTATATGGATTTGTTTGTTTGTTTTGGGAGGTTTTGTTTCACTATTTGTGAAAGCTACCAAACAGGAAGAAACTATAGACCCTGTGCCAAAAAGCTTACTTTACAGCCCCAATCCTGTAAACTGATCCATATGGACACACCCTTATGAAGCCTCAATCAGTTCAGTGGGACTACTGATGTCAGTAAAGTTATGCACGAGCAAAAGTATTTGCAGGACTAAGGCCTTAGAAGACTATAAATACTTGGAAAGGAGAAGAGGCCTGGCTTGATTGAGAATGACCTGATTATGCAAAAGGAGAGAGAATCTGCGCTTTGTTCAGTAACTTGTGATGTGGTGATATTTGGAAGACACTAAAACAAAGTTCACGTGTGTCTGGGATATGCATTTGTGGCAGCGATTGTGTTAAAATGTTCAAGTGCTATGTATTTAATGTGTTAACGTGAAACATTATATTTAAAACACTTGGGGAGGACAGAGAAATACAACAATATGCTTGCTGCCACTTCACTAAATGTATTGGATGCATTTTGGTTAGTTAACAAATACCTGTATGTACATTTTCAGAGCCACTGAAATGAGTGACTGAAGTAAAGGAACAAGTAATACAAGTACTATACGTATGCAAATTCTGGAACTTGGACTATTTTTGTCTACAGGCACCGAAGGGGGGCGGGGAGGGAGTTGGTCAGAGTTATAATTCAAAATACTCCACACAGTGCAATTTAAAAGAAGTGTTTTGTGGTAGAATGGAATAGGAATTTTTTAAATGACATGAATGGTTTCTACTGGGATAAAATTGTGAAAGTTTCATACATATGATTATTTTGAAAAATAAAGCCTATTTCATCCTCTTATTTTTCTTTATAGGAGCTGAAAAGGTTTCTGTACAAAAAATTACCAAGGTAACATCGCTATCATGCTACAGTGAAGTGTTCACTTTGCACTCTGTGCTGCTTCGCAATTAATGTATATTAATATTTAGCTGGATTTTAGTAGGCTCTACTGAAAGTAATCCAACAGACTGTCCATACTGTCTGAACACTTTTTTAAAAGAATCTATTACGTTTTACACTGTAGGTTCCTATACTCTGAATAATATTTATTTGGCTGCAAAAACCTATCTTTTGGTAACCCAGTTTAATATTAAAGAGACACTTATCTTGAAAATTATTCAACACTGTTATTTCTGAATGAGTTAAAAATCAGTTCAGGTGGAAATAACTTAAACCTTTCCATCTGTCCACCCCAAAAGAAGTACAGTACTCTTCATTTCATTTTAAGGGAATAGTGTGTTTTAAAAAAAAAAAAAAAAAAAAGCTTCTGTTCCTGGAATAATTCTTCTCGAATTCAAACAACACTTTGTACTGGCTTTTTGAGGACTTGGTTCATCTTGATAACTTACAGTTTCTGGTAACTGCAAGTAGCTAGGCTAGGCCAATCATTAGCAGCACTGAATAGTCATGCTCTGGGACTGTGTGCAAATACAGTGACACCTGCACTAAGGACTACTTCCAATAGCAGTCCCCTTACTTAAGCTGAAGGACCTCCACGATTTCCAATTCCAATTCTGTTTCTAGTACAAGTCTGTCTTTGGTCCGTTGGATGATCGCATAACAAAAGCTAGTTTAATTGTGGGCACTCCTTGCATTATCACATCTCTCCTTGCTACTTCTGTTTTCACGTTGGTACGTATTTGCTGAATAAAAATGAATCTCGCTGCCAACATTTAAACATGGTAAAAACAACAGTTTTATTTTGTTTTCTCTAGTGTTGAAGGTCTTCATGCTATTTTAGTGTCAGACAGAGATGGTGTGCCTGTTATCAAAGGTAAATCATAACATCTGATTGTACATCTACTGTATAATAATTGATATCTTTAACTGAAAGAGAAAAAGTGGCTTCCTATTGGAGAGAGGGCTCTTCCTCCTGTCTGGCTTTTAGTTTACTGTAAATATTGGAGGTTCATCTAAGCATTAAGTCAGACATGCTCAAATTTGGGACATTTTAACAAGAGAAATTATCTCTTAAAGGGAGTCTCTGTCTAGGTACATGCAGTGTGTTTAACACCATAGTCTGTAGGCACCTTACCATGTCATCAGTGAAAAGAGTTGGAATCATGTAAGGAGTTTATATCTTAAAGCTGCTTTCAGATTGGTAGTCAACACCAGGATTGGTTGAACAGAAGTCTTCTCCTAAGACTGATATGACCAAATGCTACCCGCGGATAGATGCATCCAACCGCCCTCGACGTAATTCTGAATTTGTTTGCATTGGGGTTGTGCTATCCTTCCCTTACTTTCCAGTAGTAGTATGAGACATCTAGTGCAACAGGCACAATGGTGTAAGTGAAGAATCTAAAGATTCAGGCATCTGCAGACGGTTTTTATGTCCCATCTCATTTAATGATGCTCAGTAGGAGTGGCATGTATGTGTGAATCTGAAGACAGATAGATGGCGTAAGCATGATATGGGTGAAACGCAAATGGGTCTGGCGTGCTACTGCAGGTGACACAATAAAACAAAACAGCATCCGCACAGATCATGGTGCAACAAACAAGCATGTAGAAAATAAGCCATCCTCAGAACATTAGGAAAGCTGGCTGCTGAAGTGGTGATAAAGATATACAGAGTAAAACATTTACATGCATCTTCCAAAGCACATCAGTAGGCATTCATTATTGAGGGAAGCTGGGAAGCAGGGAGGGGCGGTTTGATATGTATGAGATCTGATCTAGTTTACTGTTGCCTCATATGCAGGATGCCTCACCCATATCATATAGGAATGTGAAATATGTTTTGTTCCAGTTGCCAATGATAATGCTCCAGAGCATGCGCTTAGACCTGGTTTCTTGTCCACCTTTGCACTTGCAACAGACCAGGGCAGCAAACTAGGGCTTTCAAAAAACAAGAGTATCATCTGTTACTACAACACATACCAGGTAAGGGTCTATTGGCCAGAGCTAGTCCTCTGTGACTTTTTTTTTTTTTTTTAACTATGCTGGCTTTCCACTGGGGATTGATTATATTTAAATGTGTATTTTATTTTCTAAAATATGTAAGAGCTGGTTATGCCGAATTTTTGCAATATTCATTGAAATTAGCTTTTGTTTTCCAGCATCAATAATGAGTTACTGGTTCAGGGCAGTACTTGAAGCTCACTGTGTTCTCCAGCAGATGGTGCCTGTTGCAAATCTCTAATATCTACCATTCTAAATTTGTGTTTATTGCTGATCATTTAAAAATATTTCTCTTGAAGAACAAAATGCTCATATTTATATACATGTGATCAGTGATACTGCTGAACAAGCTGGGGCTTCTGTCCACTTTAAACTGTGTAACCGTTAAATCCTGCTTCAGTAATAGTGTCTGGGCAAGGACATTTACATAAAAGAATTCACAGTTTAGAAACTTGGTGTTGTTTTTCATGTGTCTACTGAAATCCATCACCCTTCAACAGATTCACACTCCTGCTCAGTTCACAGTGGATTGATGAGCAGAATTTACAGAAGGGCGTTCGGCTTTTGTCATTTCTTTGCATTAACTGTTTAGACTTGCTGCATTCAGCTTTGTTTGATGGAAAGTAAATGTAAAAAAGTAGCTGTTTGCCCCTGACCTGACAGCATTGGCCTGACATTCTTCTGACCCTACTACTGTATGTTCAGCATTTCTGAATTCTTCATGAATATCTGGGCAATAATATCTCCTTCCCTCAAATAGTTTTTTTTAATCATGTAACAAGAGGGAGGAAATAACATACACACTATGCTACAGCTTTTAAAATTGGTTAGATTTCACAATGTGTAACATACCGTACATACCTGTGAGACAGCAATCCCATTTTGTGACTCTCTCTGCTAGCACCTTTGAACGCTGAATCTTTAAAACCTGTACATAAAACCCAGTCCTTATTCCGATTTATAATTTAAATTGATGGGGCCAGTTGCATGAGTAAGGACTGCAGGATTAGGGAATGAGTATAGGAAATGTCACACTGTTTTTCTGACAAGCAGTATATTGATGTTTTTTGTTTCTGAGGAACTTTTGTTTTTATGTTTTTAAGGTGGTCCAGTTCAATCGGTTACCTTTGGTAGTAAGTTTCATTGCTAGCAGCAATGCCAACACCGGTACGTTTTCATTATCAGTAATTTCCGAAACTGTTATGACTAGAGTGATCTATTTTCAATAAGACTTAAAATAATTCATTTGAAAAATATGAGTTCCATAAGCTTAGGTCAGTATTCATTACAAAACTGCATATTAGCTTGTCACCAGCATGAAATCTGATAAAAAAGGGTGTCATGATTGATTGGAAAAAAGTAAGTCCCAAAGGGGGCTAATATTTGAAACTTTTGAAAATAGCAGTTCGGCAAAATTTTCAAAAATGCCTATCATCTTTCTTCGAAGCAATTCATTTTCCTGCCTGTTCTAATAATGCGTTACCTTAAACAGGATGTGAACCTCACTTATTTGGAAAATGCACTGGTAATGACCCCACAATACAAACAGTTGACAATCTTTCTTCTCCCTCAGTGCCCACAAAAAGCAAACCAAACATGAAAACAAAAACTAACAAAAGCCTCTACGTTATTCCGTCCTCCTCCAGGCTTCAGTGTCTAGTCTTCACTTTTGTCTGTTAGATGCTAAGGTCTGCAGGGAAAGTACTGTCTTGTCTTATGTCTTGAACAGCTTCATACATTAGTGCTTAATACTTTTTGCTAGTGATGATACAGATGACGTAACAAAGATTCTGCAGGCCAGATTTTGCCCTCTGTTGACCCGTGCAACACCTTGTCTCAAAATTAAGCCCTTCAGTTATGCAGGACTCTGAGTTAGACACTCCAATATGTCCTTCTGGCTCTCTGCTTGTTCCAGAAGAAATCCTCTCTTGTGGCGTCATTCTTCTGACTTTCCAACATATACATTCTCCCAGTACTCCCTAGAGCCTGCATGGTGTGGAAGCAATGCTGCAGGTGCCAGAGGAAGACTGTGCTTGCATTGGGGACTTTCCTGCCCCGTTTTGCTCTGATTGATTCTTATTTGCTTCGAAGAGGAAGAGACCAGAGGGCACTTAATTATAGTGGCAATTGCTGGTCGCCGCTGTGACTAGCTCTCATATGCTGCTTCCTTGCAGCATGAGACGCTGAAGTGAAATCAGTTTAGTTTTAATAAACCCTTTCATTATTATTGACTACTTTGGAGAGAGGCGTAATGGATACTGTGTGTAGTGTAACTATTTTGTATCTCTTCTTTATTGTTACAGGATTGATCGTCAGCTTAGAGAAGGAGCTTGCTCCCTTGTTTGAAGAGTTGAGGCAGGTTGTAGAGGTTTCTTAACCTGATGATGTCATCAAGTGCGGCATCTCTTCGCTACGCAGTGGGACATAAAGATTCAATAATTCTCAGCCCACAAATAACAAATGTTTGAGAGGAAATATCACTTCCCCGTATTGTACTCAATAAGATTAAACTTGTACATAGTGCTGAATCGGAAATGAGATACTAGTGTGTTGTAGACAGACGCTTTCGCCACGTGTCTTGTATTGTGCAGTACTGGAGAGACCACCAAATGGCTCCAGTGGAGCCCTTACTAAGGATCAGGTTTAACAGAGTTGACTAGTATCCGCATACTGTCGGTCCAGATAAGTGACCCGCAGCTGCCTTGCTGTACAGGGAATGAAGCATTGAGTAGGGTTTACCTAACTCTGACTAGCCACCACTACATAGTGGGGAAGTAGAATTAATTTTCATTGTCCTGTAATGAATGCTTCATTGCTTGTGCTAGGAAAAAGAGAACATATGCTGGCAGTCCTAGCAGTACAATCAGTAACTATCCCCTGGTGGTTTTTTTGTGATGCGTTGGTAAAGGAATACTACTAATCTGAATGTGAGCTTCCTTGGTACGGGAGAAGGATGCTGCTATTTCTATATAAGTTACAGCTTCAAGCGTTTTCCTTATTACTGGGTACAAGTGCCCAATCGGTGTTGCACTTTCTTGTATTTCTTTTGTACAGTGTAGGTGTGATGCCCATGATTGTCTTTTGTTCTGGTATTTGTGGCTATGTTAGTGGTAACACTTGACCTGCTCATTTATGTTTAGGTTTTCCTAAGTAAATGTCTAAATAAAACAGTATTTTTTAAAAATCTTGTAGCCTGATCCATTTTTATGACTGTCCTAAAATATTGCTGGTAAACCTACTTTTCCATGCAGATAACGGTCTCCCTTGTTGCTTTGTAAATGTACACCAACTTGGAGAATTTATGGGCTAAATAATAACCTGTGTAGATCTCATCTGGGTCTCATCATTTTTGAATTTCTACATTTTTATAAAAACTCGCATCATTTGCTGTCAACTGTTGACCTCTAGACGTTGGTTTTCTAGAAGTGAAAACACTTGGGGGCCATATAATGCCTTTTTTTAGAGCAAAACTTCAGAGTTTGGTGTGGGATTTCTGATTTAAAATAGATAGCACGGATTTCCCTTGGTAACCGTTACTAAAATTCCACCTCAAAATTGAGGGTGGGGACACTTTCTGCCTCCAACAACAACAACAAATCCCATCTTACCAGTTCAACCTTGAATCCCTCAGCCCACTGCCTCTTCAGTGACCTGAGAAGGAAAAGATCGGCTTTACAGCGTATTTCCAAGGTGAACACATTTGGGTTCTAGTCTATGGGATTGTGAATTCTTCAGTTGAAGAATCTTTACAGAGACTGCCTTGCCAGCTGTCTCTTCCACTTAAATCAAGGGGCTCCAGCATGTGCCGATTGTAACTGCCGAAGTATCCCATGCAAGAGGCAGTCTTTCAGATAATCTAGTCCCAAAACATCTGCATTTTTAATACATTAAGGCAAACACTTCAAATTCCATCTAGAAACTAATCAGCCAATGTAGACCCCTGATCAACCAGTGTAACAGCCTGTCTGTGTGAAGCTCCATTTGAAAAGCAGCAAGCTGTATTCTAACCTGGCTTCAGTTTGCGATTGTTCGTTTGAGCGAGGGAGTGTGTACTATGTCTTGTTTCCAGTATTCTGTAACCGGCCTGTTCCCATGGGAAGAAGCTCTGATTTGTGAGATGATTTGACCTCACATAGGATTTTCCATCCATTAGTAGAGAGGCATGACTATTGTTAGCTTACCAACAGGGTTGTACCGGATATTTTTATTGTATTGCAGTTATCTTATTTCTTTGGGAGGAAAACGGAGATGCAAATCATTACTTTATAAAACTTTGTTGTGTATGAACACCATTCTGCTAACTTCCTTGACTGCAGGCATCACAATCTAAGTTTTAAAAGAGTACCTTTTAATAGTATGGTGAAACAGTATTTACTCAAGACATCTTAAAATATTTAGTCTATACAAAATTCATCAAATACTGTGAACATCTAAGTTAAAACAAAATACTATTCCTGTAATTACAACTCTGAATTCTTCCTCTATCATAATGGAGTCTCTTCTTTTTCCAGGCTTAGCTGCCTTTTCTATGTGAAGAGAGGCAGCTATGGAAAATTAAACTGGTTGGTGTGCTTTTTTTAAAAAATGCCACAGCAGTTTATATGGCAGGAGAACATAACATGGCCTTGTCTAATGTAAAACATTTTTGAGCAGGTACAATTCAAGCTAATTTGATATTTAAAAACAAATTCATGATCCCTTCTTTCTTTGTCCAGAGAGCTGCCAAATGCTTTACAATTGATTTCCAGAATATAACTTGTCTTATCCCCTCGCCCCTGTCCCCTAAAACACACAAACCTAATCAATTAAAATTAATAGCTTCTGCCTGTAAACTCTCAATACTAACCAAGGAAAAGATCATTACAAGCAGATGCGGCTAGCAGAAATGCGTAAAATTTAATGATCATCTTCATGTGGGCAAGTGACAGGCACTTGACTCTGCTAGAATTCCACTAAAAAGCTCTTGGCCCAATGGGAACCAAGGGCTTTGCTGGCTGTACAGCATTCTGTCCTCATTCCCTGGGTGCCTATGGCTACTCCTTCATGGGTGTACTGGGAATGGAGACGCTGGGGTCCAACTGCCCTGTGCCCTTATCACCCCAATGTATAAATAAGGATGCTCTCAATATTGTACATGTCTGTAACATACATTCTATTTAACAGAAAGAGAGAGCAGCAATCTACACACTTGCAACTACCACTGCCAAAATGTAGAACCAGACCAGACGCTAATATCTTTAATCAAAACCAATTATTATTCATCACCCACTTTGACACTGGACTTTAAAAATATTAAGTTTATATTTTCCATGTAATAGGGACTCACATTAATTACAAAAATACACTCTAGTCAGTTTCACAATGAAAAAAATCCACTCTGGAGACATAATTTTCCTCTAGGATTTAAACCCTTAAAACACAACGCAAAACAAATATTTAAGGTTTCCAGAAAAAAGGTGATTTCAAATGAGTGGGCTAACCCCTGCAGAACAGCTGTTGCTAGTAGTTAGTTATGCATTTATTACAGAAGCTCAATGAAGCTAACTGAGAGTGCTTTACTACGATGCCGAAAGTTTCAAATACTGAACACTTTTGTGCTGCATAAGTGAACCGAATAGGAACACGTGAGTGGGTAGGGAACCAGCATTGTTAGGATGCAACAGCTTTCACTGATAACACTTCACATTCTGAAAGTGTCCCTTTAGCATTAATCTTATATATGCAAGTACATAGATGTACACTGTAGGTAACGCATGTGCTGACACCGCTCCTGTGTGAAGTGACACTCAATGCTGAAGGCTGACTCTCGCTGACTAAATTATTTAGAGGCATAACTACAGAGCAGAGGTGGCATCACGCTGGTCCTGTTGTTTTCTTATTTGTGACTGAAACAAAAGACAATCTATTACTTATTCATATATGTGGCGAGTTAAAAAGAAATATCAAAGAAAATAAAAATTGGGCAGGGATAAAATACTAGCTGCTGATTTTTGAGCAAGTTAGATTTATAACACGTTGCCCTGTCTTCTTGACTCCCACCTGATCTCCCAACGTATGCTGTCTGTGTGGGCCTGTATTATCTACAGTCTAGGTAAAAAATTCCCTTGGGGCACGGGCCATGTCTCTTTCTGTGTTCTGTACAGGACTATGAACACAGAAGGCACTCCAGACAACAGTACTGTAGAATATGCACATACAAAATGCTTAACCAGTTTTGTGTGTGCATCTCTTAATGCAATGATCTTAAACTGTAGATCAAGTCTAGTTAGTTGTCCCTGTTGGGGATTTACAGACATGCAGGGGAATTCCAACAAACAAGATCCTGGGAAAAAACCTAACATGCCCTTCCTGTATGGCAGATGCACTTTTAAAGGGACTATGCTGTATATATGCCTTAATATCTTATTATTAATCATGTTTATTACAATAGTGCCTAGGGACCGACCAAGAACAGTGAGCCACATTGTACCAGGCACTGCATAAAAAGAATAGCAGACAGGTCCTGCACCAAAGAGTTTACAGTCGAAATAGGCAAGATAGAAAAAGGATAGCAGAGAGATCAATGTGGTGGTGACAAATGTCATGTCATGTCCTTACCATTATGGAATGTATACAGGGGTGAAAGTAAAATTGAACTCTTACCGGTACGGGGAGCTAGCTCCGGCCCCCCTGGAAGGGGCGGGGCCTCGGGCAGAAGGGGCGGGGCCTCGGGCAGAAGGGGCAGGGCTGGGGGTTAGCGTCCCCCAGCCAGCCCATCCGCTGAGCCTGGCTCGCGCCACCCAGGGCTCCAGCAGCGATTTAAAGAGCCCAGGTTAGGGTTAGGGGCAGCTGCTCCTTTTGCTCCCTCCCCTCCCATCGGCGGCCCAGGGGAGGGGGGTGTCAAAAGGGGCAACGATGTTAAAGCGCTGCCCCAGCAGCACTTTAAATAGGGTTCTTTGCCGTGGCAGCGCTTTAAAGTCAGCTGTACAGGCCGGTACTGGCGGACACTTTTTCCCAGTACGCCGTACCGGCTTACTTTTACCCCTAAATGTATACCTCATAAAAAGCAGTCTTATTCACTTTATAGGCCTTGCAAAGTTCATATGTACAGATTTCATAATGTGTGATACATGTAGTGGAATAGACTCCAAGCATGCAACTCACTGAAGTCAATAGAAGTTGCATGCTAATCTTTGAAGGTTCAGACTTGCTCACTGAAATTTTAACTGAGTGGGAGCAATACTTTCTCAATTTGTTCACAGCATCGCCAACCCTAGCCAGTCAAAAATCATCATGAGTTGGGTCCCTAAAATCATCAATTTAAAAAAAAATATAAGAATGTGGGTTCTTTTTATGTTCCTTCTAATTTTTGGAGCCTTTAGGTTTCATGTTTTCAAGCTTTTCTCTGCTACCATGATGGCTAGAAAGTCACTTTTCCTTCCCATGAAAACAGAATTTCACTTAACAACATGATGCCAGGTGTTTAAGAAAAATACCAAGAATCATGAGATTAATGATAAAACCACGAGAGTTGACAACACTCTGTTGGAGATTACTGTTTAATGTATTTTATATACGCACTCAGAGCCCATTTGACTGGAGCATTTTTACAAATAAAAAAATTGCTAAGTGTACATATGGATGGTGTACACACATTAGGAAGGAGAATACCTCATTGTGCAGAGAATCTCAAACCAACTCCACAATGAGATTTCTGTAGCACTGGAAATAAATCCATAATTTAAGAATTGAAAAAGAAAAATATCTAGGATGACAACTTGTTCTATGGTCATTCAAAATGGAGAAGGCTATATAGTTTCAACAAGGGTATGGCAATGTAATCATAGCTGGATTAATGCATTGCTATGGTAAATACATCTATCTGTTAGACATGTAAATACAGGAAAGAGCCAACAAATGCTTGTCTGATCTTTTGGTGTGCTAAATCCTAGGGATTAGCCTTCTGCCCACACTGCCATTTAACACACCATTTCCTTACCAATTTCCATCGCAGTATCTTAATCCACTCATCAGCTTCTATGCCAGTCTTTGCACACAGGTAATATGTCCTTAGCGGGAATACTAAACTGTAAAGAAAACATAATCTAAATCCATTCCAATAATCAGTATTTCCTCCCACAGCGATGCTTCCTCCCACATTGGCACCGACCAGTTTTTGTTCAGACTTCAGGTGCTGGAGTGATGCTACATTTGTGTGGCTAATGTCTCAGGTCCTACCTACAGTCCGGTTTCAGCTGTTTAGCCAGAACTATTTTTTAATCCAGTTCTTGAGAGTGAGAGTCTTGTTAATACATTGTGCCTGGCCAATATTGACAAATGAATTGTGTTTTGCAGAATTGTGCGGGGGTTGGCTTTAGTGCACGCGCCGCAAAAATAACCAGGGTTAAATTCACTGGTGGTGGTCTCACCTCAGTATGAGTTGCACCTGCCTACCCTGGGGCTGAATTTAGTTTTCTGAGTGGAAGTGGGAATCAATAATGAATGAACCCCGTAGCTCAAGCAAGAGTACTATCTCCATCATTGACTTTTACAGAGCTATATGGAACTGATCAAGGGAGCTGGTTGAGATACATGGATACAATAAAGAGTGGGAGAGACTCTATAATGCTCACCCATTATCATCGGGTATCTGTCAGGAGTGGCTGGCAATAGCAAATCAATGTTTCCTGAGTATATTACGGCTTTCGGAAAAGCTAGGCAAAAGAATCAAGGGTTAATTTGGACTGCAACTTACCAGAAACAGTTTACTCGTTCCTGTGAGTAATCAAATTGCACTGCTGAGCATTCCGTTAAGTCTAGTACCCGAATTGGTTCTGTGGACTTCAAAATAACATATTTTAAAAATGAGAGTGTGTGAAACTGGAAGAAAGACAGTAGCTGACCTCACTCCCAAGGTTTCACTTTCTTTCCATGCACTAACGGTGACAAGGGGCCAGATTCTGCTCTCAGTTATGTTGGAGTAGTAAATGCAGAGTAACACAGTGGAGTCTATCCAAATTTACAGCGATATATCTGAGAGCAGAATTTGGATGAATACAAGGAACAGGAAAATACCTTTAAATTTAGAGTTGGGCTGATGACAGCATGGTACTGCCAGCTGGAAGAGAATAGGTTTGGGGCACACTTACAGGGATATAGCTGACTAATGACTCTGCCACCAAAATAGCAAGGCTTTTCATATAGCTTCCCACTAAAGTGGGGCTTCTGGTGAAGAGGGTATGCTGGTGGCTATATATCCCATGATGGCAGGAAAAGGGTTATCCACGCTGTTACATCTGGGGCAAAGTAATGTAAAACAGAGCAACAGAGAGAGTAAATGCTTGGAAAGCAGGAATACCAAAAGGGGAGAAAAGGCATTGTGTAACTCCGAATAATGGGGTGAAACTGAGGAAAGGAAAATAAACCCTGAATATCAGGAAAAATATCCCATTAATAATTCAGTGAGGTTGTGGAACAGCATTCTCAAGTGAAAGTGTTCAGTGATAACTCAGTGATTAAGGGCTTGTAAAAGATCTGCTTTATTCTGTGTCTGGTTCCATCTGGCTGTACATAAGCACAAGAACTTCACAGCCTGCTGCCCAGGCTCTCTCTCAGAAACTCAGCCCTTGAAGGTACAGTCCCCAATACCACTTCTGCCCTTTAAACAAGATTAAACAAAGCAATTTAGAATATACTGTAAAGAACAGCTTTGTATTGGGTTATGGCCAAGACATTAAACATCTACTAGGCTATAATATTTATAATTATTCTCTAAAGTCAATGACAAAACTACTATTGACTTCACCGGGAGCAAGATTAACCTGTCATCACTTGGCATGTGATGGCTAAAAACATGCATGAGTTCCACAAGTGGAACCATGGCATTTGTGAAAAAGGTGAGGTCAGGGGAGCATGGCACTGCAGGGATTTAAATACTGGAATTGATGTCAATTGTATTCAGCCTGAGAAATGCTAGGGCACCTACAACTCCCACTGAATTCCAAAGGATTTGAATGCTCTCAGGATCAGGCCCTATTTGAGATCTGATCATTTTAAACCATGTCAAATTACAATTTGCTACTCACCGTCTGGTCTTTGAAATATTTAAGTTCATTCCTATGCAGTGTAAACCACCTCATTTTCCAATTCTGAGAAATCAAGAAAGAAAGCAAATGGTTTGAGAATTTTAAAATAAAGTAAAAAAAATACAGCAGTCAAAATCAAGCAACCTTTTTCTTGAAACCATTTTGTTTCTTAAAGATGAGAGGCTCTATGTTTAATCAGAAGAACACTTTCCTATAACAGGAAGTGTCCTTTACTAAACTAGACTGGCATCCAAAAAGATAATATAGATATTATATAAAATAAAATGGGAATTAGATGCATTAAAATGAAGACCTTGACCATGAAAGGCCTAAGATTGGTGATAATATTAATCACTACCATACACTTTCTGCCTACGGATCACAAAGTTCTTTACAAAGAAGAATAAGTTTTATCACCATTTTACAGATGGGAAAATTGAGGTTCAGAGAGGTTAGATGACTTGCCCATGATTGCTGGCCTGAAAAGGCACAGTATCTGCCTCTCAGATCAAAGTTCCTAGGAAAGCCCAGACCTTGAGACTTCGTCACAGATTGCCTGGTACTGATAGACGTTAGGGTCCAGATTGGTATATTATATTAAGGGATCTGCTATTGTGAGGTTCTCTGAACAGCCTCAATGATGGAAGCTGAGGGTGCTCAGCACCTTACATGAGTAGGACTGAAGTCATGAGATACAGAGGATCAGACTGATGGAGAGCTTTTAAACAATCAATGAAACAAATGTGTATATATTACAGCATTTAACGTCAAACCAATTAAATGGACCTTTGAGCAACTGACTGACAGAAAGAGATCAAAGACATAAGAATGGCCATACTGGGTCAGATCAATGGTCCGTCTAGCTCAGTATCCTGTCTCTGACAGTGGCCTGTGCCAGGTGCTTCAACAGGAGTGATCAGAACAGGGCAATTTATCAAGTGATCCATTCCTCATCATCCAACCCATGCTTCTAGCAGTCAGAGGCTTAGGGACACCCAGAGGAGGGGGTTGCATCCCTGACCATCTTGGCTAGGGACCTATCCTCCATGAACTTTTCTAATTCTTTTTTGAACGCAGTTATACTTTTGGCCTTCACAACATCCCCTGGCGATGAGTTCCACAGGTTGACAGTGCATTGTGTGAAGAAGTACTTCCTTAGGTTTGTTTTAAACCATGGCCTATTGATTTCATTGTGTGACTCCTGGTTTGTGTGTTATGTAAAGGGGTAGATAACACTTCCTTATTAATTGTCTCCACACTATTCCTGATTTTACTGACCAGTATCACATCCCCCCTCAGTCGTCTCTTTTCCAAACTGAACAGTCCCAGTCTTTTTAATCTCTCCTCAGATGGAAATTGTTCCATACACCTAATCATTTTTGTTGCCCTTCACTGTACTTTTTCCAGTTCTAACATATCTTTTTTGAGCGGATATGTCCAGAACTTTTTTGAGCGGATATGTCCAGAAGTGCAGTGTTCAAGGTCTGGGCTTATCATGGCTTTATATAGTAGCATTATGATATGTTCGATCTTTTTATCTATTTCTTTCCTAATAGTTCCGAACATTCTATTAGCTTTTTTGACTGCCACTGTACATTGAGCAGATGTTTTCAGAGAACTATCCACAATGAAGCCAACATCTCTTTCTTGAATGGTAACAGCTAATTGAGACCCCATCATTTTATATGTATGGTAGGGATTATGTTTTCCAATGTGCATTACTTTCAGCTTATCAACATTGCATTTCATCTGCCATTTTCTTACCCACTCATCTAGTTTTGTGAGATCCCTTTGTAACTCTTCAGAGTCTGCTTAACTATCCTGAGTAATTTTGTATCATCTGCAAACTTTCCCACCTCACTATTTACCCTCTTTTTCCAGATCATTTATGAATATGTAGAACAGCACTAGTCCCAATACAGATCCTTGGTGGACCCTGCTGTTTACCTCTTTCCATTGTTAAAACTGACCTTTTATTCCTAGCCTTCTTTTAACCAGTTACTGAGCCATGAGAGGACCTTCCCTCTTATCCCATGACTATTTAGTTTGCTTAAGAGCCTTTGGTGAGGGACCTTGTCAAAGTTTTTCTGAAAGTCCAAGTACACTGTATCCACTGGATCACCCTTGTCCACATGTTTGTTGACCCCCCTCAAAGAAATCTAATAGATTGGTGAGGCATGATTTCCCTTTACAAAAGCCATGTTGACTCTTCCCCAACATATCACGTTCATCTATGCGTCTGCTAATCACTATCGTTTCAACCAATTTGCCTGGTATTTTTCAGGTTTACTGGCCTGGAACTGCCAAGATGACTTCTGGAGCTTTTTTAAAGAAATTGTCATCACATTAGTTATCCGCCAGTCATCAGCTACAGAGGCTGAATTAAGCAATAGGGTACATACCACAGTTAGTAGTTCTGCAATTTCATATCTGAGTCCCTTCAGAACTCTTTGGTGAGTATCATCTGGTCCAGGAGACTTATTACTGTTTAATTTACCAATCTGTTCGAAAACCTCCTCTATTTACACTTCTATATGGGTGAGTTCCTCAGATTTGTCTTCTAAAAAGAATGGCTCAGGTGTAGATATCTCCCACACATCCTCTTCAGTGAAGACCAATGCAAAGAATTCATTTAGCTTCTCCGCAACGGCCTTGTCTTTTTTGCGTGTTCCTTTAGCACCTCAATTGCCCATTGGCCCCACCAATTGTTTCCCAGGCATCCTGATCCTGATGTACTTAAAACAAAATTTGCTGTTAATTTTTGTGTCATTTGCTAGCTGCTCTTCATATTCTTTTTTGATCTGCCTAATTATACTTTTACACTTCACTTGCCAGAGTTTGTTTCTATTTTTCTGGGTAATGATTTATTTCTCATTTCACTATATATAGGATATTAAACCACAGAGATGCTAAGTTAAACCTGGGATTTTCTCTTCCTCCTCAATTTTCATTTCTTTCTATGGGCATGGGATGGAAGAGAGGAGTATGAAAGCTCTGAAGTTTTTCTTACCTTTACTATTTTGCCTTGTTTTATCAAGTATCCTTCTTTTGTACCAAGCTGCAAAGAAAGAAGGAAAGACTCAGCTGTGTTTATATTTTGTTCCTTTTTATTATGAGCAAAACAAAATCAAACTATAGCTCATTCTTCTCCAGATACCTCCCACAACGACTCATCTTATCCTTATGCTCGTGCAGCTTCTGTACTGCCTCAGAGTGTGGGCCAAATTCCCCCAAACGTCATTCCATTGACTTCAAAGGAGTGGTACCCTCTTACACCAGGGGGTAATTGTGAATATGAGTAGGCCAGAATCTATTCACAGAGTTCTCCAAGTATATAATGACCCATATTCAGTAAAATATACTCAGCAATTAAGTCATTTTACTTCATTTACCTAGATGCCACATGTCATAATACTTAAGCCAATGGGATTATCCATGTAAACTGTTCTGGAAACATTAAAAAAACCCAAAGAACTGGGACAGATTTTAATTTGCCTTGGTTAAGTATTCTCTATATGTGACAAAAGCCCTTCCAACTAAAGATGAGCAGAGTACGAACAGAACATAGCATAACACAAAGCATGCGCTAGGGAATTTTTGATCCAGTTAGGCAAAAACACGCATTTGACAACAGTCGGAATGTTGGATGCACAATTTTGGCCTTGATTTTCAAAAATGATTAATGATGTGGGTGCTTAAACTTCTTGGATGCGCCCCCTTGAAGCTTCAAGAAAGGCCTGACTTTTCATCATCTTCACCAGAGATATCTGGAAATCACTAAATCATAGAAGTGCAGGACTGGAAGGGACCTCAATAGGTCATCTAATCCAGTTCCCTGCACTCAAGACAGGACTAAGTAATAACTAGACCATTCCTAAAAAGAAAAGGGGTACTTGTGGCACCTTAGAGACTAACAAATTTATTTGAGCGTAAGCTTTCGTGAGCTACAGCTCACTTCATCGGATGCATGAAATACTCCTTTTCTTTTTGCGAATACAGACTAACACGGCTGCTACTCTGAAACCTGTCATCTAGACCATTCCTGACAGGTATTTGTCTAACCTGTTCTTAAAAATTTCCAATGACAGAGATTCCACAACCCCCTCCCCCAGGCAATTTGTTCCAGTGCTTAACCATCCTGACAATTAGAAAATTTTTCCTAATGTCCAACCTAAACCTCCCCTGCCACAATTTAAGACCATTGTTTCTTGTCCTATCCTCAGAGGTTAATGAGAACAATTTTTTAGCCTTCTCTTTGTAACAGCCTTTTATGTAGTGAAAACTGTTATCATGTCCCCCTTCAGTCTTCTCTTCTCCAGACTAAACAAACCCAATGTTTTCAATCTTTCATCATAGACCACGTTTTCTAGACCTTTAATCATTTTTGTTGCTCTCCTCTAGACTTTTTCCAATTTGTCCACATCTTTCCTGAAATATGGTGCCCAGAACTGGACACAGTGCAGTACTCCAGTTGAGGCCATATCAGTGTGGAGTAGAATGGTAGAATTACTTCCCGTGTCTTGCTTACAATACTTCTGCTGATACATCCCAGAATGATATTTGCTTTTTTTTTTTTGCAAGTGTTACACTGTTCACTCATATTTACCTTGTGGTCCACTGTGACCCCCAGATCCCTTTCCTCAGTACTCCTTCCTAGGCAGTCATTTCTCATTTTGTATGTGTGCAACTGATTGTTCCTTCCTAAGTGGAGAACTTTGCATTTGTCCTTATTGAATTTCATGTTATTTACTTCAGACCACTTCTCCAGTTTGTCCAGATCATTTTGAATTGTAATCCTATCCTCCAAAGCACTTGTAACCTCTCCCAGCTTTGTATTGTCCGCAGACTTTTTAAGTGTACTCTCTATGCCATTCTCTAAATCATTTATGAAGATACTGAACAGAACTGGACCTAGCAGCCATCCCTGCAGGACTCCACCCAAGATGCCTTTCCCGCTTGACTGTGAACCATTGATAACTACTCTGGCCATGTCTCTACGTACAGCACTGTAGCGGCACAGCTATACTGATACCGTTGCACTGCTGCAACATGTCTGGTGAAGACGCTCCATGCCGACGGGAGAGAGCTCTCCCATCAGTATAATAAAACACCTCCGCGAGCAGCAGAAGCTGTGTCACCGGGAGAAGCTCTCCCACCGACGTAGCTCTGTGCTCACGAGCGCTTATGTCGGTGTAATTTATGTCACTCAGGGGGTGGTTTTTTCACACCACAGTGACGTAAGTTATGCCAACATAGCTTGTAGTGTAGACATAGCCTCCCTGGGAATGGTTTTCCAACCAGTAATGCACCAACCTTCCAGTAGCTCCAGCTAGGCTATATTTCCCAAGTTTGTTTATGAGAGGGTCATGTGAGACAATGTCAAAAGCCTTACTGAAGTCAAGATGTACCTCATCTACCACATCCACAAGGCTTGTTACTCTGTCAAAGAAAGCTATTAGGTTGGTTTGACAGGATTTATTATTGATAAACCTATGCTGACTGTTACTTATCACCTTATTATCTTCCAGGTGTTTGCAAATTGATTGCCAGATTATTTGCTCCTTTGTCTTTCTGGATACTGAAGTTAAGCTGTCTGGTCTATAATTCCCCGGGTTGTCCTTTTTCCCCTTTTTATAAATGGGCACTATATTTGCCCTCTTCCAGTTCTCTGGAATCTCTCCCATTTTCCATGAGTTTTCAGAGGTAATCGCTAATGGTTCAGATATCTCCTCAGTCAGCTCCTTGAGTATTCTAGGATGTATTTCATCATTAAATCATTCTGGCTATGATTTTTTTGTAAAAACTGACTAGTTTCAAAACTTTTTAAAGTTAATATTCTAAAGGGATGGGGTGGAGCTCTTTGGTTCTTCAAGAGTCAAAAATAATTTTAGTTCAGATGGAAAGATTTGCATATGACAGCTCGCTTATTAACATTTTCTAATGCTCAGCATTGCTGATCTCCTGAGGAGAATGGTGGAAAGGTTCTTATTCATCACAAGACTATGTACCGGCAGGATTATTTTCTTGGCTATAACCATTTTTAAAAGGGTAGATGCTCTTGGCTGGCTGCATTACACTCAGAGTCTTAATAACAGAAAAGTAACTTACCGAAGGTGCATTCAGGACAAGATCATTTTCAGTTTTTCCTGTTTGCATCGCAGTGTGAACCCGGACAGACTCATAAATAGAAGGTTCTTCCACTTTCCGGGGATACGGATGTTTCAGTACAATTAGGGTGCCTGAATAAAAGATAGCACAAGTGAGTGATGTGACAAAGTGGATAATACAAAATGATTGTCCCAGCTCTGTGTGTGTGTGTGTGTGTTTGGAGTTCTGGAGCACTCCTGTGTTGTCAGGTTCCTAAGACAAGAGTGGGATTTTGGCCACACACAGGTCAGAGGACAATCATGTCATAAATGACACTTAAATTATTGATTAAATTAGGCAAATCATTTTCAAAGTGCACAGCCTAAGTAACTGGACTGTACATAAGGTTTTCCACAGGGGACAAGAATCCTTCCCCACAAACTGCAGAGCGGCTATGGACAGTGAGTAATGGATCTGTGTAGCAGCGGTTCCATCTGACTCGAGTGGATCCTTCACCCTTGACTCTACCCTGCCCTGCTCCCAGAAAGTCCTGGACCTCTGTTCCACTGTGCATGTGGACTCAGGATCTCCTGTGTGGGTTACCCAAATCCTGCCCCTCTGCTGTGTCTGAAAACCTCTGCTTTCCTATACATGCCCAACTGCACCTCTTCTCTTCTATTCCTTCAAGTAGGTGCCATGGTTGTGTCTACACTATAGAGCTGATGCCGGCATAGCTATGTTGACACACCCATACCAACATAGGCCCCTCAAGTAGCTGCAGCACCAACAGAAGGAGGAGTTCTGCTGGTTTAAAAACACCTCCCCCCCCCCCCCATGACATCAGCTAAGAAGCCCTTTTCTCTTGGCATAGCTGAGTCTACACTGAGGTTTTGTCAGCACAGCTATTACAGAAGGTAATGTTGTTTTTTTCACACCCCTGACTGACATAGCTATAAGTTTTAAGTGAAGACCAGGCCTGACTTTTTGAATTTGCCTTCAAGCAGATATTCATGTAAACCTCTTCCTAATTTGATATGAGTGGAAAAGCCAAGAAGGCAGCACCACAGAACTTTCACACCTGCATGAGGCAAGAAAAATATGTTTTCTTTGTTCCCTTTAGAGATGTAGTTTGAATCTGCTTTTGTTCATGGAATCATCATTATTAGGATAATTGGAGTAGACACACAACATGCGGCTTTCTTGATTATCAAGCACCTAATCTGTGTTTCACAATTGGAAGCCATTTCTTACCTCACATAAATCTCTGACATGGATAAACATCCTTCTCATTAGAAGAGATGGAATTATGTATCTATGCCCAGTATCCTCGATTTTTTCATAGTTGTATATAAATACATTGTGCCTTTTTTAAGCACCCAAACTCAGAGTTGTGGATATAAGGACCCAAAGTTTTTAAGTCTAGTGCAAAGATGGAGAGATGTTCACTTCAGTCTTTTATGCACAATGAAGAGAATGGTCCAGTAGATGGGACCCGCGATCAGGTACCAGGAGACTGTTGTTATCTGCCTGGATGTGCCACTGACCTACTGTGTGGCATTGGTCAAATCACTTCATCTCCCTGGGCTTTCATTTTCCCTTCTGCAATAATAACGCTGGGAATAATAAAGCTGACCCACCTTTGATAATTACTCTATGGATGAAAAGTGCTTTTCTTCTGGGTGACCAGATAGAAAGTGTGAAAAATCGGGACAGGAGGTGGGGGGGTAATAGGCACCTATATAAGAAAAAGTCCCAAATATCGGGACTGTCCCTATAAAATTGAGACATCTGGTCACCCTAAGTGCTTTCTACTGTAAATGCTTCATATTTCCTATTAGAGAAGATTTACAACTTCTATTTTTATAGAACTTCCTCAGTAAATACAATCTTGGCTATAGAATGTATGAGGTAGTACCTAAAAGGCAGGGTGGTTGTTGGTTTGTTTGTTTTTTGAAACACTCATTTTCTATTTGTGAAAGAGAAACAAATTACATGAAAATGACGTTTTTGAGGCCTTCCCTCCATTTAGCATATGTTAAAATATCTGTTATTTAATTTCCATGATTGAAACTTGACTAGTCATGTCCTCTTGAGCTTGTGATCATTGGTTCTCACAAGCTAAGCAATGTTAAGACTAATAAGGACTTGGATTGGAGATCCACAAGGAAAACCCAAAGTGCTGTAGGAAGAGGTACTGCTGTCCGCTGAACCAGTGACCTGGATAGGGTACTAAGGGACACTGCTGCTACCTGGGGCCCCAATCCTGCAGACACTTATGCACATGCTTCCGATCTTGGGGAAGAGGGGTCGCTCTGCTTCAGATGCTTGCAAGCGATCTCTTTATTCTGTGTCCAGTTCCAGCTGGCTGGGCATAACAACAAGAGCTTCACAGTGTCCAGACTATCTAGGAAGCTCAGCCCTTAAAGACACAATCCCCAATACCACAAGATCCCATCTACACTAGAAAAGGTTTAGTGGTATACCTATATAGGCAATCCTCCTAACATAGCTGTATCTTATTCTGGCAACAGAGTACTTTACAATAGGTTGTACCAGTTCCCAAGCAAAACAAGCTGTACCAGCAAAAGCCCTTTTTTTGCTAGTATAACTGTGTCTGTTTTGGTGGCCCAAATATTGTGTACAAAAATTAAACCTTTGCCTAACAATACTAAACTGGCAATGTTTATAAAAATAGACCTGGCCTAAATTTATGCACTACAGTTAGTCCCATTTAAATCAATAGGTTTACTTAGTATATTAAGTTAAGCATATAATTAAATCTTCAGAGTATCAAGGCTTAAGAGAGCCATCCTAAGAGAGATACAAAGGCAGCCCTGAGCAGTTGTGATCAGCTGATGGGTTTTGTGTTTGTGGGTGTGCTGTGGTGTTAGAGAAGAGGGGTGTTAACGGCTGTTTTGGCAATATTCTGACTCAGCTACAGTCTGTCCACTTGCAAAGTGATAAGGTAAAACTTAAAAACAGGAAACCAGGGATGAAACAAAAATAAATCCAGATTTTTATTATTCAAACCTAACAGAATAGAAGGACATGAATATCTACAACATGTAAACAACCTGACTTCATTGGTATCTCACACTAAAATCCCTAATCTTCTGGAAGTTAACAACCTAACTTGTCCTCTTTATTTAAACTGCACTATCTTCTTTCAGTATTATCTAGTTATACGTGACCTTCTCCACACTTGGTTCGTTCATTTTATAAGATCCATTCCCAGAATGCTCTCCTCTAATAGCCAACCCTTTAAAACCAGGGGAAAGAACCAGCTGCACCCCTCAGGGGCCCATGGTGGCCATTAGTGGATTGCAGCTGACTGTATCTTTCTTCCTTCTAGCTGGTAAGTATTTGGCTCATGTTTAGTTTTTCTTGTTTTTTTCCTTTCCTTTGCAGGCAGAGAAGTTCCTTTGAGGGTGGTTTTTAAGCCACACTCCAAGCTTCTCACACAGACTCAGCTAACATAATTAATTAAACCCCTTCACCAAGTAGCTGATCTGGTAGTTAATAAGGCTACAGGTATCCCAGATAGAACCTGCCACCTTCCCTCAGAGTAATGAAAAAACTAAGATATAGCAGGGTCCACTATTGATGAATCAAACATGCCTCTATTTGTATGAGCTTACTCCAGCAGGCTATAGGAACCTCTGTATCTAAAGAATTTACTGAGCTCAGCTAAAGAGACCAGTAACCTTTGGTAATCAGAAAAGGAGCTTCCATTCTCTTCTCTTAGTCCTGAGTAGGTGGCACAACCTCACGCTGCTATATAAATATCAGGCAATAATAATACATTTAGAATTTTTACCTATATATATCTCAAAGCACTTCACAAAGGTGAGTAAGCATTATTATCCCCATTGTAGAGATAGGGAAATGAAGCACCATCACACACTGAATCAACGGTAAAGTCAGGAAGAGAAACCAGGTTCCTTGACTCTTGGTTTGGTAATCTAGCCAGTGGGTCACACTACCTTAATAAAACAAGAACACAGTAGTCTGTTGTTGGTCAGTTTGTTCCAGTTAGCACTATGACTTGGTTACAATGTCATAACATTTAACTTTGTTTTTAGGGTAGAAGTATCACCTTTTCTGAAACAAGCTATTAATATTCTTGCTCGCTATATCACTGCTTGGTAAGACGAAGTCTTATACAAGTGTCATCAAGTATGTGATCCGCATGTCCTTCAGGCTAACCTTCATGGAGCTGTGATTAAACAGCGGAGAGTTTATGTTTGCAGCAAAACACTAGCAAAGGAGATCTCTAAAATTAGACTGGTGCTTCACATCCAACCTTCTTCACTACCCATATGCATTTTCTAAAACTACAAAGCTCACAAGCCTAGCTGAAAAAGGAGATCAAAGAGACAATACAAAATAAACTTTCCAAATGATTGTTAATAATGTATTAAATTCTCCCGATGAGTTATATTTTGCAAGAGGGGATGGGGAAAAAATAACATTTGAAGTAAATAGCTGACATCTGATCATAGAAACAGGGAAGCATGCAAATGTGATATGCTTAACTTGAGCTATGTGGTGTAGGTCAAGGGTCATAGGCAGTTTAATTCTCCCTAGCTCTACGGAAAATTTCTTTTACATTTAATAAGGATGGAACCAAGAGGCCTCTATTAGCAATTACTCGAAATGAAGAGAGAGCGATATCCTGTGTATTAAGTTCCGTAGACAATTATATACTTGCGGCAGAATTGCATACCCGAGTTTAAACATTCTATAAAAATGATACTATTTTCTATTAAGTTCTGTAGGATTTTTCCATAAGGAATATTTTAGGTAGCATCATTCAGTAAATATATAAGAAATAGAAATGTCCAGTTCAATCCGTAGCAAGACATTTTTGTGGGGTGTGTGTGGTTTTAGGGTTGGGTTTTTTTGGGGGGGGGGTGCGGGAGGGTTGGTATATATTTCTGCTTTCCAACAAATAGGGATCTTCTGAAAACTAACAGAACAGGAAAATATCAGTACGTGACTATATTCTTGGAAATTTAAGCCGATTAAAGCCACAGTTTGGTTTTTCTGTCTGGTTAATGACTCAAAGCTTACACATGGTTTTTAAAAACCATTAGCTGAGAACTAGTAAAGAAAGCAAACAAATAGAAAAAAAATAATCTTTTGACTATGTTTGTTTGGCAAGAAGACGGAAATGTGACCGTGTATTGCTTCTACCCTTGTTACTGAACTGAGCTTTTATACCAGTCAATTGTCTATTCAAGAAACTGTCTCACAGCAAATACTAGCCTGAGTCACATTTTTGTTTGTTTGAATTTTTGCATTATAGGAAGTAAGGGAAGAAGTGTGCACACTGGAACACTGAAGTAAAACCAGCATTAATGTGTATAGCTATTTGCAATGACTAATAAAGCTATAGACAGAAATAAGGCTAGTTAGAATTCTAACGCTTAGGCCCCAATCCAGAACGAAAGTACCTCTGTACCCACATGCATCACTTCGCAGGATCTCAGGGTAGGGTTGCCAGGTGTCCATTTTTAGACCCTGGTGGCTCCGGTCAGCACTGCCGACCAGGCCGTTAAAAGTCCGGTCGGCAGCGCAGCGGGGGCCTGGGCTAAGACAGGTTCCCTACCTGCCCTGGCTCTGCGTGGCTCCCAGAAGCGGCCACCAGGCACATGGGTAGCCAGGGAGGCGCCGTGCGCTGTTGCCACTCCTAGTGCTGACCAATGGGAGCTGCGGGGGCACTGCCTGCAGGTGCAAGGGCAGCGCGCGGAGCCTCTCTGGCCACCCATGCACCTAGGGGCTGCTAGGACCTGTCGACCACTTCCTAGGAGCCATGGTAAGCGCCACCGGGACCCTGTACCCCGAACCCCCTCCCGCACCCCAACCCTCTGCCCCATCTTGGAGTACCCTCCCAAACCCAAATTCCCTTGCAAACCCTGCACCCCACACACCCCCAATACCCTGCCCCAGCCCTGAGCTCCCAAACTCCTCAGCCCCAGCTCAGAGCCCCCTCATTCACCCCAAACCTCTCAACCCCGGCCCCACCCCAGCGCCCACACTCCCAGCCAGAGCCTTCACCCCCTCCCACACGCCGAACCCCTCGGCCCCAGCCCAGAGCCCCCTCCTGCACCCCAAACCTCTCATCCCCGCAGGGCCAGCTCCAGGCACCAGCTTTCCAAGCAGGTGCTTGGGGGGCATTCAGAATGGGGCGGCAGTCTGTGTCCCGCGGCGGCAATTCGGCGGCACCTCCGCCGCTCTTCCAGGTGCGGCAGGGCAGCAATTTGGTGCCAACTGCTTGGGGCGGCAAAATTGGTAGAGCCGCCCCTGCATCCCCGGCCCCACCCCAGAGCCCACACTCCCAGCCGGAGCCCTCACCCCCTTCCACACTCCAAACCCCTCAGCCCCAACCCAGAGCCCCTCCTGCACCCCAAACCTCTCATCCCTGGCCCCATCCCAGAGCCTGCACCGCGAGCTGGAGTCATCACCTTCCTCTGTACCCTAACCCCCTGCCCTAGCCTGGAAATCCTCTTCTGCACCCTGAACCCCACATTTCTGGCCCCACCTGGAGCCTGCACCCCCAACCCGATCTCAGGGCCTTATACAACTTTTCATCCATAGATCTCCAAGTGCTTTACAAAGCTCAGGTTCGTAATTTCCTCACCTGACAGATAGGTAACCCAGAGCATCTAAATGACTTGGCTAAGGTTTCACAGTGAGACGGTGATAGAGTGGGAGGAGAAATAAACTCTCCTGACTCAGTGTGATGCCCTAATCACTGGAACTACATTAAAAAACACACAGCGTTTAAAAGTGAGCACAAAACAATCATTAGTGTCGTAGAAAAGTCACTAGAGCTGGTCAAAAAATGAGTACAATAAAATATTTCATGTTTCCATTCTAAATGGGTTGAAATTAACCCATTTTTCATTAAAAAAATATATTTTTCACAACTTTTTGCAAAATGTTTGTCTAAAACATCAAGTGATTTTCATTTAGTGATTTTTATTTTTTTAATAAATGAAAACATTTTCATTTACTGAAAACCTGAGTTTTGGTAAATGGAAATTTTTGAATTAGACTTCTTTTGTGAAAATTTCTGATAATGACAATTGATCACAAAAGTTTACATTTTCAAAAGTCGTCTATTTTTAAATAAATAAACTTTTTGTTGAAAAAATGTTGACAAGCTCCACTAAGTTACACCCTCCTTTCCCAGGAACATGGAACTTAGGCTTGAGAACCATGAGTTTGTTTGAATTTTTTTCCTGCACCTCTAAAACCTTTCAGAGCCCACACTAACTGTACTTTTTAATGTAGCAAAATGAAAATTGGATGGGGAGCCTTTGGAGATGATTTCTATTTCTCTGTTGGTGATAGCATGTGCTTGTGAAGTCCTTTGTTTATAAACCAGCCAGAGAATATAATAATTCAGGTTCCTTGTTTATTCCGTCATATTGCTGAGCTGCCAATTTTACCATATAACATTCCATGCCAGTATTTAAAAAAAAAAAGAAACTCATTGATTATACAATTACTGACCGCTAGCACCTGAGCCAAAGTTCTCACGTTATCTATCATTGAGTGAGAGCATGGACTGAGAGCCAGAACCGGATTCTGTTCCCAGCTCTGCCACTGATATGTTTTCTGACCTTGGGCCAGATAGTTCACCTCTTTTGGCCTAATGACATTTACCTTCTTATGGATAACAGCTAAGTATTATAATTCTTTTAAAGGGTTGTGCTTGAACAGACAACTTACTGCTCCTGCCCCATTAAATTAGCCATTACCCCACAGGCAGCTATTATTATTAATCATGTTTATTATGGTAGTGCTCAAGGGGCTGGACATCAGGATGTGAAATCAGCATTGGTGCTCTGTCTTCCTGTATGTTGCGGCATATAGGCAAGGAAAGTGGAAAGGGAACAAGCTTGTTGGCGAGATACTTTAATACCCATTTCCAGCCTCTAGCTCTGTCTGATTTAGACAGATGAGATGGGTTTCACAGAGCTAGCAGAATCTGATTAGGGGGCCTTAAGCCAACTGCCAAGCACATCATTCAGCACTAAGGATCCAGCTTGCAGAGATCATATAGCACCAAATCCTTATTTACTAATGGATGTAACACATGGAGTGAAGGAAGGAAAAATCATAATTTTCTACATGTCATCTGAAATATTTGAAAGGTTAAACTTGCTGATATATTTCTGACTTCAGATAAGAATCTTCTCATAGCCCAAAATGGATATTTAGATTGAAACATTTTCATCTTAAACTTTAAACCAAAACAGTTCCTGCGAACTAGTACTTTGAAGCATGGTTCATAGTATAGTTGCATTTTTAACATAAACCTTTTTAACCCTGTGATTGGATTAATACTTAGATCCCAAATATACAGAAGTGCTTGAGTACATACTTATTGATGTATATGCCATCACAGTAATTGCACCTGGAGGTAATCATTTAGGCATCTATCTGATTATTTACATGTACAAATACCACTACTGCACATACAAATTATTTGCATATTTTTTGCACACACAAATTATTAACAGTTTTCTGCCTTACAAATGTTCATTAATCCTAGCAATTTCCACTGTGGAGGTAGGTAAGCCTTAATCTTTTTTAAAGATAAGAAAACCACAACAAGAAAGACTGGCCCAAGGCCACAGAAGCGACAGTGCCAAATCTAGCATTAGAACTCAGGAGTACCTGGCACCTAGACCTAACCTATACTTTTAGCACCCCTCTTTCTCTCAGAATTAGTACTAGAAATTTGAGCTCAGCGTTTTAAATTTCATTCCTACAAGTGAGTTGGTCTATGATCTGCTGGTAGGAAGAGTCTTTCTCCTTCTCCTTGACCCC